>NW_020940360.1:29827141-30075383 GCF_900497805.2 Vombatus ursinus
ATAGATAGATAGATAGATAGATAGATAGATAGATAGATAGATAGATAAAACATCACAATCCATCTGGGCTTGAATGTTGAATGGAGCTCTGAAGGATAGCAATGGAATGGTATGTACAAGCAAGAAGAGTGTGAATTATGATTGCCTGGGAGACTGTTAAGGGGAGAGAGAGACAGAGGCAGAGACAGAGACAGACAGAGAGATAGAGAGACAGACAGACAGAGACAGACAGAGAGATGACCAACAAACAGAGAAAGAGGTAGAGAGAGTAGAGTCAGGTTTTAAACACAATTCCTAAGATATAAAATTTAGTATTCATCCCACTGTGCCACACCACTGGAAGAATTGGTTCCAACGTGGATGCAAAGGCATGAAGAAAACTTATTCTATAAGACTATTTTTTCTAATAAATTTATCAAATACTGAATAAGGGACTACCATAGTCAAGGCATTATGCTTGGCACTGGTGATACAAAATTGAAATAAGACAACTGAACATCTTCCATAAAAATGAAGATAAAAGATATGTACCTACATACATAAAATACCATAATACAAGACAATTAAAATAAAGTACAAGAATCTGAGGTTTCATGGAATATTTGGTACCAGAGTTGATCCTTCAATAAAATAAAATGATGGATTTAAAAAATTGTAGGTAGACAAAATATCTATTCTCTCACAGATGATAAAATCACAAATATAGGAATGAGAAATTTTGAAAGAAAATTTTAAAATAAAAGTTGAAACCACATTGTGAAAAATTTTGAATAACAGAATAAGAAATATATATTTTCTTTTGTAGATAAGAGGAAACCACTGAAGGTTTCTGAGTAGATACATGATTGTTCAGAAGAACATATTAAGAACATTAATCAGGATATATATTTTGATGTATTTTAAATACAATTGGACAACTTTTAAAACTGTGGACATACTTATCAGAAATGTAGTGAGATTGTTAAAGAACATTAGCTTAGAACTCAGTAGGATTGTGTTCAAATTTAAACTTTTCTATAGCCTTGGCCAAGACTTTTCCCCTCTTTGGTCCTCACTTTTTACATCAATAAAATACGGAGACTGGATATGATTATCTCTAGCACCTCTTTTATCTTAGTTCACACACACAAGATCAATATCAATAGCTACATTTATCTAGCTAGCTACACATCTAATGGCAGTCTTACAGTGATCTAATCTTGCTGATAGTCAATCTGTCAATAAGCATACTTAGATCATTTACTATATCCCAGGCTATGGGAAGAAAAATACATTATAATAGTGAAAGAAAATACATAAAAAGACAGTTAAAAGGTGTGTATGGGGTGATTAGCCACTTAGAAAGACTGTATAATGAAGAAGCCCAGAGTTCAACCAGATGAGAAATGAAGATAATAGTGATAATTGCCACATTTGAAATATGTAACCTTTATACCCAATGCATGAGGAAAAGGTAATTCTATTTTAAAAGGTGAAGTTGATAACAGAACTAAGTGTATTTCAAAAGAAATTTATAATGCAATTTTTTCTTCTAGAACTAGTTTATAAGAAAAGTGGAGCAAATTTGACTGATATTGTGTTTTTTATGTTTTTTTTTTAATTTTAGTATGTTAACTTGATTTTAATTTATCTATTTTTAGTTTTCAACATTCACTTCCACAAGATTTTGAGTTCCAAATTTTCTCCCCATCTCCTCCCTCCCCCTGCCCTAAGATGGTGTGCATTCTGAATATTCCTTCCCCTAATTTGCCCTCCCTTCTATCTCCACCCCTTTCTCTTATCCTCTTCCCATCCTATTTTCCTGTGGGGCAGCATAGATTTCTATACCCCATTGCCTGTATATCTTATTTCCTGGTTGCATGTGAAAACAATTTTTAACATTTGTTTTTAAAACTTTAAGTTCCAAATTTTCTTCCTTCCTCCCTACCCACCCACCCTCATTGAGAAGGCAAGCAACTCAATACAGGTTATACATGTGCAGTCATGCAAAACACTTCCATAGTAGTCATGTTGTAAAAAACTAACTGTATTTCCCTTCATCCTATACCCCCATTTATTCTATTCTCTCTTTTGACCCTGTCCCTCCTCAGAAGTGTTTGCTTCTGATTACCCTCTCCCCCTATCTGCCCTCCCCTCTATCATCCTCCTGCTCTCTTATCCCCATCCCCCCCCCCCATTTTTCTGTAGGGTAAGATAGATTTCCATACCCAATTGAGTGTGTATGTTATTCCCTCCTTAAGCCAAATCTGATGAGAAGATGATTCACTCATTCCTTCTCACCTTCCCCATTTCCCCTCCACTGCAAAATCCTGTTTTTGTCTGTTTTATGTGAGATAATTTACCCCATTCTACCTCTCCCTTTCTCCTTCTCCCAGTATAATCCTCTCTCACCCCTTAATTTTATTTTCCAGATATCACCCCTTCATCTTCAACTCACCCTGTGCCCTCTATCTATCTATCTACCTATCTATCTATATATATACATATATATGTATTTCTCTCCAACTACCCTAATACTGACAAAAAGTCTCATGAGTTACAAATATCATCTTTCCATGAAGAAATGTAAACAGTTCAATGTTAGTAAATCCCTTATGATTTCCCTTTCCTGTTTACCTCTTCATGCTTCTCTTGGGTCTTGTTGTGGAAAGTCAAATTTTCTATTCAGCTCTGGTCTTTTCATCAAGAATGCTTGAAAGTCCTCTATCTCACTGAATGTCCACATTTTCCCCTAAAGAATTGTACTCAGTTTTGATGATTCTTGGTTGTAATCCTAGCTCCTTTGACCTCCACAATATCATATTCTAAGCCCTTCAGTCCCTTGATGTATTGAGACACTAATGCATTGTTGGTGGTGTTTTGAATTAATCTAACCATTTTGGAAAGCAATTTGGAACTACATCCAAAGAGCAACCAATCTTTGGATACCCTTTGTTGGAGCAGTACTAGGTCTATATCCCAAAGAGATAATGAAGAAGGGGAAAAGGACCTACTTACACAAAAATATTCATAGGAGCTTTTTGTGGTGGCAAAAAATTGGAAATTGATGGGATGCCTATCAGTTGGAGAATGGCTGAACAAGCTGTGGTATATAAATGTAATGGAATCCTATTATGCAATAAGAAATGATGAGGAGATGGATTTCAGAAAAACCTGGAAAAACTTAAATGAACTATTAGAAAGTGAAATGAGCAGAACCAGGAAAATTACTTGCACCATAACAGCAACACTGTGTGATGTCAACTATGAATGAGTTCACAGCAATACAATGACCCAAGACAATTAGAAAAGCCATATAATGGAAATTTCTATTCACATCCAGAGAAAGAACTTAGGGAGTGAATACTATTTTCACGTGCTTTATTTTTCATGTTTTTTTTTCCCTTTTGGTTTGTTTCTTCTTTCACAATATGATTAATATGGGAAAATGTATTTGATTAGTGCACATAACTAAGTTTTTGTTGTTGTGTTGTACAAGGATTTACACATAGTTCCATAGCCACCTCAGACTTTAATAGATGGAAACCAACATTTATCTTCCCTTCCTTTCATTTTCCATATCCTATGAACTTATATTGTTCAGGTTTATATTATACTTATTTGTATAACTCTTGCATCCTCTGCCCTTGATTGTAAACTCAGTGAGGACATGTTGAATAGATGGATGCTCATATGCAAACCTCACTCTAATACTATACACATAACTGATATTTCATGAATACTGATAGAATTGAAAATACAATATATATGGCATATAGCACAATGACAGGAAACTGATTTCCAGGATTGCTTAATCCATTGTTGGGCAGCTCTGATTTTTAGGAAAGTCCTCCTTCCATTAACCCCAAAGCATCCTCCATAAAATCTTATTCATTGTTCCTAATTTCTTGGAATGTTTCATTGTGCGGGTATTTCTGTATTTTCATGTAAATATTCTTTCACTAACAACTGATATTTCATTACTATGGAATGGGAACTGGTGTTATGGTAGATAGAATGCTAAGCCTACAATCAGAAAGATCTGAGCTCAGGTTTGGCCTCAGGTATTTATTAACTATGTGATGTTGCACATCATTTAACCTCTGTTCACTTCAGTTTCCTCAACTACAGAATGGGGATAATATTTGTAGCTTTATTGCAAAGTTGTTGTGAGGCTCAAATGAGATAATTTTTTTTAAGTGGCACATGATAGGACTAATTTTAAATTATTACACAATAGAGGGCACCTCAGTGGCACAGTGGATATATCCTGGAGTCAGAACTGGAGTCAAAAAGACTCATTTTTGGGGGTTCAAATCTGGCCTCAGATGCTTAATAACTGTGTGACCATGAGCACATCACTAAACCTTATTTGCCTTAGTTTCCTTATCTGTAAAATGTGATGGTGAAGGAAATGGCAAAACACTCTAGTATCTTTACAAGAAAATCCTAAATGGGGTCATAAAGTGTCAGACACAATGAAAATGCCTGAATAACAACAAACATAATAAGAACCATATAAAAATTAATTCTTTTTCCCTCTCCACTAGTAATAACAATAATGATGGCTAGCATTTATATAGGAGATTAAGGATTACAAAGCTCTTTATAAATGCTAAGTCATTTGATCTTTAAAACAATTCTGTGATGTAGGTACCATTATTATCCCCATTTTGAGATGACAAAATTGAGTTACAGAGATGTTAAATGGCATGAGTCATATAGCTGGTAACTATCTTTGCTCAAACACAGTTCTTTTTTTAGTATTTATTTTAACAATGTATTCATTTAATATTTTATTTTTCCCCAATAACATGTGAAAACAGTTTTAACATTTTTTATTTTAAATTTTGATTTCAAAATTCTTTCTTTCCATCCATCCCTTCCCCTTTCATTAAGAACGCAAGCAAATTGATAGAGGTTATACTTGTACATTCAAAACATATCTCTATATTAGTCATGTTTTAAAAGAAAACATAGAACAAAAAAAAGAAAATGAAATAAAAATTAAGGTTCAATCTGTGTTCAAATTCCATCAATTCTTTCTCTGAAGATGTACAGCATTTTTCATCATAAGTCCGTCAGAATTGTCTTGAATCATTATATTGCAGAGAATAGCTAAGTCATTCACAGTTGATCACTATACAACATTGCTGTTACTATGTTCAATATTTTCTTGGTACTGTTCAGTTCACTTTGCATCAGTTCAAATAAGTTTTTCCAGGTATTTCTGAGAGCATCCTGCTTGTCATTTCTTGTAGTTAAATAGTATTCCATCACAATCATATACCACAACTTGCTCATCCATTCCTCAGTTGATAGTCATCCCCTCAATTTCCAAATCATTGGTAACACTAAAAGGACTACTATAAATTTTTTTTTTGTACATAAAGATTCTTTTCCTTTTTAATCTCTTTGGGAAATAGATCTAGTAATGGTATTGCTGAGTCAAACAGTATGTGTGTTTTATAGTTCTTTGGAAAGAGTTCCAAATTGCTCTCAAGAATAATAGTGGCATCCTTGTGGTTCCTTGCATATGACTACTCTCCACTCCAAAGATTTTCATTGGCTATCCCCTGTATCTAGTATTTTCATTATCTTCATCTCAGTCTCTTGATTTCCTTCAAGTTACACCTAAAATTCCTCTTTTTGCAGTAAGACTTTCCTGATCTCCTTAATTCTAGTGCTTTCCTTCTTTTTATTACCTCCAATGTATCCTAGATATAGCTTCATTGTATGTAATTGTTTACATGTTGTCTCCCCCATTTAACTGTTAGCTTCTGTAGAACAAGGGCTGCTTTTGAAAGTCTTTGTATTGATACCACTTAGCACAGTGCCTGGAACATGATAGTTACTTATTAAAAATTTATTGGTTGACTGAGTGACCAGATAAATAATTAATGGATCATTAATTGCCAAGTAAGTAGAACTCAGTAATTGTACTTAATATTAACATTATAATAAAAAGTAATAAATATTTACCATTGAATCATATATGATGTGGGGTTCTGTGTATGGTATAAGAAGACTAGGAAATTGGGGAGTTATACATAACATGAAAGGCCTTAAAATTAAATGAGGGATTTAATATGTATCCTGGAAATAATAGTGGGCTAGTGGAGATTATTGAATGGGGGTGGGGGTGACATGGTCAAACTCACACTTTAGAATGATCTTATTTTGATAGCTGAGTGAAAGATGTACTGAGGTTGGGAAAGATTTGTGTTATGGAGACCAATCAGAAGTATATTGCAATATTCCAGGAAAGACATGATTTGGACCTGAACCAGGGTGATGTCAAGGTCAGAGGAGAAAAAGAGACATATATGAGTTTACATGACGGATGTTATGAAGGTAAAATGAACTAATCTTATTAACTGATTAGATATGGAGGTAGATGGAAAGGAGTAAGGAGTCAAGATAACATCTAAATACTAAATATACATAGTGTATTAATAGATAACACTGGCATTATACTAAGGAGGAACTTATTTCATTTCCTTCCTGTGATATATAGTAGCATCACAGATCTAGAACTGGATGGGATATAAGGGGATACCTAGTCCAAATGACTCATTTTGTAAATTGGAAACTGAACCTCAAAGAATTTAAATGACTTGCCCAAGGTTACAGAGGTAGCAAGTAGCTAGTTTTGATTTAAACTCAACCCCTTTTGTTGCCAAATGGAGGAATTTTTCCAAAGCACCACGCTGCCTTTCTGCATGATAGAGTAAAACAGCCTGCTATTGGCCCCAGGTAAAGCTCTCAATCTATGAATTACAAATTAACGGTCAAGCTATTTCAGTGGAAGAAGGGCTACATGAGAAGTCCCAAAACTGATTAAATTATAGGTGTGGACAAGGAAACATGATAAATATATACATATTAAATACATACATATATATGTAAATAATTGAATTGTAAATAATTGAACTGGAACATTTCAACAATATATCTAGATTTGACCCCTGAGGGGTTATTTATTTATCCAGGAAAATGACAATCAACCAGTAGTTTTAAATAATTAGGAAACAAACACATAAATAGACAAACAATGAATTAGTAAATAAATAAAATTATACAACTCTTTTTTAATTTGTATTTTTGTAACCACAAGAAACACAAAAGATCCTGAATATGTGTATCTATCTATCTATCTATCTATCCATCTATCTATCCTGATAATTGATTTCTCATTAAATTTCTTGTCCTAAGGTTTATTACCTTATTCCCTCTTTCCTCCAAAATCTGAAAGTCAATTTCTAAGGAAACATGAAAAAAAAATCTAGTGCCATCAGAATGTGTATCACTTTAAAAATAATTACCTTGAAGAAAAATGATCAATCTGATGGATACATTCTACAATATCAAAAAAAAAAAGCCAAACACACTACTTTATAGCCAAATCCCTTTCATGATACAAAATTTACATAACTGAATATGTAACCTTTCTCTAACTTCTCATCCAGAAAAGATCACTCATAGAAGTCTTCCTCTCTTATGCTTATCACTCTGTTAGTTACTTCTATCTGGTTATCTGCTTTCATGCATCGTAATGTACCTGAAGGCTTCATATTAGTAATATAAAGCAGTGCCTTGTCTTTAGTTGTAGCTCAAAAAATATTTGATATAATCTGAAAAGTGTTACAACTCCTTTGAACCCACTGCCAATCTAAAATAATAACTAATTCTTCCATCCCTCCAATCTTTCTAAAATGTTTATTTTCCTTCTCCTTTCTGCAGTAGTATAAAAGGATAATGTTCTGAATATTTAGAGTTTTCACAGATAAAGTAATTTTAATGGCTTCAACTTCAACACATAACTAATTAAATAAATAATGAATAGTAAGTGGATAAAGAATGTAATTTGATAAATCCCATTTAATTATTCACTCATAAAACATGCAAGTTAAGCACTTACTTGATGTTAGACATTGAGCTAGGTCCTGGGTATCTAAAGGCATAAATGAAATAGCAACCCTTCTCAAGAATCTTCCATTTTGGTGGATGTTTAACATATGCTTTTGGGGTAAGGGCATAGGGAACTGAGGTTGGGACTAACAGGATAAGATTATTGTAGAATATGATACTTGATCTGGGTTTTAAAGGTAGCTAGGAATTCTAAAATGGAAGTGAGGAAGAATTTCATTCAAAAGACCAGAGGCATCCTCTGGGGATAGAGGAGACAGAGATAGTCACTTAAATTTACATGCTAAATTTACATGCTAAATAATTTTTAGATCTATTTTTTGGTTTAAACTAAGTAATGGGCAAATATATGTATATATATATGCGTGTGTGTGTGAGTATATATATATGTATATATATATACACATAGTTTATGAATGAGTGTAAAAAAATTGAGTGTAAAAATGTAAATGAATGAATTTTAAAAATGTAAAAAATGAGTGTAAAATATACGTGTATATATATACACACTTTATGAATGAGCATAAAAAATTGAGTGTTAAAATATTTATGAATGAATGTAAAAAATGAGTGCAAAAAAAGCCAGATATAAACAGTAATGATAGGAGGAGGGGAAATAGTGTTCAAATACAGAATGTTGTAGAACAAAGAACAATATCACCACAAGGTAGTTAACAGAGAAAGCCTACACATCAAGTATATATATGCAAGCAATCAGATAAAATGAATATAACTTTGTGGAATTCTAGTGAGGAGAGATGAAGATGAAGTTCAAAGTAAGAATTCAGTAAGTATCCACAAATAGATAAGACCAAAAACAACAAACAAAAAAAAAACCCCTCTGAACAGTAATAAGCAAGGAAATATTTTAACTTATCAAGAGAGAAATAAAGAATATTTTTGGATTGTACATAAGGTTCAATTTTCACCAAAGTGATAAATAAGAGTTTATTAAAATTACTAAGAAAATCAATATGCCTGTATGTTTGTTAATCTCATTTTTCAAGTAATATTTTTGTATTATTTACAAGGCCAATGTGTTTGAAAACTGTGTTTGACAAAATTAGAGACCATGATTCAACACTTGGTGCACATAGCCCCAAATTGGAAGGAAAATTTCTAAGCCATCCAAAATTTAGAATTAACTGTAAGAAATGGTAAATATAAAGAATTAATGGAAAGAATTAATAATGTAGTTGGATTATTTCTCTCTCCATAAAATAATCATAGCTCACACCTCAATTTCCTACTTTTTCAATTTACTCATTTTCCAGCACCAACTCCTTTACCTCATCTCTGATAATCCAATCCAATAGAAATTTATTAAACACCTATCATGTGCAAAAAACTCTACAAAGCACCAGTGATGCAATTAATAAAAAGACAGTCTCTGCCATCAAGGAGCATATGAATCAATGGAGAGAGACAAATGCAAAGGAAAGCAGGAAAGTGGGAGTGACTGGGGAGACAGGTGGTACCCAGCATAGGGGCATCTTGTTCCAAAGAATTGAAACCTGGCAGAGGGAGCAGGTAAAGAGTGGAGTGAGCCAAAAAGTCCAGATATACATAAGTATCATCAGACCTTTTATCTTTCTATCATTCACAAGTGTTCCCTTGCCATATTCATAATGTCTGAATTATTCCATCTTTTCTTCTTCCTTAAACTCCTAAAGGCAACTAAGTGACACAGTGGATAATGTTGTGGGATTAAACTCAGGAAGACCACCCCTCCATAAACTTCCCATGGCTTCCCCTACCTTCACCTTCCCAGCTGAGAACTTGACCTTATATTTCACTAAAAAGATCAAAGCCATGGAACAAACGTTCCTTCTCCCCACCTGTCATATCACATCTCATAGATAGCTTAACTCATTTTTTCTTCTCCTTGCCAAGGAAAATCCCTCTACATGTACAAGTGATCCCATTCAATTTCATCTGCTTTAGTATATTGCCTATTTTATTATCCTCCACTCTCACTAATCCTACTACCTGCTTCCTTACTTCTAACAAATATACTTGTTTCCTCCATCTTAAAAAACACCACCACCATTACTGCCAAAATCACCATAACCACCACCAAATCTCTGTTGATCTGCTGATCTGAGCTAGATAAATGTCCTCTCACTTTTCTAACTAAATTTCTTGAAAGTGCCTTATAAAATAGATTTACTTTACTCTGATTCTCTTTTAAATTCTCTGCAGTATGGCTTCCAAACTTCAACATTAAACCTAAACTGATTTCTCCAAAGCTGCCAGTGATCTCTTTGATTGTCAATCTATGAACATTCTTTTTTTAAGTTTTCTTCCTTCTCACCTTTTCTGAAGCTTTTGAAATGGTTGAGCATACTCTTTTCTTTGATTCTCTGCTCTCTAAAGTTTTTAATAGTGTTTTATTTTTTTCAATTACATGTAAAAACAATTTAAAATATTTATTTTTAAGTACAATTTTAGAGTTCCAAAATTTCTCCCTTTCTCCAATATCCCCTTTCTGATATAAGTAATATGATATAGATTATATATACATATATAATTATGTAAAACATATCTCCATATTAGTCATGTTTTGAAAAAAGACATAGAATAAAGGAAAAATATGAAAAATGTAGAAAGTTAAAATGGTATACTCCAATATGCATTCATACTCCATCAGTTCTTTCTCTGGATGTTGATTGTATTTTCCATTATTTCTGTCAATGGAATTATCTTATTGTATTACTGAGAAGAGCTAAATCAGTTGATCATTACACAATGTTGTTATTATTGTGTGCAATATTCTCCTGGTTCTGTTCACTTAATGTTGCATCAGCTCATGTAATTCTTTCCAGGTTTCTGTGAAACCATCCTGCTTGTCATTTCTTATATCACAATATTATTTCATTACATCCATATAGTATAGTTGCTCAGTCATTTTGATATCAATTGGGATCTCCAAAGAATTTCCAACTTGTTACTACCACAAAAATTATTTCTATGATACAAAAATAGTGCTGATACCTAACACAGGAAGAGCCAAAACAGAGAAAAGATTTATAGACCAATTTCCCTAATGAATATAGATGCAAAAATTGTAAATAACATATCAGCAAAAAGATTACAGCAACTTATCTTGAGTGCAATGCACTATGACCAGGGAATAATTTATACCAGGAATGCAGGGCTGGTTCAATATTAGGGAAACTATCAGCATAATTGACTAAATCAATATTAAAACTAACAGAAATCATATGATTATCTCAATAGATGCAGAAAAAACATTTGACAAAATACAACACCCATTCCTATTAAAAACACTAGAGGGCATAAGAATAAATAAAGTCTTTCTTAAAATGATAGATGGCATCTATAAAAAACCATAAGCAAGCGTTATATGTAATGGGGATAAGCTAGAAGCATTTTCAATAAGATTGAGGTGAAACAAAAATATCCATTATCACCACTGTTATTCAATATTGTGCTAGAAATGTTAGTTGTAGCAATTAGAGAAGAAAAAGAAACTGAAGGAATTAGAATAGGCAAACAAAAAACAAAGCAATCACTCTTTGCAGATGATGTGATGATATATTTAGAGAATCCTAGAGAATCAAGTAAAAATTACTTGAAATAATAAACAACTTCAGCAAAGTTGCAGGATGTAAAAAAACCCACACAAATCATTGACATTTCTATATATTACTAACAAAGCCCAGCAGCAAGAGATAGAAAAAGAGATTCCATTTAAAATTACTGTAGACACTATAAATTTTTGGGTTTCTATCTGGCAAAACAAAATGAGGAACTATATGAACACAATTACAAAACAACTTTTCACACAAATAAAGTCAGATCTAAATAATAGGAAAAATATCAGTTGTTCATGGGTAGGCTGAGCTAATACAATAAAAATGACAATTCTACTTAAATTAATTTACTTATTCAGTGCCATACCAATGAAAGTACCAAATAATTATTTTATACAGATAGAAAAAACAATAACAAAATTTATTAGGAAGAAGAAAAAGTCCAGAATATTAAGGCACTGGTGAAAAGAAATGCAAGGGAAGGTGGCCTAGCTCTATATGATCTTAAATTGTAGTATAAAGTATCAATCATCAAAACTACTTGGTACTGGCTAAGAAATAGAGTGGTTGATCAGTGGAAGAGGTTAGGTATGCAAGACACAATAGTCAATGATTACACTAATCTACTGTTTCATAAATCCAAAGATTCTAGCTTCTGAGATAAAAAATCACTATTTATCAAAAACTGCTGGCAAAACTGGAAAAATGCATGGCAGAAACTAGATATACACCCAAAGCTTACATCCTATACCAAGATAAAGTCAAAATGGGTACAGGATTTAGATATAAAGATTGATACTACAAGCAAACTAGAAGGGCAAGAAATAGTTTGCCTTTCAGATCTATGGAGAAGGGAAGAATTTATAACCACACAAGATATAAAGAACACTATGAAATGAAAAATGGACAATTTCAATTACATTAAACTGAAAAGTTTTTGCACAAATAAAGCCAATGTATCCAAGATTAGGAGAGAAACAGAAAGAATTTTTACAACCAGTGTCTCTGATAAAAGCCTCATTTTTCAAATATATAGAGAACTATATATATATATATACAATTATATAACTATAAATATAACTATATACGCATATATATATACATATATATATGTATATAGAAAGAGAGAGAGAGAGTCAAATTTATAAGAATAAAAGTTATTTCCCAGTTGAAAAATGCTCAAAGGATATGAACAGGTAATTCTCAGAGGAAGAAACTAAAGCTACCTATAGTCACATGAAAAAATGTTCTAAATCACTATTGATTAGAGAAATGCAAATAAAAATGACTCTGAGGTAGTACATCACACCTATCAGGTCAGCTAACAAGACAAAAAAGGACAATTATGAATTTTGAAGAAGATGTGGGAAAATTGGAACACGAATACTTTGTTGCTGGAGTTGTGAAATGATCCCACCATTTTGGCAAGCAATTTGGAACTATGGCCAAAGGACTATAAAATTGTGCATACCCTTTGACCCGCTAATACCACTTCTAGATCTGTGTCCCAAAAAGATCATAAAAATTGGAAAAGGACTCACATGTACCAAAATGTTTATATCACCTTCTTTTGTGGTAGTCAAGAATTGGAAATTGAAGGGATGCCCATCAACTGGGGAATGGCTGAACAAGTTGTGGTTTATAAATGTAATGGAATAGTATTGTACTAAAAGAAATGTTGAACAGGCAGATTTAAAAAAAAAAAACCTGGAAAAACTTACTTGAACTGATGCAGAATGAAATGAACAGAACCAGGAGAATATTGTGCACAGTAATAGCCATGTTATGAGTTGACTGACTTTGATAGACTTGGCTCTTCACAGCAATACAAGAATGCAAGACAATGGTACTGGCTAAGAAATAGAGTGGTGGATCAATGGAATAGGTTAAATATGCAAGACACAGTAGTCAATGACTATAGTAATTTGATAAACCCCAAAACCCCAGCTTCTGGGATAAGAACCCACACTGAAAAAAAAAACTGCTGGGAAAACTGGAAAAGAGTGTGGCAGAAACTAGGCATAGACCAAAATCTCATACCATGTACCAAAATAAAGTCAAAATGGGTTCATGATTTAGATATAAAGGCTGATACTATAAGCAAACTGGGAGAGCAAGGAATGGTTTACCTGTCAGATATATGGAGAATAGAAGAATTCATGATCAAACAGGAGATAGAGAACATTAGGAAAAGCAAAATAGATAATTTTGATTACATAAATTGAAAAGTTTTTGCGCAAACAAAGCCAATGCAACTAAGATTAGAAGGAAGGTAGAAAATTGGGAAAGAATTTTTACAACCAGTCTCTCTGCTAAGGGCCTCATTTCTAAAATACATAGAGAATTAAGTCAAATTTATAAGAATACAAGCCATTCCCCAATTGATAATTGGTCAAAGGATATGAACAGGCAGTTCTCAGATGAAGAAATTAAAGCCATCTATAGTCATATGAAAAATGTTCTAAATCACTATTGATTAGAGAAATGCAAATCAAGACAACTCTGAGGTACCACATCACACCTATCAGAATGGCCAACATGACAAAACAGGAAAATTATAAATGTTGGAGAAGATGTGGGAAAATTGGAACACTAATGCATTGTTGGTGGAGTTGTGAAATGATTCAACCATTTTGGAGAGCAATTTGGAACTATGCCCAAAAGGCTATAAAAATGTGCATACCCTTTGATCCAGCAATAGCACTTCTAGGGCTATATCCCAAAGAGATCACACAAATGGGAAAAGGACCTACATGTACAAAAATAGTCATAGCAGCTCTTTTGTGGTGGCAAAGAATTGGAAATTGAGAGGATACCCATCAATTGGGGAATGGCTGAGCAAGTTGTGGTATATGAATGTGATATTGTGCCATAAGAAACGATGAACAGGCTGACTTCAGAAAAACCTGGAAAGACTTGTATGGTCTGATGCTGAGTGAAGTAAGCAGAACCAAGAGAACATTATAAACAGTAACAGCCACGTTGCATGATGACTAATATTGATAAACTTAACCCTTCCTGGCAATATGAGGATCTAAGACATCTCCAGAGGCCTTGTGATGGAAAATGCTATCCACACCCAAAGAAAGAACTATGGAAGTTGAATTGTTATTTTTTTTCTCTTCTGTTGAGTTTTGTTTCCTCTTTCTGATGGTTCCTCTTATTGGTTTTAATTTCTACTTACCACATCACTAATGTGAAAATATGTTTAATATGAATGTAAATGGGTAGCCTATATCAGATTATGTACCATCTTGGGGAGGGTGGTGGGGAGAAAGGAGAGAAAAATTTTAAATTCAAAAACATATGGAAGTGATTATTGATAAATCAAAATAAATTAATAAAAAAAAAGAAAAAAAATAATCCAAGACAATTCCAAAAGATTCATGATGGAAATTGCTACCCGCACCCAGAGAATAAAATATGGAGTCTGAGTGTAGATGGTCTCTTTTTCCTTTGTTGTTTTGTTTTATCGCTTCACTCTCATGCATCCTCCCACTTAAGATTAAAACTTTTAATCTTTTGGAAATGAATGTTGAAAACTAAAAATAAATAAATTGTTAAAATATTAAAAAAAAAGATTTCTTCTTCTAATGTGTTTGTGATATGCTATTATCCTTTATGTCTAAATCATGAACTCAATTTTACCTTATCTTGGTATATGGTATAAGATGTTTGTCTATACCTAGTTTCTGCTGTACTGTTTTCCAGTTTTCCCAGAAGTTTTTTTTTTTTTGGTAAAATAGTGAGTTCTTATTCCACAAACTGAGGTCTTTAGCTTTATCAAACACTAGGTTACTATGGTTATTTTCTATTTTGCCTTGTGTACCTAATCTATTCCACTGATTCATCACTCTATTTCTTACCAGTACTAGAAAGTTTTGCTGATTGATACTTTATATTTTGAGATCTAGTTCAGCTAAGCCACCTTCCTTTGCATTTTTTTTCATTAATTCCCTTGATATTCTTGACCTTTTGTTGTTCCAGTTAGATTTTGTTATTTTTTTTCTAGCTCTATCAAATATTTTTGGTAGTTTGATGGTATGGCACCAAATATGTAAATTAATATAGATAGGATTGTCATTTTTGTTATATTGGTTTGACCTACTCATGAACAATTGTGTAGAGTTGTCTTTATTTGTGTGAAAAATATTTTGTAATATTATTCATATAATTACTGAGTTTCTCCTGGCAAGTAGACTCTCACATATTTTAAATTGTCTACAATTTTTTTAAAATGGAATTTCACTTTCTTTATCTTGCTGCTGGACTTTGTTGTTAATATATAGAAATGATAATGATTTATATGGATTTCTCTTACATCTTGCAACTTTGCTAAAGTTGTTAATGAAAGGAGAAATTAATAACACTGAAAGTAAGAAAACCATTGAACTAATAAATAAAATTAAGAGTGGATTTTATGGGAATGAACAATAAAAAAGATAAACCATTGGTTAATTTGATTTTAAAAAAAAGGAGAAAATCGAATATCCATTATAAAAAAATGAAAAGGGTTGTTTAAGTGCCATGCACAACTACAAAAAAAAGGTATTCCATTCAATTTTCTGCAGAAGTCTATTATACCTAATTTTTCCAAAATTCTATTCACCTCCTTAACTTTTTTCTTGTTTATTTTGTGATTAGATTTATCTGGTTCTGGTTGGGGAAACTTGAGGTCCCCCATTAGTATAAATGTACTGTTTCCTCCTCTAACTCATTTAATTTCTCCTTTAGAAATTTGGATGCTAAACCATTTGGTGCATATATGTTTAGCATTGATATTACTTTATTGGTAATTGTACCTTTTGGCAAGATGTAATTTTCTTCCTTGTCTCTTTCAATTAGATCAGTTTTTGTTTTTGCTTTTTCTGACATCATGATAGCTATCCCTGCTTTTTTTCCCTTATTCTTCGGCTGAAGCATGATAGATTCTGCTCCAGCTTAACTTTACTGTGTATGTTTCTCTACTTCAAATGTGTTTCTGCTAAATGATATATTGTAGGATTCTGATTTTTAATCCACTCTGCTATCTGCTTCTGTTTTATGGAGGTTTATACCATTCATATCCACAATTATATTTATTAACTGTATATTTCTCTCTATCTTATTTTCTCCTATCTATACCTCTCTCTCTCTCTCTCTCTCTCTCTCTCTCTCTCTCTCTCTCTCTCTCTCTTTCTCCTTTCATACTATCCCTCCTTACCAGTGCTTTGATTGCCACTTCCTTCCGTCTGCCCTCTGTTCTATCTGCTTCTCCTTTTTCTTGTCCCCTTTCCTCACCTCCTACTTATCTATAGGATAACATAGAGTTCTATGCCTAAGTGTTTATGTTATTCCCTCTTTGAGTCAAATTCAATGAGATCAAGATTCACACAATACTCACCTCACCTCTTTTCCTTCCCTTCATTATAATAGACTTTTTGCATCTCTTCATGTGATATAATTTACCTCATTCTGCCTCTCCCTTCCCTCTTCTCCTAGTGCAATCCTTTCTCACACATTAATTTTTTATATGATTTCATCAAAGTCAACTAATAGCTTCACCCTCTGTCTGTCCATGTATATTCCTTCTAACTGACATAATATAAATAAAGTCCTTAAGAGTTATAAGTACCATCTTCCCATGTAGAAATATAAACAGTTTAAGGTTATTCAATATATTTTCTTTTTTTCTTACCTGTTTATCTTTTTATGCTCTTCTTCAGAATTGCTTTTGAAAATTTCTCTAATCAATAGTGAATTAAAGCATTTCTTAATATGGCTATAGATAGCTTAGATTACTGCATCTGAAAACTTTTGATCATTTGCCAATTGGGAATAGCTTTTATTTTTTATAAATTTGACTCAGTTCTCTATATATTTGAAAAATGAGGCATGTATCAAAGAAAGTTGCTTGAAATTTTTTAATAGTTACTATTACTAACTGTATTTTCCTCCATCCTACACTCTCCTGTTTATTCCTTTTTCTCTCCTTTCACACTGTCCCTCTTCAAAAGTGTTTTGCTTCTGACTATTCCTCCCCCAACCTTCCCTCCCTTATATCAGCAGTGCCTCTTTTCCTTACCCCCTTCCCCTCCTTTTTTTTTTAGTAGGATAAGATAGATTTCTATACCCAAGTGAGTGTTTATGTTATTCCCTCTTTGAGCCAATTATGATGAGAGTAAAGTTCATTCACTCTCTTCACCTTCCCCCTTTCCCTCTACTGTATTTTTTTCTTGCCTCTTTTGTGTGAGATGATTTACCCCATTCTACCTCTCCCTTTCCATTTCTCTCAGTACATTACTCTCTCACCCATTAATTTTATTTTAAGACATCATCCCTTTATATTCAACTCACACCTGTGCCCTCTGTCTATAAATACTCCTTCTAACTGCTCTAATAATGAGAAAGTTCTTATAAGTTACAATTACATCTTCCCATGTAGGAATGTAAACAGTTTAACCTCATTAAGTGCCTTATGATTTCCCTTTCCTCTTTACCTTTTTATGCTTCTTTTGAGTCTTGTATTTGAAAGGCAAAATTTTTATTCAGCTCTGGACTTTTTAATCAAGAATGCTTAAACATTCTCTATTTCATTGAATATCCTTATTTTTTTCCTTCTGAAAGATTACATTCAGTTTTTCTGGGTAGGAGATTCTTGGTTGTAATCCTAGTTCCTTTGCCCTCCAGGATATCATATCCCAAATCTTCTGATCTGGAACTCAAACTAAGACCTCCAGCCTCCTGTAAGTGCCCACAGCAGAGGCATCCCTACCCCACTGCTTCTGCACTCACCAGGTATGTGCTGGTTCCTTTTCATCCCCACCATGATCTTCACAGCACAGGTGGATCTGGTGTTCCTTGTCAAGAATGGGGAGGAAAAAAGTTTGGGCCAAGTTTTGAAGAACTTTAAATGCTAAATACAGGGATTTATAGTTTATCCTAGAGGCAATAGAAACCAGTGTAGTTGATTGAGTAGAGAAGGCATGTGCTCAAGTGTGTGCTTAAGTCAAATTATTTTGTGAGCATTGTGTAGGATGGACCAAAGTGGTGAAAGACTTGAAGCAGGGAGAACAATTAGAAGTTTGTTGCAATAATCTAGATGAGAAATGAGATGGGTCTGAACTAAGATAGAATAGAGAAAAGAGGTCTGATGTAAGAGTTCCAGTGGGAAAAAAGAGGCTGTAAGTTTTGATAACTGATTTGATATGTTGGGTGAGGGAGAATACAATTAATGATCATGCCATCATAAACCTGGGAGAATAGAAGGAAAGTGATACCTTTGATTGTGGAAAATGATGTCAAAGACTTAAAAGTGTTTAGAATGAGTGAAAAGGAAGCATAGGACTTATGACCTTACTTTTTTCTGTAAAATAAGAGAAAATATCCACAGCTGACAAGATCAAAGAAGAGATGTTTCAGGATAGCTTCTGGGAGGGCTGAGGCAGAGAATAAATTCAAGAGTAATAAAAAGACTGCTTTGATGAAGTGAGAACCCAATTGGGATTGGATAACCTAAAGCTATAATCAACTGAGCTTTGAGTCTATTCCCAATTTGGTACAGCTACCAGCAGGTGAAAAAAAGAGTAGTTAGATGGTAGATGTAATCCAGTGTTATAATTTGGCAGCAAATGAACCTTCAGAGCATGAGGCCTTACTTTTCCTTTTGAGGTCTTTGTTGTACAAAATGGTTTATCATATTATTAGCTTGGAGGTATGTTAGAGTTGATTTAGTCTAACCTCCATATTCTCTTCCTTTAACAGATAAGAAAACTGAGAACCAGACAGCTTACACGATTTGTGCAGGGTAACACAATTAATGTGCGTGAAGTAGAATTTGAACTCATTTCTTCTTGATTCCAAGTCTAGCATTTTATCAACTAAACAAGTCCAATGCTTTCTTATCTCTCGTAATAACAATAGCTTACTTTTATATGAGACCTTATGTTTAAAAAGTGTCATGCTTCATTAATTCATTTTTTTCTTGCAACCTATGAGCTAGGCACAGGGTTATTATTTTCCTCATTCTAGAGAGTAGATAACTGAGACTTGACAGTGATTTTTCTGAGACCACTATATCTACCCAGAACTCCAAGTCCAGACACTTGCACATAAGAAATGGTCAACAAATACTTGTGGAATTAGATTTAAGTGAAAAAAAAAATTACCACCTCCCCCCCCACCCTGCAGAATGCAATTTTTTCTATTGCTTTTAATGTCTGCATGTAAATCTGACCCCAAGGAAACTTTTCTTTTTCTTTAGTAAAGTTTGCATACAAATACTTTTAGTTTTTATTCTCTCACCTTTTCCCTTAGGGTTTGTGTGGGTGGGTTGAGAGAGACATAGAATAGTTTTGATTGAGTATAATTTTGAATTATATAGGAAATGGAAAAATAAGTCTAGATAATTGGAAAATGGGGATTGTGACACTGACAAAGCTGGTTAAAAGAGAAGTTCTCATTGCTATTGTTTTCTCTACCCACTGTGAAGATTCTCCATGAGCCAGTTTTGCATAGGACAACCAGTTCACTTCTGTGGTGATACCTGGGGGCTCTCAAGCCAAAATGGTTTATTATGTTATTGGTGCTGGAAGGCAAGTTGAGTGTAGTATAAACAATGCAGCTTCAAATCTTTCTCAGAAACCTGAATCTGTTTCCAAATTGGAAAAAAAATATTCAAGAGAAACTGGTATTACAGGCAAGGTAATAATTGAGGCTGATATAACTTAATATATGTATCAGTCTAATGGGTATACACATTGGAAGTGAAATAAAATTGAAGCAATACCTATTTGCCTTACCAATACTTATTTTATATATCAAATATTTATCAATTAAAGCAACAAAGAGTGTAAGATAGTGGATAAAGTAATGTACATGGAATCATTAAGACCAGGAGTGATCATCCTGTGACAGAATTGGGATTCAGAGATCTTGACAGGCTATAGCATGAAGTGCTAAGTGTAAAAATCTTAAATTTGATATAGATAACTATGAAGTTATATACTTGGCTTCAAAAAACCTACTTCATGAATAGGGCTTGGCTGAGGCATGACTAGATAACAAGTCCTGTGAAAAAGATGTGGGATTTTTAATGGATTGCAAGCTCAGGATGAATAAATTGTGGCAGCTCCAATGCCCTGTCCAGCAGAAACTGTATGCCCCAAAGCCTCTAAGATCCTAAGATGTATTTAAAAAATGCAGTTCTGCTTCCTTCTGTCCTGGTCAGAATCTGCAATATTGAGGTCAGTTCTAGGTGTCACCTTTAATGAAGTATATTGACAATCTGGGGCTCTACAATCCATTTTGGGTGGGGTGGGATTCATGTGGATGCTGAATCACTACTTTTTTGGGTTGTTTTGAAAAAGGATTCTTGTTCGGGTATGGGTTGGATGTGATAACCCATGAGGTCCCTTCCAACTCTGAGACTCAGAGCTTCTGAGAAGATTTCAAGGAAAAGATAGCACCTGATTTGGGTTTTTAAGAAGGGAAGGGCTCCAAGAGATAAAAGTAGATAAGAAGATTAAAGTTATGGTGGTTGTACGCAGAGGTTAGCTGGAGCAAGCTCTAACTGGCTTCCAAGAACCCATTATTAAAATTTCATGTGTGCATTTATACCTCAGAAATTTGTCAATAAAAATCAGGGATTGATTTATTATTTTATTGATTGTCTAGACTTAATAAAATGTTAATAATTCAGATTAAACTTAAAAAAAGAGTGATCATCCTACCTTTAACACTGACACCGTGTGATGATAGGATTTTCACCTAATCTCTCAGAACCTAGATTTCATCATATGAGAAATGAATATAACAATATTATTTGACAGTCTGCCTCAAAGGATTGTGTATGAATCAAATGAAATTATCATGTGCATTTTGTAAAAAACATATTCTATGTAATATAAAATATTATTACATTTAATATCAATAACAAAACACAGCATTGATAATAATGCATACCAATGATGTTTTCAATGTCTCTACAGTTGATGAGTTTATAACCTAATTATTTTATTTAACTACAAATCAGTTCTTTTAACCATATGTTTAATGTGGACATGAGCTTTGTGACGACAGTATACTATATGTTAGAACTTCTTTTCTTCACAGGGGAGGACAGTGGAGTTACACAACAACCAGCCAATTAGAAGGGTTTCTGAGGCTCAGAGCTGCTTGACATACCGGTGATCCTTTGTGAAGTGAACTCTAGATGAACTTTGGTATTATAGCTGCAGAGGCCCAGACCAGCCTTCAATGGCTCAAGGTGGCCTTGAATAGCAGCTGTAGACTGAGGATTGTCCAAACACCTTACTGCCTGGTTTAACATATCTGCAGATGCCTTCGCCCTTAAGCCCTGCCTCCTCCTCTGAAAGCCTCTAGAAACTCTATTATCTCACCCCCTTTCTCTCCCTTTTGAGAAGATGAGAATTCTCACCATCTCTCTGCTCCCTTGTACGATCTTCTCTCTTCTACAAGTCTTTATACTCAGACAATAAATGCATTTAATTGTTGTATTGGACTCTGTTTCATTTCAGTGCCTTTATGGGCTGGGGGTCATTTGTTAACATTAATGATCCATTGAATATTAAATATTAAAAGAATATTAGCAAAATAATGACTTATCCCAAACTTTTTATTGGAATAATATGCAGTACCAATCCTAATGTATACTTTTGGAATTTGAAGAGAGACAAAAGCTGATTTGGAAAGTATCCCAACAAAAACTTCTACAATATTAATAAAAATTGAGGTTCAGTACCTCAAGGTCACCATGAAATTATTGATTCTTCCATTGCAAAAGGAAGTTAAAAGGTTTGATAGAGATTTTGATAGTGGATGACAAATAGGTCAAAACCGTACAGAAAAAATTTGGAACAAGAATTCATCACTTTACTGAGCAATAGTAAATGAAAATAAAATTTATGCACTATTAGAATTGTCTAATGGAACTGAAAAGAGTTTAAGTCTGATGGCATCCTATTTAATGACTAATATTGATGAGTGGAAGCAAAAGCTTATGTAGGGATTATATCTGTATGAATTCATCCAACAAGATGTTGTAAAAAAAAAAAAGGTATCAGACTTATGGCTAAGGCACAGATGTTTCTTAATTGTTTTCTCTTATTTTATGAAAATGGAGAGACTTATAATGGTATTTCAGAAACAGGTTATCACCACCAAAAATTATGTACAAAGCAATCTTTGAGTTCAAATTTAGTGATCAGTTCAGATTAAATGGATAAATAGATATATTCATAATTAAGAGTTAGAAGAAAAGTAGATGATGTCACAATTATTCTCTTCATTTTATGGATATTGAAATTGAAGTTTAGAGAATCCAAGGGACTTCTCTAGTATCCTTACAGTTAAGAAGTGTCTAACAAAGGATTTGAAGTCAGATCTTTCTGTCTTCAAGTCCCCACTCTATTCACTACACCATGTAGTCTTACTAAAACATGAGCAACACTCCATTGCAAGATGCAAAGGTTTAACAATTACCCCATACCTAGCAAAATATGACCTTGTGGCTAGAATTACATATGAGAATTTTATTAGCTTTCATAAATCAACAGATTACAAATTATTGTACTATAAATGTGAACTCAAAATAACCTAGAAAATTCAACCATAAACAACAATGAAACCAGACTATTATCACAGACAAAGCTATTGTGTACAATCTCTCAATCAGAATCCATAAAAACACAAGAATCAAGTTTTTTTTAGAAGGTGTCACCATATCTAGTCCTCATAAACTTGAAGCTTCCAAAATATAGAGAAGATAATAAAAACCAAATAGAAATAGGATGTGGTATATATCATCTCTTTTGTCTTCTATAATCTGAGAAATGTACTAAGGATATAAGCGTTATGTGAGTTTAAAAAAGATGAACTTAAATCCTAGTTTTTTTTTTTTAAATCTAACTACCAGAAATATTTAACTATTTATGCAATAGACCATAGCACATTAAATATAAAATAAAAAGAGCACACCAGAGTTTTGGCTCAGTACCATTTCACCACGGACTCCATCAAAAGTTAAGAATTAGATAATGATGATGATGATGATGATGATGATGATGATGATGATGATATTGAGAATAAGAAACTGCTTCTCCCCTCAAAAACTTATCTGATACATAAAACAGAAACAAAAAAATACAAAAGAAAAGGTAATGAAGTATATGTTCAAACTGTTACAGTTACAGTTCAAATTCTCCTTATAGGATATTGTGAAGTTCAACCAAGATAAAATATGAAAAATGTCATCTAAATACAATTTTAATTTTTTTCTACCAAAAATATCTTTTTTCTTAATTTTAGCTTTTTGAACATTCATGTGATTCAGAATATGATTTGATAGGTTTCATTTTGTATTGGAACCCTATAAATGTAACTTATTAACAGCTGAGCCCCTCAACTAATTAATAGATGATGGTCCAAAATTTCCTTTCTATATTGCTTACTTGTAAAACAAAACACATTTTGTCATAGGCACATTTTATTTTATATAGTGGATAGTTTTATGTGCTTTTCACACAAACCTATCTAAGCAATTTCCAAAATGGGAGCTAGACCTCCTAGAGGCCCCACAGGACTCCAGGAATGTTGTAGCCTGAACCTAAGGGAAGTTTAATCAAAAATATTTAATTAAAAAAAAAAGATAGGGAGGGAGATGGACCACATCCCACCTTATCACCAAAACCAGTCTGGACTTGTCTCAGACAAACAAGCCAACCATTCATCCTTTGCAGACCTACAATCCCCACTTAACTCCCTTCAGCAGCTATGTAATGCCAAAATGTCCCTGTTTCTGTTTTGAATCTATTTATCTCAAGGCCCACAACACTTCCACAAAAACCATGAGGAAAATCAAATCCTTTCCCTCTCTACAACCCCTGCATGCCCATCAGAGGGAAAAATAAATTCATAATAAGTGTTCATGAAAAAAAATTGAAGAAAAGTGACCTACTTAATCCATAGTATAATAGAAATGTATGTACTAATAACATTGATTTCAGTTTGAGATACCAAACTTTGTGACATAAGGAAGTATAGGAGAAGGAAGAAAAGGAGAAAGAGTTATTCAGTCTCTTTTTCTAAGAGTAGAGTCAGTCCAAAGCAAATCTTTATAATAGGCTAAAAATATTTGTGAAATCTTTCAATATATCTTTTCCCTTGTATCACTTACCTCCTGGTACCCATTCTCCCTATCTTCTAGCTACATATGTTGATTTAAGGCTCTCATTTCAGCACCTTTATTTTGGAGAATGGAGTTTTTTATTTTAACCTAACTTAGATAAATCTCTAAATGTTGGAATTACATGCAAGGGGTGAAAAACTATATGACAAAAATTTTAAACTGACTTAGAAGTGAGGCCTGGTGATCCTTGAAACCAGGATCTGTTTTTCCCCCTTTCTATTAATTCACCAATGTCTATAAGTCACAGTGTCTATAAGCAGCAAGCTCTTGAATGCTTATACACTTACTGATTTATTGTACACCATAACCTGCAGTTGAAGGAAGGTACTCAGTTAATGTTGCTGATGACAAAGCTCTTGGTGTTCCACCTTCCTTATCTAGAACTCTGAAATTCCTCTAATTCACCATCACCTCTTACCTTTCCAGCTCTCCTTCCACCTCTGTCCTCCTAAGCCTATTCTTTATCTCCATTACAATCTTGTCACTTTATCTGTTTCTCATTTCTCATCCATCACTTTTACTCTGGTTATACTTTTGTTTATTCATAATCTTAAAACTAAAGGTACCCAGTTTCATTTTGTGCCTACCCCTGCAAGATCCAGCCTTTTGCCTCCTCTACTTTTACTTGCTAAATGATGCTGACAGAAGTTTACAAAACTGTGCTGAATGGGTCCACTACAAATGCACATTATTAAATCTCAATTAATCTTTTGCTGCTGCAGGGCAATTCATTTGTACTTATTTAACTGACTATATAATACTCCCTACAGAATGTGTTTCACATTTTCTCTTCTTTAGTGAACTGTACTTCCTCATAGTTCCCATGAAGAAAACCTTACCTCATATTTTACTGAGAAAATCCATGTGCCAGTCTTGAATTCCCTCTTCTCCCCAATTTTACTTCTCAAATATCCTCAATAACCTCTCCCCGTTCTCTTATGTTTTGTTCCACCACTGTTGGAATAGGTGTCTTCTCCACACATACTGGTGTTCTCTATCCTAGGTAACTAGTTAGAAGAGTGGGTTAAATGCTGACAATGAAGTTGAAAAGACCTGAGTTGAAATTCTGGCTCATCTTAGTTATGTTAAACTAAGCAAATCATCAATCTATCTTAGCCTCAGTTTCATCTGTAAAATGCTGATAATAACACATTATAGTCAAGTATGTTAGTAAAAATACAATTCTTTGTATTTGGGAGGGTGAGGTTCTGGAACACTTGAGCTTGGAAGTTCTAAGCTTCAGGGTGCTAAGATGATAACAGTTCTAAAAATAGCCAAGTGCCAATATGAGGAGATCTTGAGATCAGGGCAGTGTTGAGGTGGGGTGGGAGGTTAGAAACCAATCTATCCAGGGAGGAGCTAACCATTCCATGTCAGAAACAAAGCAGATTAAAGTTTTTCTGAGAATCAGCAGTGGGATATCATCCATGAACGGCCACTGTAGTTATAGTCTGCATATGATAAAGAAAATCACTTTCAAAATAAAATTAACAACAACACTAATAACTTATAATGAGGTTGAAATGATCAAATGTGATAATATACATAATGTGCTTCGTAAACATGTTACAATATAGAAGTTCTAGTTAGAATTACTGACCTAATCTCATTTGGGAGCTGGTCCCTTTGATCCTCCTACATCTATAATCTTCAGTATTCACTGGTTCTCTCTCCAATGCCTGAAAACACCCCTACCTCTTTCCTAGTTATTAAAAAAAAACCTTCAATTCATCTTGCCATCCCTTCAAGTTACTGTCATAAATTCCTATATCCCTTGACAAGCACACTCTAAGGGGAAAAAAAGTTATATTTGTTAGCAACAACTAGTGATACAGTGGGAAAAACATTCATTTTTTTTGAGTGTGCTGAACTCATAAATACTAGATCTGACTTCAAATTCTTAGTTCAGATTCTACCATTTATTGTAATGTGGACATGAGCAACAGACATAAATTCTCTGAGCCTCAGTATGTTCATTTGTAAAATGAGGGTGTTGGACTATATGACCTGTAGGTTTCCTTTTACCCCTGGATCTACAGACCTGTGATTCTATGATCCTCTACTCCCTCAATTCACACTCACTTTTTTATCCATGAAATCTTTTTCCTGATATCATTATACCATTAAAACTAATTAAAGAATGAGAATTAAAAAAGTATTTTTAATTGCTAAATCTAATTGTGCCCTCAATTGGCAGCTTCTTCTCCCCCACCCTCACCCCCCACATACCTACAGAATATCAATAGAGGCACTGAAACAAAAACACTATGTAACACACCTAGAACAGATTGTGTTAACTTTTGCCCCAGCTGTATTGATTTGGGTACAAGTGTTAGGTCTTCAGGATAAGAAGGATATCTAGTCTATATAGGATTCTAGAAAAGAATTGTTGAATCCCTAGAGAATTCCCTTGAAAAT
Organism: Vombatus ursinus; assembly: GCF_900497805.2. Taxonomy (NCBI): domain Eukaryota; kingdom Metazoa; phylum Chordata; class Mammalia; order Diprotodontia; family Vombatidae; genus Vombatus; species Vombatus ursinus. Next base: position 29,854,211 of record NW_020940360.1, read on the forward strand.
TACTCTTAATCTCCCTGACCAAAATTTTTTAATCTGCCTTTACCTTACTGTGAACTTCTTTTTAATCATCTTGGGGACTATTTTTATCTGATCACATTTCACCATGTTCTAATAAAGGAATTATTTATTTGAACTCTCAGGTTCTAAGTTGACTGACCAGATGTTAAACCATGGTGCAGACAACTAGATCTCTAGGTAAGAACCATTTTCTTTTTTCAGTAACATATTTTCTTGATGAATAATTTCCTTCAGTTTTTTTCTTCAAAGTTCATTATTTATTATTTGTTATATATCACAACATGTAGCTCTCCATTTCTGTCTGATTAATACTCCTATTTAGTTCTTCAGACATCATAGCTTTCTATGACTCAAAATCATATAATGATGCAACTTTGCATTTACATTGAATTTATTTGTAAGAGTAGGTGCTATTCTCTCTAGCAGAATGCATGCTCCTTGAGAGTAGGGAATGTTTTTCTCTTTGTGTTTTCATGTTCAGCACCTAGCTCAGTGTCTGGCCCAAATGACACATTTAATAAATAAGAGATATGGACTGAACCTATGATTTCATTGAGATAGGAAACTACAAGATGAGAAAACTCTCTGAACGTCAGTTTGCAATTCTCTACAACTTATAAACTTACAAAGTTGCCTAGAGTATTAAAAGGCAAAACTTGTAAAACTTTTTTTTTTATTCTTCTAGGCCAACTCTCTATCCAGTATGCCTCTTCAATAAATGTTTGTCAAATTGAATTAAAATTAAAGTCTTTTTTTGGAGGAGATAATAAATCACATAAGTATTTTTTTCTTTCTCTTTATGTTAAACTATTATCAAGTTGATATCAATCAAGAATCAATAAAACCAATTTAGAAATACTCTTTGGTAATGCTTAAATTGTGATGAAAAAATTTTCCTACCATTTTAGTTTGGATTTAGTGGTGACTAAATTTAGAGTTCAGTCAAGGGTTGCTTTACCTTTGACAACTGACTCCAGTTTGACTGTTTTCAGCTTTCTGAACTTCAGATAAGCATAATTTCAAAGTTGAGCAGAAGGTAAAATTGCATTTAGACAGAAGTCCCATTAACTGCATTCTAAATGCATATTATCCCAGGTATTTTTAGTGGAACTCATAGTTTCACTATACCTGTCAGAATATGTCAGAACTAATGTGATGACAACTCGATACTTGTATATTACCAGATAATATCATCTAAATCTAGAGACTAGAGTCATCAGAACTGGAATCAGCCTGAAAATCTAGACTCAAGGTCCAGATGTGACCCTGGATCACCCCATTATACTGACTCAAATCCTCAGTTAAACTGAGTTTTAAAGAGTTTCATTGAGTACTTCCATTAGCAGAGCCCAAGGTACCATTTCCATAAAACAGTGAGATTCCCACATAATATATTTGGCCTAAGAATGATACATTAAATGATAATACAAACCAGATGGAGGTTAAATTTGGGAATATGAGGAGGAAAAAGTCATATATATGTACCCAAAATAGTACTCCACTGGCAAATTTTATATTATTATTTAACAAGGAGAGGGTGATAAACTGATATTATTAACATTTTAAGTTGATGCTGATACTCTGATCAAGACAATTCAAAAGGACCCATGATGAAAAATATTATCCACCTCCAGAGAGAGAACTGATGAACTCAATGTAGATTGATATTTTCTTGTTTTCTTTGGCAACATGGCTAATATGGAAGTGTTTTACATGACTTCATGTGAATAATTGATATCAAATTGCTTGCCTTCTCAAGAAAGGGTGAAGAACTGGAGGAAGGGAAAGAATTTATAACTCATTTTTTTAAAAAAAATGGTTTTTCAACAAGTAATTAGTAAATACTTAATGAAACAAATAATATATATTTAAAAATAAAATAAATTGATGCTGACAGCATGATAATATTGCAAACTACATAGACCGAGCACATATTCATAGGTATGAGAACTATATAATGAAATCACAAAATTGCAGCCCTATCACTTTATTGAAATTGCTTTCTTCAAGGTTGCTAATTACCTCCTTTTTCTTTGCCAAACAAAATAGTCTTTCCTCAATCCACAGCCTTCTTGAACTCTCCATGGTAATCAACACTGTTAATGATACCATCTCTGAAGATATTTATCTTCCCTTGACTTCTGTGATACTACACTCTGATATTTGTACCTCTCATTTCTTCTCTGCCTCCTTCCCCAGGTAAATCAGTAGAAGTGATTTCTTACATAATATAAAGAAGGGGGGAAATGACAAATATGATGTTTGGTAAATCCTCTATCCCAGTTACTTTGAGAAAGGGTCATTATTTGACCTAAAAAAAAAACTGTTGGGAAAGTAAGACAACAGACTTAGAGAAATTGGGTTTAGACCAGTACTTTGAACAATATGCCAAGACAAGATTTAGATGGATACCTAATTACAAATGGTCACATCATAAACAAATTAGAGGGCCAAGGAAAATATAGTTATTCAGATATGTGATTAAGTTCATGCCTAGCCAAGTGACAGGATCACATAAGATAAAATGAAAAATTTTATAAAATTATATAAAATTTGTAAAAGAATTTCTACAAACTAACTCAAAGTAGTAAAAAATTAGAAAAGTAACAGGTACTAGGGAAAATCTTTGCTATAATTTTCTCTGATGAAGGTCTAATTTCTAAGATTTATGAGAAAGTAACTTAAATTTAAAATACTTAGTCATTACCTAATAGGTGATGGCAAAATGATATGAACAAGTAGTTGATGAAGTAAGAAATCTAAGATATCAATAATCATATGAAAATATATTTCAAAATGCTAACAGTTAAATAAATGGAAATTAAATTAACTTTGACATTCTAACTCACAGCTATCAAATCATAAAAAAAATAAAATGAAAATGAAAAATAAAAGATAGAGGCAGGTAGTTGGCACAGTGGATAAAGCTCTGGCCTTGGAGTCATGAGGACCTGAGTTCAAGTCTGGCCTCAGACACTTGACACTTACTAGCTGTGTGACTCTAGGCAAGTCACTTAACCCTGATTGTCTCACTAAAAAAGCAAGAAATAATAATAATAACAGATATCCTATAAGAAAATTAGTACACTAATGCATTGTTTTTAGAGTTGTGAGTTGGTTCAAGCTTTTTGCAAACCAATTTAGAGCTGTGGCCCAACAGTTGCTAAACTGTGCATATACTTTGACAAACTATACATACCGCTACTAGCTGTATACCCTAAAGAAAGCACAGAGAGAGGGAGAGAGAAAGAGAGAGAAAGATCATTATGTACAAAAATATTTATGACAACTTTTTTCATGATGACCAAAAGTTATACACTAAAGGGGAATCTTCCTATTAAGGACTAGCTACACAAATTGTGTACAATATAAATGCAATAAGATATTATTACTAATATATGTAATATATAGCATAAATAACAATGAAGTAAATAATTTCTGAAAAGACTGAAAACTTTGTTAATTTATTTAAAAATAATTTTCAAAGATTGTGGAACTGAGGAATACACTGGCATCCAATTTACCATTGCTAGAATTTGATAATCATCTTTCTGCTGATGATTCCCAAATATACCTATGCTGTCACAGTCTCTCTGCTGACCTCCCATCTTATATCTTCCAACTGCCTTTCAGACATCTTGTCCAGTTGCTGTTGTTTATGTATAGTCATTTTTCAGCTGTCTCTGACATTTTGTGACCCCATTTGACATTTTCTTGGCAAAGATACTGGGGAGGTTCACTGTTTCCTTCTCCACCTTACCTTACAGATGAGGAAAATGAAGCAAATGGAATTAAGTAACTTTACCCAGGGTCACATACCTAGTAAGTGTCAGAGGCCAGATTTGAACTCAAGAAGATGAGTCTTCCTGACTTTAGGCCCAGCACTCTATCTACTAGATATTATACCACCTACCTTCCTCTCACATCTTAAAATTATTATGTCCAAAATGACCTCCATATCTTTCCTAAGCCCCTAAACTCCCTAAACCCCCAACCTACAGACTCACAACCTAGGAGTCATCCTGAATTCTTCTCTATCACTCAAAACAGCCATATCAAATCTATTACCAAGGCCTATCAATTTCTTCTTTCAGCTTCTTTCATATGTGCTCTTCTTCTGATACTGCCACCACTCTAGCACAGGGTTCTAGGGCTTTTCCTTGGGTGATATTTTCTGGGTTTTCAGAGGTTAATATGGGAGGGTAAGAGTGACTTACCTCTTACTCTGCCATCTTGACTCCTGGAAGTTGGAGTTGATTATATTTAGATGATCTAAAAGTGAAGGAATGGGGAAGAGGTAGGTACTGGGAAAAGAGGGAAAGAAGAAGTAGAATGGGGAAAATTTCTCATATAAGAGTTATTCAAGGAAGAACTTTTGCTATAGAGGGAAAGATGGGTTTGTGGCAGACAGTGCTTGACCACCACTCTCATCAAAATTGGTTCAAATATGGAATAACACATACAATTGGATATGGAAATTTATTTTACCCTACAGGAAAGTAGAAGGGGAAGAGGATTAAAGAAGGAAGAAAGGATGTGATAGAATAGAAGGCAGATTTGGGGAGAGGGCAGTCAGAAACAAAACACTTTTGAGGAGAGAGAGGGTGAAAGGAGAGAGAGAATAGAATAAATGGGGGGATAGGATGGAGCTAGCAATAGGAACTGTAAAATAAAATTTGAAGCAAGTTTCTCTGACAAAGGCTTCATTTCTCAAACATATAGAGAATTGAGGCAAATTTATAAAAATGAGAGCCATTCCCCAATTGATAAATGATCAAAAGATATAATCAATTTTCAGGTGAAGCATTCAAAGTTATTTATACCAGTATTAAAAAAAAGACTCTAACTCACTATTGATTGCAGAAATGCAAATTAAAACAATGCTAAGGTACTACCTCATATCTATTAGATTGGCTGATAGGACAGAAAAGGAAAATGGCAAAATGATGGAGGGGTTGTGGGGAAAATGAGACATTAATGCACTGTTGGTGGGGTTGTGAAATGATTCAACAATTGTGTAGAGTAATTTGGGACTATGCCTAAAAGGCTATAAAATCATGCATAGCCTTTGACTTAACAATACCACTACTAGGTCTGTATCCCAAAAGAGATAAAAAAAGGAAAAGAAACTATATGTACAAAAATATTTATAGCAGCTCTTTTATGGGGGCAAAGAATTGGAAATTGAGGGGATGTACATCATTTGGGGAATGGCTGAACAGATTGTGGTGTGTAATAATGATGCAATACTGTTGTGCTATAAGAAATGATGAACAGGACGCTCTCAGAAAACTTGATATTACATGAGCTGATGTAAAGCAAAATGTATTGTTTACAAAGTAATTGCAGTATTGTAAGATGATCAGCTCAAAATGATGTAGCTATTCTCAGCAACACAGCGATTTAAGGTAACTCTGAAGGACTTATGAAAAATGCTATCCATGCCCAGGGAAGGAACTGATGGTGTCTTAATACAGATTTAAGCATACTTTTTTTTTTACTTTATTTATCTTGAGGGTTTTTTTGTTATTCCATGCTTTTCCATGCTTTTTTTCCACAACATGACTATTATGGAAATGTTTTGCATGATTACACAAGTATAACCTATATTGAATTACTTGCCTTCTCAATGATGAGGTATGGGGAGGGAGGAAGGGAGTGCTAAAGTTGTTTTTACATGTAACTACAGAAAAATAAAATACTAAATAAATTTTTAAAATAGTCAGAACTTGGTTGTTCACAATCATTCTTTGAACAACATTGCTGTTCCTGCATACAGTGTTCTCTTGGATTTGCTAATCTGACTTTTCTTTATTTCATGCAAGACTTCTCACATTTTTTTTCTAAAATCAACTAGCTCCTCATTCCTTACAGTACAGTAGAATTTCATTATAATCTTAGACAATTTATTTAGCCATTCCCCAATTCATGAACATCCTCTCTATTTCCAGTTCTTTGTCACCACAAAGAGAGTTGACATTTTAGAATGTATACTTTTTTTTTCTTTTGCCCAAGTCACCTTGGGAACTAAACCTAATAATAGTATTGCTGGGTCAAAAGGTATATAAACAGTTTTGTGACTATTTTGGGTATAATTCCAGATTACTCTCAAAATGTCTGGATCAGTTCACAATTCCACTAACAATGTATTAATTCCCCAATTTTTCCACATCCCTTCCCACATTTGTTGTTTTACCCTTCTGTCACTTTAATCAATCTGACAGGTTTAAGATGGTATCTCCAAGCTGTGTTAATTTATCTTTCTTTAATCAATAATGATCTAGAGCATTTTTTAAAATGATTGTGTATAGTTTTGTTTTTTTCATAAAAAGCCGGCTTGCTCATATTGTTTGACCATTTGTCAATTGGGGAATGACTCATATTTTTATACATTTGACAGAATTCTCTATATATTTGATGTATCTTTATCTGAGAAATTGTCTATAAAACTTTTAATATAATCAAAATTATCCATTCTATATCTTCCAATAGTCTCTATCTTTTGTTTATTCATAAACTATTCTCCTATCCTTAAGTCTGATAGGTAGTATGCTCCATATTCTTCTAGTTTTCATATAATAGTTTCTTTTATATCTATGTCATCTATCCATTTTGACCTTATTTTGGTAAATGCTGTAAGATACTGGTCTATAAACAATTTGTGCTAGACTGCTTTCCAGTTTTCCCATTTTTTAAAACCGAATACTGTATTCTTATCATAAAAGTTTAAATCTTTATATTTATCAAATACAAGTTTACTATAATAATTTACTACTGTGTTACTGATCTGCCTTTCTATTTCTTAGACAACAACAGATAGTTTTGATAATTATTGACTCATAATGTATTTTAAGCTCTAATACTACTAAACCTTCTTTCCCCAGTTTTTTATTCCTTTGATTTTTTTTGACCTCTTGGCCTTCCAAATTAATTTTATTATTATTTTTCTAGCTCAATAAAATTCCCTATTTTCACAATTTTTGTTCTATAATAATTCTCAATTTATCTCTCCTCAATATATTTCTGAGGTCATTTGTTTTTCTGATGAGCTATTTCACATTCTCTGCTATTTTTCATCCTTTTGACTTTATTGTTTTCTGATGTGTCATGGAATGTTTAGTTTCTATTTCCCCAATTCTAATTTTTAAAGAATTATTTTTTCTCAGTCAGCTTTTGCACCTATTTTTGTCATTTGACTAATTCAGTTTTTAAAGACTTTTTTTCCCAATATTTTTGTGCTGATTTTACCTAGCTGCTGATTATTTTTTTTAATATTTTTCTTGCTTTTATTCATCTTGTTGCTCGACTTTTACTCTATCACTCTTCTTTGATTATGAAAATTATTTTTAGCTCTTCCTGGAATGCTTGTTGCACTAGTGTCCAATTCACTTTTTTTTTTCTTTGAAGTTTTGCTTGTAATTCATTTAACATCATTTTCTTCTTTCTAGTTTCTTTCTTCATCTTCCCTTTCACCACAATTGATTTTATGGTCAGGTTCTTTCTTTTGTTTTTTCTTAATTTCTCAAGCCTTTTTTTTGACTTTGAACTTTATGTTCTGTTCCAAGGATAGTGAGTGAAGCAGGTGGCATATCTCAAGTCACCTGTCTATCTCTCTTCTTTTTACCTACTTATGCATCTATAATCCTTCAGAGAGGAAATGGACATTAAATGAAATAGATGTCTTTCAAGCATTCCTGATTGGAAAAAAAACAGAGTTGCATTGAACATTGAAATATAAGACTCAAGAGGCATAAAAAGATAAACAGGAAAAGGGAAATCATAAGGGACTTCACTAAGGAAAACCATTTACCTTCCTAAATTGGAAGATGTTTGTAACTCATAAGACCTTTTATCATTATTAGGGCAGTTAGAAGAAACATATATAAACAGAGGTCTATAATATGTGAGTTGAATATGATGGAATGTTAACCTCAAAAAATTAAGGGTGACAAAGAAGAATGTACAGGGAGAAAAGGAAAGGCAGAAGTAGAATGAGGTAAATTATGTCAAATAAAACTGTTAAGAAAGGGCTTTTACTGTGGAGGGAGATATACATGGGCAAGGTGGTAGGGAGCACTTGAATCTTACTCTCATCAGAATTGGCTCAAAGAGGAAATAACATACACATTCAATTGGATGTAGAAATCTATCTTACCCTACAGGAAAGCAGAAAGGCAAAGGGATAAGAGAAGGCAGTGGTGTTGATAGAATAAAGAGAAGATTGGGGCAGGAAGCAGTCAGAAGCAAAACACTTTTGAGGAGGGAGAGGGTCAATGGAGAGAGAAAATAAACAAATGGAGAAGAAATAAGATGGAGGGAAATACAGTTAGCAATTATAACTGTGAAAAACATTTTGAAGTAATTTTCTCTAATAAAGGCTTCATTTCTCAAATATATAGAGAAAGGAATCAAATTTATAAAAAAATTATTAAAAATTTATATAAAAATTTATAATAAAAAATTGATACCTCATCAAAAGATATGAACAGTCATTTTTCAGATGAAGTAATCCAACTGATCTATAGCCATATGAAAAAAAAGGCTTAACTAGCTCTTGATTAGAGAAATGCAAATTAAGAATTCTGAGGTACTAGCTCATACCTATTAGATTGACTAATAGAATAGAAAAGGAAAATATTGGAGGGGATGTGGGAAAATTGAAATATCAATGTACTTTTGGTGTGGTTGTGACCTGTTTCAACCATTATGAAGAAAAATTTAGAACTGTGCCTAAATCTGTATCCCAAAAGAAATTAAAAAAAAGTAAAAGGACATATTCAGATTTTTTTTCCTTCCTCACCCTTTTCCAAATGTCACACAAATATCAGTCTTGTATATCTGTTTTCTATGTTTGTAGTTATAAACTCATTACAGAAATTGGGAGCTGGAAAGGACCTCAGTGGCAATCTAGTTCAACACATAGACAAAAGGAATAACCACTCAGAATATTGAATCTTCTTGAAGATTTTCAATGAAGGGGACCTCTCCACCTCTTGAGGTCATCCATCCCATTTTTGGGCAGCCCTAACTGTTGGAAAGATTTTTTGTTTGTTTGTTTGTTTGTTTTCCAAACATTAACCTGATCCCTTAAACTTCATATTCAAGTTTTCTTATGAAAGAACAAGAGCTACCTCCTTAAAAGTAATGCATTTTGAAGTCTCCAAATCATATGGTCTCCAAATTTGATCCAGATCAGCTGGTGGATGTTTAACAATCTGATCTCCAGAACAAACAAACGATGTTTTAAAAAAAAATGTAAGTAGGACACACTTCTAGTTTGATCTATGTAACATTCCCCCATCACTTTCTTAAGTTTAAAAACCAATGGAACAGTGAATCAAGTCCTAATTTATAGCTTTGCCAATTTCTCAGATGTAATTACTTACACTGAAATTTTTAACAATTGATTCCTGTGAGTTGTTTCAAGCTGGCTCCAGCATATCCCTGAGCTATATCTATATATCTATATTCATATCTATATCTATATCTATATTTCATTAGTTGGAAAATAGTGCCCTTTATTTTAAGTCATGACATTTAGCCATTTAACAAGATTGAATTTTCCCCAATAGAAAAAGGAAAACATCCCTTTGTTTTCTTAATTCTTTCCCTTACAACTTACAGGGAAAAGTGCACCAAAACATTAAAAAAGAGAGAGAGAGAGAGAGAGAGGGAAAGGAAGTAAAGGAGAAAGCAAGAGTGAAGAACAAGTGAGGAAGGGCAATTGTCCTTGAATAACACCCTGAATTCTAAACTTGACAAAATGGACAAGAAATCAGAATTAATCTTCAGTATTGATTAATTAAAAACTAATCTTATTTCACCTAGCCACAACCTACAATTAATTATTCATGGAAAAATGTAGAAAATATTTCATTTTCCAAAGAGATTTCCTTCTAAGACTCTGAGGAACTGCTAATAATTTTATCAAGTATTCTCCCCCTCATTATTTTTGCTACCTCACATACAAAAAAACACTGATGTTGTTTGACTATTTTGTTGCTTTTCATAAATATTTATGTATAATATCATTTTCATTGTAAACAAGATTTTTTTCCAGCCCAAGGGGAGGAAAAACAATTTGTGTGTTAATTTTATCTCCCTAGTTTTGTTCAGCTTCAGTAGTTCTGTATATAAAAGAAGAGATTAGATAAAGGGGAATACATGCAACCCCTTTGCTAAGGTAAAGAATTTTAATTAGCAATGCTGTTAATTTTGCAACAATTAAGGTACACTCCACCCACCTTCACAAAAGGAAAACAGGCAGTTGGATGCTCCCTGTCATCCTGCAATATGCTTTTTGTTTAGATTTTGCTGCCCTCTACAGACAATAATCATTTTAAAAGGGACTATATACTACATGTTATCTCCCCAATCCTTTCTCCCTTCTTCTTTTTTTCCATATGGCATCTCAGATGCATGACTTTTCCAGGACACTGAAACATGGACTGGCTGGTTTTTATGCCAAAGGTTTGATGCATTTTATGCGATATGTGACCCCAAAACTTGACCCAGACAATAAACCACTGATAAATAAAACAAACAAAAAGGAATACTTCATTTCATAAACTTCCTCTCTGCACCTCATGCAAAATAAAAAGCACTGGGTTCTTCAAATATATGAAAGATCTGTAGAGTGCCAATGATTTAAGCTATGTTTCAAATTTAGAGTAACTACAGTATATACTATGGAATACTATTTGTTTAAATGACTGACACTTTGTAGCCCTGAGTCCTTAATGGACACTGAATGACAGCTAGATGGATGGGAATTAAAATGGCTTTTGCAGTATTAATCATCTATCTTCAATTTCACATCAGAAATGTAACAGATGAGTCTGTCTCAAAATAATCCAAAACTTAATATCAATAAATTCCTGTATGTAGAATTTTCTTAGTCTAAAGGAGAGATTAATTGATTGATAGATCTGAAATTTTTTTTAATGTGAGTGTACAGCTTAAATGAATTGACCAATGAGAAGTAAAAACAAAGTCTAGACACTTCCATTAATTCACTTAATCAATCATTAAAATACATTTCAGCTTGGTATGACAGAAAGTCTATTAGAATGGGCTCAATAGACAGAAAGTCTACTCATGGGTTATGAAGCTTTGTGTATGATCATTGACTTAGGTTAAAATCAATTGATTGCAGTATTTGGTAGCTTGGGGTAGAAAATTCATAGTCAAGTACCTGAGCAAGAATCTCTTGTAGGGAGGAGGTTTGGGTGAGAGAAGAGCTCTATCTAAGGCCTTTATCTGAGTTTTAGTCTCCCTCCATCTCAAGCTGTCTCCTCTCCTTGAATAGAGGAGGACCTTCTTAGTTTTTAAGAGAGAATTTTTTTTGACTTCTCAACATCCAACAGCATCCCCAGAATAGCCAATAGCAATGTATATATTTGGTAGAAGAGGCATTTAATGAGGAAAGACAGATTTAAGCTTACAAGAAAGCCAGCATAAAAAGGTATACTCTATATAAGGAGCACATCTTGAATATTCAAGTAAAAGACTCAGGATATCTGTTACACCCTTCACCAATTGTGCTTACTATAGATCCTTGGTGAATATGCTTTTCTAAAACCAAATTTAAATCTAGAGGATTAATGTATATCAACCAGTGGGAACTCATGAAATATGGTATTAAAAAGTCCTTCCTGAATCCCACAAGGCTACACTTTATAAGGAAAGATGTTACTGTTAGTTGGGAGAATAAGTCCAGATCAAGTATTACATTAGGGAAAAAAAATCTTAGTCTTCAAAATGATTTATGAAGAAAGTATAATTTAATATTAAAATTAAAGGTTTGATAAAGTGAACAGTTTTGGATTAAATTTTACATTTAAAAATGATGTTTTATCCAGGTCCATGATTTATCATTTAGGGGATTACTGCACATGAAAACTGCTTGCACTAATGCAGATAATTGACTCATCTGTAATTTATTGTATTCAAAAATTTACTGAGAGTACTGAGAGACTAAATTAACAGGATCATAGGGTGAGAAATCTAGACTTTTTAAGACACCTCAGAGGTCACAAAATCCAACCACCCCCCTTTAACACGTGAGGAAATAGAGATACAATGTAATTTGATGATTTGACCAGTGTCATTTAGGCAGTGTGTGTTAGATGCAAGGCACAGCCATTTCTCCCTAACTTCAAGAATTCTTCCACTATTCACTGTAATAAATTGCTTCTTCTGCTAAACTTATAAATCATAATGTCATGAATTACTATGCTTTTCCAAATACCTCCCCAAAAAAGAAAAAGACTGTGTAAAATAGAGGAAATAATTATTCTACTTGTGTATTTCTTTTTAGAATGCTTAATAAGTAGCTCTTTTCAACAATAATGCTGTATGACAGTAAAATAAGAATAAAATGTCACAAAATGGGGGGACAAACATTTAAGCAAAAAAGTAATATCTTCTCAAAACTGTAATGGTAGAATTAGGCAGAAAATTATTAGCTGGTCTAGCTGAGCCAATTCTTTGTAAATATTGTTTCATTATCAAAATTTATTTTCCACAACCAATGATTATGTCTAATGGTACATAGATAGGACTTAAGTATTATCATTTTTTAAACATATACTAAATGTGATTATTATTTTTTAAATAATTTTCATATCTCTTATTTAAAAATAAATTCTTTCAAAGTAGGAAGGGAAGAGTCAACAGTTTTAAGAAAGTATTTGATAGGTATTATTTCTATCACTAATCATAAGGCATAGCATGTCTTCTACTCACATACAAAACTGACTTCTGTTGTGTTAGAAAGAAATGTTGAGAATCTGGATAAAAAAGCTAATAACCTGTAATCCTATTTTCATTGCATTCCATCTCTTATCTAACAACTGTGTTTATTCATCTAGAGATCAACATATTCACTATTCACCTAAATCACAACTTTTTTATCTCTTTTGCACATGAAGAGGATTCTGCTCGTAGCTTCACAAAACACCCATTTAGCCTCCAATGTAGGGTTATCAATGCTATAATCATGGTGAACAAATCACAACCCTCTTGCTGAAATTCTAAATGACAATGCTGAATTAAAAAAGGAGAGTATGGAAATGAGGACAAGATATACAACAATGCAGCATCCCTGACCAAAAAATAAAAGACAATATTGATTTGCAGGACAAAATAGAATTCAGAAATCCAAACTGATATTTTTATAGATATGAAGTTTTATATCAGTGTGTACCCTAAAGCATATTTTTGTTCTTCAACACAACAAGTTGTTAAAAAATATCTCAAAGAACATTAATCAAGACTGTAGCCTGGGATGTATTATAAAACATATTGGGTAATTTTTTTTTTTTACTTCTATGCATCAGTTAACTCAGAGAATATCTGGAGTCTGACACAGTGATGTCATTTTCATTGTAGCAACCACAGTTGAAATAGCAGACATTGCCTTAGTAACAAAAAGTGCTTAAACTATTAATAGTTTGCTAATACTTTCAATGAGTAACATTTGCTCTGGGTGAACTTCTGATGCCCCAAATATTGGGGTAAAAATGGAAGAAGAAGATTTGAACTATTTTTCTAATATCATACTAAGTGTTTAAACTCAAGAAATCATTTAAGTAATTTATGTCTCACATTCCTTTTTTGTAAAAATTATGTTTTTAATGAAAAGATTTCTAAGTTCCCAGTAGGTGTAGTTTAAGGGCAGACAAAGCACAAATGACCAAAGTGATCCAGTATCTTCTCAAACAAAATCAATTCAATGGACAGTTGTTAAGCATTTATGACTTAGAGCTCTGAGTGCTGCACAAGTAAGATTACATATATCCACACAGGTCTGTCTAAATTTCACTTATAAGTAATTGTGAATTAATTCTACAGTCCTCTCCACCTCCAAGACAGACATTCATTCCTTTTCAGAGAAGAACAAGAGATTGAGGCCTTGAGATTTGCCACTTTTCTTTCTTAGAGAAGGTAATTCCAGGCTAAACTTACATCAGCCACCATATAAATATTGCTAGTCTAGAGGAAATAATTTTTAGGTTCAAGTTTCATTTCTGAATATTTTCCTGTAATGGAAAATGAATACTTTATATATACAAGACCTCAGTTCCTTCCCAGCAAATGTCAGTTATACAAAGACCACACATATTGAGTAACAAATAAATCTCTTTGTCTAAGCCAAGAACAAATAGAAATCAGAAGTTATATAGATGAAAACTTACTAGACAATATAGAAAATTAACTTAGTTTTGTCACTGGGAGAAAGATGTCACAGTTCAACCAAGAGTCTCAGATCTCACTCAAGGGATCTCCACAATTTCTACTAGGTAAGCTAGTGATTGAGTCATGATTTAGATACCAACTCTTCCAACATAGTCTCTCTCTCTCTCTTTTTTTTTTCAGGTGTCACTCCTTAATAAAAGGAAGTTTCCTTTTCTCTCAATACTGGAAGACATTAAACCAACTATCTGTTCTCTGTCAAATTCTTGCCAACTCCCACACTTATGATGGCATTGAGTATTGAATAATCTATCTGCAAAAAAGATGAGTTTTATGCAAGTAGTCTTGATCCCCTCATGACAATAATATGCAATACCCTGTGCTCTGAACTAGCAAAGAAACACAGATGCAATAGAGAATAATTTCTCAAGCATTTTACAGTAGAATAGATAAAGGAAAAGCACATGAATAAATATTATGCAAATGAAAGTGAAATATAGAGACATGAAGTATAATAGGTAGTACTTTAGCAAGAAGAGACCACTTTTTATTGGGTTTTAGATGACAGGAAGCCAAGAAATTATTTTTAAAGGAAATTATTTATAAAGTTATATATATATATGTAATATATATATATATATACAACTATATATGTACATATAATTATTTATAATGTATTTCATATATGTATATATGTATATTCATGCATATGCACCATATATACTTACATGTACATATACTATATATATATTATATATATACCAACAGATATACACACACACACATATATGCCAGGATTGAAGAGAAAAAGACTTCATAGAAACATAGAAATAAGTGGGAAACTCATTTCAGGAAAGAGACATGGTACAAAATACCAAGAAATGATGAAAATGAAGGAAGGGAACAGACAATTTTATAAACTGTCTGGAAATGATGAATCAATAATAAATAGACACAAGGAAATCAGATTGTGGAAGAATTTAAATGATTATCAGGATGTTCTACTTTACACAACAACTCTTTAGCTTTTAAAGTCTTTCACAAACTTGCCTCACCCTACCTTTTTTAATATCATTAAACATTACTTTCCTTCCTGCACTCAGTAATCTGGCCAAACAGGTCATTTCTCTCTTTTTTATTCATAAATACTCTATCTCCTATCTCTCTGTTATTGTACTGGCCATCCCCCATTCCTGGACTACATCCTAACATTTGGTCTATAGGGAACATTTGCTTCTTCAAGACAGAGACTAGGAAATTCTGGGTCACATGACCAACAAGATGGAGAATTAGATATTTTCTCTTCCCTCCACTCCTTCCAGAATTTATGTAAAGCACAGAAAAAAAATTGCAGAATAGGAAAATTTGAATTTG
This sequence comes from Vombatus ursinus, assembly GCF_900497805.2. Lineage (NCBI taxonomy): Eukaryota > Metazoa > Chordata > Mammalia > Diprotodontia > Vombatidae > Vombatus > Vombatus ursinus. The sequence goes on from NW_020940360.1 coordinate 29,869,799, forward strand.
TTATGGCAAATATCACCAGTGAAACAAAAGAAATGATATATTGAGAATAAAATATACACAGAAGTGAAGAGCCATCTAGAAGAGAAGCAGAAATATTAAAAGAAAATTATCTTTATTATACTCAAACATATGTATTATACTTATACATATACATATCAAATTATACTCATTATCTAAGTAGAACATATACAACTCAAAGACAAGATGCTTTGAGATAACTTAAATATTATAGGTCTTCCAGAAAAACATGACAAAAAACCTGAACACTATAATATAATAAATAATACAAAGATTTTATAGAGCTCCTGAGCACAGAAAATGAAATATCAATTGAAATAATTCATAGATATTAAAAAGAAAAAAAGAAGCTGCAAACTCCAAGACACATAATCATTAAATTTAATAATTCAATTCAAGAAAAAAATTTTGAAAAAAAAATCATAAGACTTTCAAGAGAGAGGAAAGAAAATGCAAATGATATATAACTATTCTGCACCAATGAGACAATGCAGAAGGAAATATATTAATATGTTCCTAAGTGCAATGGAGCTCACAATATAGCCTAGTGAGATACATCCTGCAAATCTGAGCTTAATAATAAATGAAAAAAAAAGAGAGAGAGGGAGAAGAAGATTCAATGAGAGCAATGGCAACAGCAAAAGAGTGACAGCAAAAAGACAAGTAAGACATTTCTTTCTTTTTGTAAGACATTTCTTTCTAAAGGTAAGCAAGCAGACAGTGTTTAAGGCTGAAGTGAGTTGGAAGAAACAGTGAAGAGGCAAGCCTGGGTTATAATGGACCAAATATGGAGACATTCTGTCTACAACTGAATTAATGTTGTTGCTGTTTGCAAAATAGGAGAGTGCATGAAAGGAATTAAAGCAGCAGGGGGATAAAGAGGGTTGAAAAAGAGGGGAGAAAGGAGAAAGTTTGAGCATGGAAGGGAGTTTCACTGATGAATGCTCTTATAAGTTAAGATAGATATGGTGTGAAAGGAGATGGAGAATGTTTGCTGGGTGTTGTCTGAGGTATTTAGTGTTTGGAAGAAAAAAAAAACAATTCATTTTACCTTAGGAGAGAAGGAATTGAAACTCCTGGGGGCAACTGGAACATGGGAGAGTGGGAGAGCATGGACCCAGGGAGATTTTGAAACAAATTGGAAAACAAGGTAATCATGAGGAGGGTATAGATAAGTGGCAGACTGTATAATCAGGGGCATGGAGGAGCAGAAAATTCTGTCATAGGACAGGGACTTCTCTGTAACCTGAAGGAATTGTCATTCTTCTGGGAATGAGGCACAATGAAGAAGGCAATCTTTGAGACAATCTCTACAAGGCAGTTGCAGAAACTGCCTAGAGGGGAAAGTACAGACTGGATACCTTAAAACTTTTATTTCCATTAGGAATCTGGAAAAAAGAAAGATACCAGATAAATTCACGGGCCAGGAAACAGAAAATGGGAGTCTAGAGGAGACAAAAAGAAAGAACATATAATGGAAAGAGTGAGAAATATACTCTTATTAAGGGGTAAAACAGAAATAAAGAAGGCTTCTGGGAGTCAAGATGGCAGAGTAAGAAGAAAGCCACTCTTACCCCCCCTTATCAACCTCTGAAAGCCCAGAAAATATTGCCCCAGGAAAAGCCTTGGAACAGCTGAACCAGAAAAAAATGGGGTACAGCAGTCCTGTAGCCCAGGTAGCTTGAGGGATTAATGGGAAAGGCCCCTCTTGCCCTGGGGGAAGGGGTGTAATACAGAATGGGAGGTGTCCCAGAAAGCTAGCAGAATGCCACACCTCAGCATACCAGGAGGAGACACTGAAACCCAGTTGTTGGAGCAGGCAAACACTAACACTTGGACCCCCAAATGCCTCAGTGAGAGTCAGGGAACTGGTAGAAACCAGCTCAGAAAACCACCAGGTGACTCGGTCTTCTATAGCAGTCTCCCAGTGCCTCAGCAAAACTCTGTAAAGTGCTCCAAGGGGCCACAGGAGGATAAATATCCTGCAACATCCATCTGAAAGGAGCTGAAGAATGCAAAAGGAAAGGAAAAGTAGGCAACCTCAAGGGGCCAGACTGCCCAATCCTACCCCTAGAGTTCCAGTGTTTGCTAATTCCAGCCCAATACCACATAAGCTGCCAGAACCCTATAGCCTCCAACTGCCAACATCAGAGGCCACAGCACACAAAGCCAGTGACCAGGCCTTAAGTTCCCAACACAAGAAATTTGGGTCAGTGCCGTCTGCTCCCCAGCAGGAAAGCACAATCTCTTTAAAGGCTAGGAAATAAGAAAACATCACGAGCAAAAAGAACCTTACCATAGATTCATGTTTTGAGAACAGTGAAGATCAAGGCAGAAATTCTGAAGAAGACAACATTGTCAACAAAACCACATTTGGAACCACAAAAGGGAATATGAACTGGTCTGAAGCCCAATAAGACTTTTTAGAAGAGCTCAAGAAGAATTTTAAAAGTCAAATGAGAGAGGTAGAAGAAAAAACGGGAAAAGAAATGAGAGATATGCAAGAGAGAGTCAATAGCTTAGAAAAAGAAGGATAAAAATTAACTGTAGAAAACAAGTCCCTAAAAAATACAATTGGCCAACTGGAAAAAAAAGGACACTGAAGAAACAAGTCCTTAAAAAATACAATAGGTCAAATGGGGAAGGAGGTATAAAATCTAATAGAATAAAACAATTTCTTAAAAATTAGAATTGGGCAAATGGAAGCTAATGACCCTATGAGACAGCAAGAATCAGTCAAACAGAAACAAAAACAATGAAAAAAAGAGATGAAAATGTAAAATACCTCAATGGTAAAACAACTGACCTGGAAAATAGATCCAGGAGAGACAATTTTAAAATTATTGGTCTACCTGAAAATCACAATGAAAAAAAGAGCCTAGACATCAAGGAAAACTGCCCTGAGGTCGTAGAACCAGAGGATAAAATATCCATAGAAAGAATCCACTGGTCACCTCCTGAAAGAGATCCCAAATTGAAAATACCAAGGAATATAGTAGCCAAATTCCAAAATTACTAGGTCAAAGAGAAAATACAGTAAGCAGCCAGAAGGAAAGAAAATTAAATATCATGTAACCACAGTCAAGATTACGCAGGATCTTGTAGCTTCTACATTAAAAGATGGTAGGGCATAGTATATGATATTCTGTAAAGCAAAGGAGCTTGGATTGTAGCCAACAATCAACTACAGCGAAAATGAACATGATCTTTCAGGGGAGGAGATGGATATTCAATGAAATAAGGGAATTCCAAACCTTCTTGATAAAAAGACCAGAGCTCAGCAGAAAATTTGATCTTCAAATACAAGACTCAAGAGAAACATAAAAAGGTAAACAGAACAGAAATATACACTATGTTGTTAATAAGGGTGAATTGTTTACATCCCTACAAGGGAAGATGATACTTGGAACTATTGCGAACTGTATTGTTATTACACCATGTTCAAGGGGTATACATACAGGGGGTGGATATAAGTTGACTTTGATGTAATGATAAAAAAAATCTAATCAAATGGGTTAAATGGACCCAAGTAAGTGGATTAATCTGATCTAAGAAAATGTGCTGAGAGAAAAGGAAAGGAGAAGACAGGCAAGGGCAAATTACATTATAGGAAAAGGCACAAAAACCTACTACAGCAGAGGGAAAGAAGGGAGGGGGATGAGCATTGTTTGAACCTTACTCTCACCAGATTTGGGAATAACATAATCAGTTAGGTATAAAAATCTAACTTGCGCTATAGGCAGTAGGAGAGAAAAGGGGAAAGAAAAGGGAGAGGGGATAGCAGATAGTAATCATAACTGTGAATGTGAATGGGATGAACTATTCCATAAAATGGAAGCCAATAGTAGAATGGATTAAAAAATATATTCCTACAATATGTTGTTTACAGGAAACAAATCTGAAAAAGAGCGACACACACAAGGTAAAGGTAAAAGGATGGAACAGAATATATTATGCTTCAGCTGAAGTAAAAAAAAAAAAAGCAGTGATAGCAATCCTGATCTCAGACAAAGCAAAAGCAAAAATAGAACTTATCAAAAGAAATAATGAAGGAAATTACATCCTGCTAAAAGGCACCATAGACAATGAAGTAATATCATTACTAAACATATAAGCACCAAATGGTGTAGCATCCACATTCTTAGAGGAGAAGTTCAGGGAGTTACAGGAAGAAATAGACAGCAAAACTATACTAATGGGGGATCTCAACCTCCCCCTCTCTGAAATAAATAAATCTAACTACAAAATAAACAAGAAAGAAGTTAAGCAGGTGAATAGAATATTAGAAAAGTTAGGTATGATAGACCTCTGGAGAAAATTGAATGGGGATACAAAGGAACATACTTTTTTCTCAGCAGTACATGGCACATACACAAAAATTGACCATGCACTAGGGCATAAAAATCTCACAATCCAATGAAAAAAAGCAGAAATATTAAATGTATCCTTTTCAGATCATGATGCAATAAAAATTGTATGTAATAAAGGGACATGGAAAGATAGACTAAAAATAATTGGAAACTAAATAATCTAATCCTAAAAAATGATCGGGTAAAACAACAAATCATAGAAACAATCAACTACTATTGATAAACTTAACCCTTCTCAGCAACACAAAGATCTAAGACATCTCCAAAGGCCTCATGATGGAAAATGTATCCACATCTAGAGAAAAAAACTATGGAGTTCAAATGCAGATCAAAACATACCATTTGCTATTTTTTTTTCTTCTGTTGTGTTTTGTTTCCTCTTTCTGGTGGTTCCTCCTATTAGTTCTAATTCTTACTTAGAACATCACTAATGTGAAAATATGTTTAATAAGAATGTATACATATAACCTATATCAGATTGCATACAATTTTGCAGAGGGACATGTGGAGTGAGGGGGAGAAAAAATTAAAACTCAAAAGCTTATGGAAGTGATTGTTGATAATTGAAAATAAATTAATTAAAATTAAAAAATAAAAAAAACCTAATGATAAACTAGTTGAAGGAGATGAGAGGGAGGGAAAATTTACTGGAATAAGGTGGGGGAAAGGGTTGGGAGTGAATTAAAACAAAATAGACAAAAAACAGGAAAGGAAAAGAATTAATAAAACCCTAAAGGGAAAAGGGTAACAAATAGAAGGGGACAGTCAGGATTAAGGGGAAGAAAGGAATTTAAAATAGGTCCATCTTAGAAAAGGTTAAGCTAAACAACTAAAGAAACATAGTATTGTGACTATAAGATAAGAATGGAAAATCACAATTTGAAAAAAACAATATTTACAGATGCATGGATGAAACTATAATTCTGACTATCATAACTTTAAATGTAAATAGATTAAAGAATCAAAAAAGTAACGGATAAGAAATTGAAACTCTACATTCTGTTCCTTAAAAGAAACCTATAAAAAACAAAGACAAACAAAAAATAAAATGGTGAAAATAGAGTAAAATACTACACATTGAACACATCCAAAAAGCAGGCATTGCAATCATGCTGACAAAACAAAAACAAACATTAAGAAAGGGATTAAGCAGGAACTTACATAATGTTGAAAGTAACTAAAGGCAACTAACCAATAGTAATAAACTTACATGTTCTAAATGCCTTACCATCCAAATTAATAAACAAAACATTAACTTAATCTCAAGAAGACATAGGTAGTTATATGATGGTAATAGAAGCCTTTAATATTGCTCTCTCTGTTTTGGATAAGTCTAACAGAAAGATAAACAAAAGGGAAATATAGTACTGAATAGTTTCTGGAGAAACTAGATCAAAAAGACTTATGGCATTTTTAAATGGAAATGCAAGATTATTTGTAAATGTATCAGCATCACATGGAACTTCTGCAAAAACTGGACAGGTAGTAGTGAAAAGAGATATTATAAACAAATGTTAAAGAAAGCATGAATAAAAAATGACAAATAAGGAAATTTTATCATGCTAGAATTAATGATGAACAACAAACCAACATTAGAAATAAAATTAGTTGTTCTAAATGCCTCTACATCCAAATTCATAAAAGAAACATGAACTAAGATAAAAAAGTAGATAAATATACAATAGTGACATAACATAATAAAAATAGTAATTGGTTCAAGAACTACAAATTAGAGTCATGGACCCAAATGAAATCCTAAGTAAGGAATGAGTAAAAAAATTCATAGAAATAATAATTATGTGAAAGAAATGATACTAAAACATTTACATATTTCTGGGATGTGGCTAAATCAATATTCAGGAGGTGGAAATCATATTCCTAAAAAATTACATTACTAAAATGAAAAATGAGAGTGTTAACAAAATGTGTATTCTTTTAACACTTAGAAAGCCAACAAATAGCTTTTATGACAAAAAGAAATCCGTATGAGGAAATATCAAAATGAGAGAAAAATTGACCAATTTGAAATAAAAAAAAATAGAAGAAATAAAACTAAAAGCTGATTCTTTGAAAGAATGAAGGAAAATGATAAACATTTAGTTAATATGATTAAAAAGAATTAGAAAACCAAATCAATAAAATATCAAATAAAACAAAATCACAACAAACCACAAGATAAAAAATCAGAACATTTTATACACTGTTATATTAAAACTAGCCTGAAAATACAATAGAAACAGAATATCTATAAAAACATGAAGTACAAATATTAGAAGACCAAACACCTATATTTTAAATTATGTAGTCTCAGCAAAGGTAATACATCTTGCTATAATGAAATTATCAAAGGAGGAAAAAAAACAACTTGTGATGGATTTACAGGAGAATTCTATCAGACTTTTAAAGCACATGTCATACCCATAAATCCCAAAATATTATTCAGGGAAAGAGAGAACAAAAAAAAAAATTTGGGCCCAAGTCATTAATGTGTATTAATTCAAAAATTTCAAACAAAATCCTGCCAAATAGACTATAATAAATTATACAAAAAATCATTCACTATGATCTATTAGGATTTATGTCACATTACAAAGGTGGTTCAATATCAGGAAATCATTCACCATAATTGATCAGAATAAAAACCAAAAATCAATACTACAAAGTCATCTCAATAGATGCAGAAAAATGCCTTTGAAAAAATACAAATTTTTTATGCTAAAAACCCTAAAAAATAGTATATAGAGGAATCTGTTTTTAATAGTGTAAAAAAAGTCTAAAATAAAAATCAAGTATCATATACAATGGGAATAAACTAGAATCTTTTCCAACAAATATGGAAGAGAAGCATATATGTCTTCTTTCCCTTCTAATATTTCATATAGTTCTGGAAATGCTAGCAATAGCAATAAAACATAAGAAAGAAATTCAAAGTATTAAAATAGATAAAGAGGATACAAAACTGGCTTGATTTATTGATGACATGATGATACAAGTGGAAAATCCTGGAGAATCAGCAAACATGCTAATTGATATAATAGCTTCAGCAAATTATCAGGTTACCAAATACATTTTCAAAAATCAAGATTATGTCCATATAATAACAACAAAACACAAGAAGCAAAAATAAAAAGGGAAATCTCATTCTAGATAACCCCAAAATGCATGAAATATGTGGGTATCAATCTAGAAAAGTATATAAAATACTTGAATGGATTAAATTACAAAGTACTCCTTAAAGAAATAAAGAAAAAACAAACAAACTGAAAGAGGTATAGGGACATTTCTTGAAATATTGCTAAGTTAGGCCAATATAATAAAATGATAATACTAGCAAATCTAACATATACTTTTAATGCTGTGTCTATCAATTTACCAAGAAGATACTTTATAAAATTTTATAAAATAATAAAATTTAGGAAAAGCAGAAGTTCTAGAATATTAAGGGACATTATGAAAAGAAGTAGAGATGAAAGAGGGAATGGTAATTTCAGACCTCAAAATGTATTATAAAACAGTTATCAAAATAGGATATAGCTCAATAGAACATACTAGAAAAAGAATAATCAGAAACAATGAAATTCACAAACTCAATGTTTAATAAAATGGGAAATATATATTGCTTGAGGAAAAAAAGACAGAAGCTAAACATCAAATTTTACCTGAAGCTTTTCCCAATCTACCAAACTGCTACTGTCTTCATTTTCTAGATATATTAACTTAACTACTTGGTTTTTGTTTTTATTTATTTTGTGGCTACAGTTATCCTTTCCACATTGTGGGAATTAGGGGCATGGTGGCCCCTCTTCCTCCATGATCTGGAAAATCCCTGTAACATTTTTTGGACCTCCCTTCATACCAGAGAAGAAGTCTTAATTATTAAGCTATTAAGAGACACAATAAACTTTTTCTGTGTTGTCTGCTGGCCTTTGCATGTCATCTGAGGCTTCAACAAAACTCCCAAATAATTCTCATAAAATTCCTAATGCCAGCCTCTGACATTCTGAACTTGTGATGGAGAAAGCCTCAATAATAAAAGGGATTACTGTACTTCTATTTGTACTTCCTATATAGTCTGATGAAATAGAAAGTTCTTATAAGGATTGTTTCATTTTTTAAAAAAAATTTTAAATTATCTACCTATCTATCTAAATTGCTGTTTCCTGGCTTTCAATAATTGCATAACCAATAATTCAAAATTTGTTAATTGATTGACTAACAGGCAATGAGTGACTTTTGAACTTTTTTCATAAAAATGATATAATCGTATGAATAAATAAAATCACGTGAAAATCAATAATGAAAATAGGAGAACAAATGAGCTGAGAAGACAGGTTGGTAAACTATTATCAATCTATGCTAGGAAAGGTGAGGAAAAAGAAGGGAGGAGAAGAGAAAGGGGAGCAAGTAAATGAGACAGAGCAATGGGCAGATTGGTAGGAAAAAAAGAAACAAACAAACATGAACAAGCATTGTTATAAAAGCCAAGGAGAAAATAATATTAAAAATGTGTTTCACAGTGCAAAATGTAATGGAGAAGTAAAAAAAAAAAATGACAGATAGAAAGAAAAAAAAAACACTTAAATGAGGTGTAAAAGAAGGAAGTAGTGACCTTGTAGAGAGTGGATTAAGTAAAGTAGTATGGATGGAGTAAAGATTACAAGTGTTTGAAGAATATGTGTTTGATGAGGAAGTGGTTTCAGTGAACATTAGGTTACATTTTCCAGGGATCGCACTGAATAAACTTTCCTAAGTGACACTGATATACTAGTTTGATTTTTAAAAATATATTTTATTGCAAGGCCCTAGGCACAAAATAATTAAAATATTTTAAATGTCTAAAAATGTATAAATGTCAAGAAAATAATTATAAATCAAATTCAAATAGTTATAGTCTTTTAAGTAATTTTCTTGAAAAGTTAATCTTTTATATTTGTCATCTCTGGAAGCTGAAATAATTAACTCAGGTAATTTTTTTTTAGCATAACTACTTTTTCTGATCTCTATGTTATAACAAAATTGGACTTATTACTATTGTTCATACACTATACTCCATTTCTTAATTCCATGACCTTAACCTGTCCCCAGTACCTAAAATGTACTGCCTTTTCAATTCTGTCTTAGAATCTTTTTTTTCCCAAGACAGCTCCTCCAACATGAATCCTTTCTAGATCACCACCCCAAAGAAAAATCAGTGCCTACTTTTCAAATTACCATTGTATTTATTTAGTATGAATTATCCTTAAATTTAAACATGTGCATATTTTCTTTCTTTTATTGTTTTCCTATACTTTTTACCACTTGCCACATATTTTGTAATACAACTGGTCTTCCTGTTGTTCTTAATAAATGATCATTTCACAACTCAGGTCATCTTTGACAATCTCACACAGCTGGAGTCTACTCTTTCTTGATTTTGGCATTCTAACTTTCTTCATTTCCTTCAAGTCTCAGCTAAAATTATATCTCATGTAATAAGCTTTTCCCAATCTGACTTAATTCTAGTACCTTTCCTATGTTTTCTCTGTTATTTATCTCTGATTTATCCTGTATATAGTTTGTTTCTACAGAATGATTTCCATGTTGTATCTCCCAAAAGACTATATGGTCCTTGAGAGCAGGAAATGTTTCTTTTTCTCCCCCTTTGTATCCTCAGTGGTTAACATGGTACCTGGAACATTTCAGATGTTTAATAACTGACTGAATATTGACTGGTACATTCATTTTACAGTTTCAGAGCTTCTCAACCTATTCTTAGATACATCTCTCATGTACAAATTATAGTAACAGATCACAGTGATATTGAATTTTACACTTTAAAGAATTAGAACTTTTATCTCCATTTGATATAAGGAAACTGAGACTAAAAATAGATAAGTACCTTGCATATGGTTACATGGTTAATACATATCAGAACAGAACCACTAAGCTATGTCTCCCATTCTAAGGCTTTTCTCTTATATTATGCTTTATCTGGTTAGGTGATTTTTTTCTCATTATATGTTATAACAGTAACAAAAATATTTCATAGTGGATCATAGTGGACAGTCTAAGTGTTCGTAAGTGGAATAAATCATACACGAATAGACAATTCTAATTCTCAGATGCATTAAGAACAGTATACAATTATCCTACTACTTGTCAGGTCACTTAAACAATATATTTAATCTTCAGTTCCACAAGCACAGGGAGATGTGGAAATCTTAGGAAGAATCTAAAAGAGAGTCAAAGGAAACCTGCAGGAAAGTCACTGAAAATGTTTTTGTACTTATGCAAAAAAGAACAAAAACAAAAACATTGTCAACTGATAAAATCTTGTCTTAGGCCAGAGATTAATTAATTATTAGAATACAATTACTTTAAACTCTCTAATCAAATGAAACAACCAAGCATTTTAAAATAGTGAATCCTATCATAAAAAAGGGAAAAGGACCCACATGTAAAAAATATTTATAGCAGCTCTTTTTGTGGTAGCAAAGAATTGGAAATTGAGGGGATGCCCATTAATTGGGGAGTGGCTAAACAAGTTGTGGCATATGAATGTAATGGAACATTGTAGTTCCATAAGAAATGATGAGCATGTGGATTTTAGAAAAACCTGGAAAGACTTACATGAACTGATGCTGAGTGAACATTGCACACAGTAACAACAACATTGTGTGATGATTAACTTTGATAGACTTAGCCTATCTTAGCAATGCAATGATCTAAGACAGCTACAAAAGACTCATGATGAAAAATGCTATCCACATCCAGAGAAAGAACTATGGAGTCTGAATGCAGATAGAAGCATACTATTTTTCTTTCTCTCTCTTTTTTTTCTTTCTCATGTTTTTTTTTCCTCTTTTGTTTTGTTCTTCTTTCATAGAATCACTAATGTGGAAACATATTTAATATTGTACATGCATAGCTTATATCAGATTGTTTGCTGTCTTGCAGAGAGGTGAGGGGAGGGAAGGGGAAAACTTAGAACTCAAAATCTTATAAAAATGAATGCTGAAAATTAAAACTAAATAAATAAAAAGAAAGGAAAGATGGTGAATCCTAAATTACTGTCAGACTCACATTTTTACTATTATCTCAAATGTAGAATACATTAGAATACATTAGACTGTGAGCTCCTCGAGGGCAAGGACTTCCCTATCCCTATGAAAAGGGCTCTTGATAATTTCATTGTATCACTCTGGGAAAAACAAAACAAAAAACAAAAACAGCTACCAATATATAGACAAATGATGTCAAACAAATGGAAATGGGTGCTACTAAACTGTACATTAATATCCCTGAAGGCAATTGTCTAAGAAAATAATATATATATTATATATATTATATATATGTGTGTATATATACATACATATATACACATAGATATGAATGCTGAAAATAAATGTCAATAAATAAATAGAATGTAACTATGAAAACATACATATGAATGTATATAACTATATATATACATGCATATGTATAGTTTGTTCTATTTATTTTGAATATTACCTTTTAAAATTTTTGAATTTCAAATCTTTTCCCTCCTTCTATTTCCTTCCTTGCTCCTTGAGAAAGCAAGCAACATAATATCGATTATATATGTGAAATCATGCTGTATATTTCTATATTAGCAATGTTGTAAAAAAAAGCAAGAAAAAAAGAAAAAAGAAAAAGCTGCTTCAATCTACACTAAGAATTCTTCTGTTCTCCCTCTGAGAGTGGATAGCATTTTCCTTTGGAATTATCTTGGATTACTTTATTGATTAGAGTAGTTAAGTCCTTCATAGTTGATCATCATTACACTATTTCTGCTACATTGTACAGTGTTCTCCTGATACTACTCATTTCACTTTGCCTCAGTTCATAAAAGACTTTCTAGACTGTTCTGGAACCATCTTGTTTGTGATTTCTTATTGCATTATAATATTCAATCACTATCATACACCACAACTTGTTCAGTTATTTTTTTTATTGTGTGGAATTTTGCCAAAAGATTGTTTTTCTGTATCTATTTATTTACCCATATGATTTTTATTATTTTGTTATTGATATGATGAAACATGCTTATGGTTTTCCTAATATTGAATAGCCTTACATTCCTCATATAAATCACATCTGTTGTTAGTGTATATTTGTGATATATTGCTGGTATCTTGTTCCAAGTGTTTTATTGAAAATTTTTGTATCAATAGTCTCTAGAAAAATTGGCCTAGAGTTTTCTTTCTCTGTTTCACTCTTCCTGATTTAGATATCAAACATGTTTGTGCAAAAGAAGGAATTGGTAGGACTCCTTTACATTTTTAAGTGCATTATAATGAATTGATATTATAAATGACATAAATGTTTGACATAATTCATTTGCGAATCCATCTGGTCCTGGTGATTATTTTTAGGGAGCACATTTATGTCTTATGCAATTACTTTTTCAAAGATAGAGTGATTTAAAAATACTTTTTCATTTTCTATTAATTTTGTCAGTTTATATTTTGTAAATATTCATCCATTTCACCTGGATTGTCAATTTTGCTGGTACTTTTTTTTGGGCAAAAAAGCTCCTAATTATGTCTTTTTACTCTTTTCATTTTTGATGTAGTTAACTTGCTTTTCTGCTTTCTTTTTTAAATTAAATTAAAGTGATTTAAGTATTTTAAAAAAGTTTTTTATTAGTTCATTTTAAAATATTCATTGTAATTAAACTCTCCTTTGATTTTAAAGATTTCTCAGATTTTAAATTTGTTCTTTTTTCTTTTTTTTCAGTTAAATGCCCATTTAATTATCTTGCTTTTTCTCTCTTTTATTGATGTATGCATTTATAGGTACACATTTTAACTTAAATACTGATTTGGCCCACAAATTTTTGTATATTTTCTCATTGTTGTCATTCTCATTAATGAGATTATTCATTGTTCTTATAATTTATTCTTTGATCCTCTCATTCTTTAGATTTAAATTATTTAGTTTCCACTGAATTTTTAATGTATGCTTCCATGGTTATAGTATTTATTATGTTATGGTCCAAAAAAGAGAGTTTTAATCATTTAAATATTCTACATTTATTTTGAGGTTTTTATGCCATCATTGTGGTCAATTTTTTTAATGTGTCATTTATAGCTCAGGAAAAATGTATACTCCTATCTCTTTCCATTCAGTTTTCTCCAAAGGTTCACTGTGTAAGTTTTTTAAAATTCTATTAACCTCTTTAATGTTCTTATTTATTTTATGATTTATTTTTCCGTGTTCTAAGAGGGGAATTGAGTTCCCCCATTAGTATAGTATTATTATCTATTTCCTCCTGTAACTCATTTAACATTTCCTTCAAGAATCTGAATGCTAATCCACTTGATGCATATATGTTTAGTCCTAATATTACTTTGCTGTCTATGGTACCTTTTAACAAGATATAATTTCCCTCCTTGTCTCTTTTAATTTGTTCTCTTTTTACTTTTGATTTGTCTGAGATTATGATTCTTGCTCCTGACTTTTTTTTTTTAACTTTACTTGAAACTTGAAACTCCAGCCCCTTATTTTAACTATGGTATCCCTCTGTTCAAGTGTTTTGCTTGTTAACAACATATCATAGGATTCTGGTTTCTAATCCATTCTGTTATCTGCTTCTGCTTCATGGGTAAGTTCTTCTCATTCATATTCACAATTATGGTTACTGACTGTGTATTTCCCTCCATCCTATTTTCTTCCATTTATCCTTCTCTCTCTCTTTTTCTCTGCCCCTTCTCAAAAGTCTATTGTACTTCTGGTAACAACATGCCTTAATTTGCCCTCTCATCATTCCCCCTTTCTCTTATCCACTTCACCTTCTAGTTCCTTGTTGGGAAGGATAAATTTCTATACCTGAGTGTGTGTACACATACATGTATGTGTGTATACATGTATACATATGCATGTTTAATGTGTATATACATGCACACATATATATGTATGTGTTTATTAATGTCTTTATATATTTATGTATATAAACACTACATGTAAGCATATATGTGTACACACATACACATATAAACATACATGCACACATATATGTGTGTACTTTTTTATTTATATATTCTTCCTTCTCGAACCAGTTCAGATGAGACTGCAATAGGAATCTGTCCACTCCTCCTCCCATTTCTCCTCCACTATAAAACCATTTTTTACATTCCTCTTTTTATGTGAGATCATTTCCTCATTTTCCCCCCTTTCTCCTCCTTGTAAATTCTTATTTCTCACCCTTCCAGTTTTTAAGATCATCAGCATAAAGGAATCACTTCCATGGCCTCTGTTTACATAGACTCTTTCTAACTGTTCTAATAATTATGTTTCTTAGGATTTATATGCATCATCATCCCAAATCAGGATGTAAATAACTTAACCTTTTTGAATTTCTTATGGTTTCTCTTTTATGTTTACCTTTATATGTTCCTCTTGAGTCTTGTATTTGAAACTTAAATATTTTTATTCATCAGGAATCAGGCTTTCCATCAACAATGCCTGAAAGTCCTCTGTTTCACTAAATATTCACCTTTCCCCCTCAAAGATTATACTGAGTTTTACCATATGTTATTCTTGTTTGTAATATTAGCTCATTTGTTTAATGATTTCTAGGCTCTTTTTATTGTAGCTTTCAAGTAGTACAATAAATTTAAAATTATTTCTCTTCAATTTGTTTTTCAGGTCAGCTGCTGGTCTGATGAGATATTTCATAATTTCTTGTTTTTTTCATCCTTTTGGCTTATATTACTATTATAGTTCTTTGACATGGAGTTATTACCTTCTACTTTCTCATTTCTAGTTTTTAAGGACTTTTGTAAAGTGAGTTTTTGTATCTCTTCTTCACTTGAACAATTTTTGGTTTTGGGGAGTTATTTTCACCAGTGAAATTTTGTACATCTTTTAGCATTTAACTAATTTTGTTTTTTAATTTATTTCAAAAAAATATTTTTGTACCTACCTTTCCAAATTATTATTTTTCTTTTTATAATTTTCTTGCATTGTTCTCATTTTATCCACATTTTTCCTCTACCACTAATTTTAAAAAAAATCAATTTTAGCTGTTCCATGAATGCTTTTTTGTCCATTTCACATTTTTCTCTGACTCTGCTTGTAGCTGTTTTGGTATTCTTTTCTTCTTATAAGCCTATAATTTGATCTTCCCTGTCATTATAGTAACTTTTCATGGTCAGGTTCTCTTTGTTGTTTGCTTATTATCTCAGTCTATTATTTTTACTTTGAATTTCATGTTAATTTTGGGCTGTACTCACCTAGGGCAGTGGGTGGGCATTGTCACAAACTTCAGGTTTTTTTGAGATCTTGTTTTCAGAGGTAGTATTGGGGCCTTGAAATATTTTGTTGCTTTTAAAATGATTTGATCTGGGGAGATTTTTGTTTACTGCTCTCCTGGTCGGCTTTCTGGTCTTTATCTAGGACAGAGCACTTATCTCTTGTAGCCACAAGCACTATTGCTTCTCAGGTCCCCATTTCCTTTAAAGAAAAAACAACAACTCTTTTTCAACCTACTACTGCCACCTGTCATTGGGTATGGGAAATAGAGCTGGCAAATAGCATCATCTCCTGAGAGCTATGCTTACACACAGGTCCCCTGTAAACTATTTTTGACCAGTTTCCAGATCTCCTTACGGCCTCTGAGCTGAGAGCCCCATAACTGTTGCTTCTGCTATAGCTGTCATTGTCACCAAATTGCACAGCTGTATTTTCTCCTGAGTATACTCTGGTTCAGCCTCCAACAGACCTCTCCTTCGTACCTCCTAAGTTGACTTGGTCTTTAAAAAAATTGTATTCCTACCTTTTGTTGCTTCTGCTGCTCTTAAATTTGCTGTAAGATATTATTTTAAAGTTTTTCACAGGGGAATTTTGGGATGTAGTGCTTCCTCTGTTCTGCCATCTATCCCTACCATATATTTATTTTTGTTAAATAATTAAAAGGATTGTTTGACATCTCTTCTAGAGACTTCTCTTCCCCCTTCCTCCTTGTTTCTATTAAGGTCCCTTTAATAATGCTTTAGAACCTGCTTCCCTCTTCATTGAATCTGCCATCACTTTTTTCCCCTCTCACTTTGGCAAGGCTTCATCTAGTCCCCTGTTTTATACAAGGGACATTCTCTTTACTGCTTATATCTGTATCTTATTGGGTACCGGCAAAGTCATTGAACTCTTAATGGTTTCCATTAGGTTTCAGAACTGGTCACTTAAATTATAGAACCTTCACTGTGTTTGGAAAAGAGAAACGTTTCATTGATTCACAGTCATAGACCAGAGCTTCATAGTGACACTATCACATAAAGACACTACTACCACTATAACAGTGGCCTAACAAAGGTACTTCCTGCTGTCCTGACAAGATCTGAAAATTCTTACAAATATCAAAAGCAAATTCCTGACAATCTCCACCAACCTTGACCAAAACAGTCAGAGGCCACAACAACACATCAATTGTCTACTGCTAACAACTTTACTTTGTCAATCTTCATTGAGACTCAGAGATTTATGGCTACTTCCAAAGCAGTTGATTTGCCTCTCTCAGAAGTTATGTGTAACTGGACTTTGGTGTAAGAAAGAAGGTTAAAAGTACAGAATCTAATATTGTCTTCCCTAATAAGATAATCTTGTGACCTTTGACAAATCATTCAACATCTTTTTGCCTCAGTATTCTCATGTGAAAAGAAAAGGTCTTGGTGTAATTGATTTATAATCTTTCAGCTCCAATATCTATTCCATGAGCAAAAGAAATTAGTCTATATATAAAAATGGAATGTGTTAATGGAATAACCAATGAGGTATATTTGTAGGTAGGTATGAACAATCAATTAAGCACCTTTTATGTGCAAGGCATTGTGCCAAGTTCTTGTGATACAGATAGAAACAAAAAGAAAGACACTCCCTGCCATGAAGGAGCTTCCATTATAATGGTGACAACATATTAAAAGAATATCCAGAAGGAAAATGAAACATGGAAATTCTGGACTGTCCTCAAAAATGCAAGCTCTAAGATGAATTTCTCAATGGGAAGAGGGGGCTGGTATGGTAAAAATGACATTTCTGCATGAGAAGAATGGTCTGTAGACCATGGTGAGAAAGAAGCTTGGTGCAGCTCCAGTCCTGGTGCAGTCCTGGGGCAGCAGCTGCTTCTAGAGCTTGTGGCCCACAGAGGGAAAATCAAGTGGCTGATCAGAGGGCAATTGCAGATATCTCTTTGATGGTGCTGAGGCAGGATTCTCTTGCTTTGCCCATGCTTTGATCTGGGTCACAGTTCTGGGTGGCGGTGCTGGGGCAAGGAGGAACACTGGCATGGTGGACCTTGATGTAGCGGTAGAGAAGGAATCTTCCTCACAGTTCTAAGGCAGAAAAGAGCACTTGTGGTCATTTATGGACCAGAGCACAGGCCAGGAAAGGAGTAAACACCTTGCCTTTGACCATACCATGTTGGAACAACTGAAAATTTATAGGTACCTAGGAGTATCTCTGAAAACAGATGCACAAAATCCCTGAAACATGACACAGTATATTCTTCATGCTGGAAGCTGACCCCCTAACTTAACAAAGACATTAAAACTCAAGTAATTGGCTGGGATCATGAGCAAATAGTGCAAAAAGAAAATCAGACCATAGAATCTTACTTTGGTAACAAAGAAGATCAAAGCATACAATCAGAAAAAGACATCAACATCAAAGTTCCTACATCCAAAGCCTCCAAGTAAAATATGAATTGGTCTCAGGTCATGGAAGAGCTCAAAAAGGATTTTGAGAAGCAAGTAAGAGAAGTGGAGGAAAAACCAGATAGAGAAATGAGAGTGATGCAAGAAAATCATGAAAAAAAGTCAACAGCTTGCTAAAGGAGACACCCAAAAAATATTGAAGAAAATAACACCTTAAAAATAGACTAACCCAAATGACAAAAGAGATCTAAAAAGCCAATGAGGAAAAGAATGCCTTAAGAAACAGAATTGGCCAAATGGAAAAGGAAGTCCAAAAGCTCACTGAAGAAAATAAGTCCTTTAAAATTACAATGGAGCAAATGGAAGCTAATGACTTTATAAGAAATCAAGACATTATAAAACAAAACCAAAAGTATGAAAAAATAGGAGACAATGTGCAATATTTCATTGGAAAAACAACTGACCTGGAAAATAGATCCAGGAGAGATAACTTAAAAATCATTGGACTACCTGAAAGCCAGGATGAAAAAAAGAGCCTAGACATCATCTTTCAAGAAATTATCAAGGAAGATTGTCCTGATATTCTAGAACCACATGGTAAAATAGAAATTGAAATAATTCACTGATCACCTCCTGAAAGAGATCCCCAAAGGAAAACTACTAGGTATATTATAGTCAAATTCCAGAGTTCCCAGGTCAAGGAGAAAATATTGCACTCAACCAGAAAGAAACAATTCAAGTACTGTGGATACACAATCACAATAACACAAGATTTAGTAGCTTCTACATTAAGGGATCAGAGGGCTTTGAATATAATATTCCAGAGGTCAAGGAAACTAGGATTACAACCAAGAATCACCTATCCATCAAAACTGAGTATAATCCTTCAGGGAAAAAAATGGATATTCAGTGAAATAGAGGACTTTCAAGTGTTCTTGATGAAAACATCAGAGCTGAATAGAAAATTTGATTTTCAAATAGAAGACTCAAGAGAAGCACAAAAAGGTAAACAGGAAAGAGAAATAATAAGAGACTTATTAAAGTTGAACTGTTTACATTCCTACATGGAAAGATGATATTTGTAACTCAATTGACCTTTGTCAATATTAGGGTAATAGGAGAGAATATATATATATATATATACAGAGGACACCAGGTGAGTTGAATAGGAAGAGATGATATCTAAAATACAAAATTAAGGGGTGGGAGAGGATTGTGCAGAGAGAAGAAGAAAGGTATAGTTAGAATGGGGTAAATTATTTCACGTAAAGAGGGAAGAAAAAGGTTTTATCATGGAGGTGAAAGGAAATGAATGAATCTTACACTCATTGGATTTGGCTTAAGGAGGGAATAACATACACACTCAGTTGGGTATGGAAATCTGTCTCACTCTACAGGAAAATAAGGGGGAAGAGGATAAGAGAGGTAGGTTGACAGAAGGGAGGGCAGATTGGGGGAGTGTATAATCAGAAGTAAATGCTTTTGAGGAGAAAAAAGGTCAAAGGAGAAAAAAGAGTAAATGGGAAATGGGTTAGGATGAAGGGAAATATAGTTATTTTTTCACAACATGGTTATCATGGAAGTGTTTTGCATGGCTACACATGTATAACCTGTATTGAGTTGCTTGCCTTCTCAATGAGGGGGGGTGGGCAGGGAGGAAGGGAGAGAATTTGGAACCCAAAGTTCTACAAATAAATGTTTAAATTATTTTTACATGCAAGTGGCAAATAAGATCTACAGGCAATGGGGTATAGAAATCTATCTTGCTTTACAGGAAAATTTAAGGGGAAGGGATAAGAGAAGGGTGGACAGTGAAAGAGAAAGGAGGACAGATCAGGGGAAGGGGTATTCAGAATATATGCTGTCTTGGGGTAGGGGGAGGGAGAGATAAGGAGAAAATTAGGAACTCAAGATCTTGTGGAAGTGAATATTGAAAACTAAAAATAAATATATTAATTTTTAAGAAAAGAAATTATTTGCCTGCCAGGGATAAAGATGACAAACTATACAGGATGTGCTATTCAGAGTTCATTTTCTCAATTCTCTTTCTATTGCATTCTTCAGGGTTAAAGCAACAACAGCAACAACATATTGAGGTCACCTAGCCTAATGAGTAGATCACTGTACTTGAAATTAGGAACATTTTTGCTCAAATCCCATCTCAGAATACTTAGTAGTTGCTTAATTTCAAGTGAGTAATTAATTTATTTTTTTCTCAGTTTTATCATGTATAAAGTGAAAGTTGGATACAATGGCACCTTAAATCTCTTCTGTTTTATATCTTTGATACTATTATCCTATGGTAATGGTTGATAAATGTCTTATTTATTCTATTAATTAGAAAATCACTTCTGAGGGCAAAGGTGAGTTAAAATAATTCCCAAAGTAATTTCTTAAGGCTGCTTCAAAGGCTGTCATTTATATTAATATGGGTTTATATTAGTATTACTTTAAAACTGATTTACTAAGATAGAGATCTAAAATCAAAGTTTAATAGTGCTTACTGCTTTCTTGGATCCTTGTCCAATTTTTGAGAATGACAATAACTAACACAAAAAGAACCTATAAATATCTAGTACATATTCTTCACTTTACATATTTATAAACTGAGGCATTGAAAAGGGAAAAGACTTATTTATGATCCTACAGAACATTAATGGGACATGAAAGACTGGAACCCAGGCCTTCTAGGATCTCCCTCTATCACTATTTCTACAATAATATACTGTCTATCCATATCACACTCCCTTGATCATAGGCAATATTAGTGGTATTTAACATTTAAAAGCTTAGAGGAACCAATTTATTTTTATTTAGTTAAATTTTTCATGGCATACATAAAGATTTTCTGATACAATCATGTAAATTTATTGCCTTTTATTTAAGAAATAAATCTTTCATAAATATTATGCACTGTGATTGCCAAAGTGTGCACCATGGTCAATAAAATATAATATATTGAAATTTAGGATACATGATGGACATGGATGTAGGCCTCCCATGTTGTTTTTTTTTTTGTGACACAATTTTGTTCAGGCTCATCCCAATGTAAAGAGATATAACCTGGGATGTACAAAGAGCTTGGAAGATAAAAATTTAGAAAGGAAAATGATAACTTCTAATAGCCAATATGATGATTTCATCAGTAACAAGTCATAATGAATTAATTAATGTCATTTTTATGTGTTACTTTACTTATAGATTGGTAAAATGTTATATACCAACATTTCAGCAGAACTTTTGACATTCATCAACATATGCACAAAGTAAAGTGATGTTGGACTAGGTGATAATATATATAGTTTGGTAGATTTGGAAGTTACTGAATTTCTTCACCCAAAAACTGAGCATCAATGGGTCCATGCCAACTTTGAGAGTTTTCTTTATGGGCATGACCCTAGAAGACCTTTTCTTGGCCTTATGTGTTTTTTTTTTTTCCCTTTTTTTTTTTTTTTTTGGTCAATGGTATGGTTGAAAGCAGAGATGGGATACATGTCAAATGTATAGACTTCATAACCTAGAAGAGATAGCTAACAGGTCAGAAGACAGATTCAGAATCCAGAAAGACTTGCTTAGACTTCAACAAATGCAGTGAGATTTAACAATGATAAATGTAGTGAATGCTTGGTTTCAAATAATCATTTTCAAAAGTGCAAGATGGGGAAACCATGTCTAAAAATAATTTGGTTTAACAAAATTATACGATAAATAAAATAGAGGTTTGGGTTTTTTTTAAGTGAATTTCAAGCTCAAAGTGAGTTAGTATGACATTGCAGTCAAAAGCCTTAATTCAATCTTAATTTATGTGAGACTTCCAAAATGATAAAGAAAATAGTTTTCATATGCCTTGGTCTGACTACGCAACACCTGGAATATTCATTTGAGGGAACTATATTTTAGAATGAATCAAGTACAAAGGGAAGTCCCCAGGATGATGAAAAGACTGAGGAGCACCATAGGAAACTCAGTTGAAAGACCTTGGAATGAGGTAGTATGGTATAATGGGAGAAAAAAAAAACACCTGAATTTTGAGCCAGGGTACCTGGGTTCAAATCAGAGTCTCACTACCTGCTGCCTATTTTTCCTCAGATAAGTAACTCAAATTTTCTGGGCCTATTTATTTTATTATCTGTAAAAAAGATGAGATTAAATTATTTGATATCTAAGTTCCTTTGAAGCTCTAAATCTATGATTGCATGATCCTCTTAGAATGGAAGAACTAAGTGAGTTATACCTATTTCTAAGTTTTTATTGCAAAAGACTTGTCCATTTTCATTGGAAAAAGGAGTTCCTTTATTGGTAATTCCCATCAGGAAGGAAGTCACAGATCCCATCCCTATCTTCAAATTGGGAAAGACACACTCCACTCTGAACCTTTTCTTATAAAAGAAAAAAAAAAGAACAACATTCAAGCAAAGCCAAATTAAGTAGCAACTCTAACAAATATTTTATTCTATATTCCATGTATTGTATTCCTTAGCCACATCTATCTATAAATAACATAACTAGGATTTACATAGAACTTTAAGATTTATGTATCCATCAGGGATATCCACAGACAGAAACCTCCACCTAACACTCCATCTGTACAGCCTCCTCACAAATATAAATGTATTTTAATTTTCTGAGTAGTCAAACTCTATGCTTCTTCTACTCCCATACTGTTTAAAGTCCTCTGCCAAGAGGTGCTGATCAACAGTAATGGCCAAGAGATCTACTCACTGATCAGGTGCAAACAAAAGTCAGCACTAAAGTAATTATACCCACCCAATTGTATATTCAGGTTGTTTGCCTGTGCTTGAACATTGGACCTAGAATGAGGAAAGCCTAAGTTCAAATTCTTACTCTGACTATTAGAAGCTATGTAATCCTGGGCAAGTCACTTAAATGCCATCTGCCTTAGTTTTGTGGTCTGTAAAGTGGGTATAATAATAGAATCTCACTTGCAGGGTTGTTGAGGGGATTAAATAATATAATAATTGTAAAGTGCTTACATTGTGTCTGGTGCATAATAAGCACTATATAAATGTTAGTTACAGCTATATTCATAATTATACCAAATATCACTTTACTTTGTGTATATGTTGATGAATGTCAAAAGTTTTGCTGAAATGTTGGTATGCAATAATCCACCACTAGGATGGCAGCTCAGTAGCAGGCAATTCAGAAATTATCTTAGGTAGGATTAGTGTATTTATAAAAGCGAACCTTAGCAGCTTATGGAGCTCTCAATATAAAAGGACACAAACCCGTGGGCCTGTGTGTCTTTAGTCTTGATGATAATTATTTCTTAGATTGATATGTGTGAAAGTATGTCCTAAAATCAGAGGGCCTAGATAAAGCTATGCTTCTGTTACTGCACATGTGCCCATATGTATCCTTGTTATCTCTTTACTATTGTTTCACTATGAAAGCAATGGATTTTTGTGGGAAGTGGTCATTAGCCATGGACAGAATCCTGAATCCCTAATTCAACTAGGTAAGAACCATCCATCCAAGAGTGACTTTTATTAGGGGGTTAATAGAAGTGAAAGGAGGAGAAATTGCAAACCTTTGAGATACTCACTGGCTCATGGAAACATGGGAAGGATATAATTAAAATAAGAATTGTAAAGGAAAAAAAAGTAAGAGAAAAGTTAGCATAGATTGGTAAATAAGAAAATAATGTAAGTCAGAAGACAATGGAATAAGAGCAAAATGAATGATTGATTAGAAAAACATGTAGTTGGGTTGCTGAGTAGAAGAGGGATGGGAATTGCAGAGAGACAGTGTAAAGACAGGTGGTTAATAAAGAGGATTAATTACAAGTGAAATTATGGTATAATCATAGATTAGTAATTGGTATGTATTCATTAAACTAAATAAAATATAAAGTTACTTAATAGGTAAAAAGAAATATGATTTTAAGGTCCATTTTTAACTAGTAATAAGCCATGGTTATGAAGCATTAATCTAAGAACTTAATTTCAACACTTTTAAATATAATGTATTCTTAAAGGAAAATGAATTATGACTCAGACTTTACTTAATTCATATTAAGTTCCAAAGTGCAATTCCATTTTAAAACATTTTTAATTAAGAAGATGGAATGACTCATTACCATTTAAAGCTCCAAATAAATGGCTAATTATAATAGATGAAGAAAAAATTAGTTACTTTAAATTTTGTCACCACCTTTATTTAAGAGAAAGAAATAAATGAATTTAGAGAATTTTGCTTCTGAAACACTAGAGTGGAGAACAAATTTTTGGCTTTTTTTAAAAGATAGATTCCTGGAGACAGAGCCAAGATGGTGGAGTAAATGTAAGAGTTTACATAAGCTCTCTCCCAAATCCCTCCAAATCCCTTTAAATAATGACTCTAATCAAATTCTTGAGTGGCAAATTCCACAAAAAGATGGAGTGAAACAATTTTCCAGCCCAAGACAACTTAGAAGCAATGGCAAACAATCTATAATTATAGGCTACTGCTTAGAACTTTATTCCATTTTATAAAAGGCAGAAAGAGGAGGGAAAATGAGAAAAGAGGATGAGAAAGACCAGTACAACAACATTTAACATATCTATGTCCCATGATGTTGGCTACCTAAAATACTAATAACCTTTAGGTCTTCAAGCAATAGAATAACAACTTATTAAAACCAAAACAAATCCTCAGAAATTGTTTGATTACTCAGACAGCCTGTGATTTTTTTTGAAAAAAAAAAGAAAAAAAAAAGATGTGTTCTCCCTAAAATTTTATATGCATTTCAATTTGTACAAAAATCCTATAAGTATCTACATACTTGCCCACACCCTGGTTAGTGCATGGAAATTTCTTTTTTTCTGATAGAGTAGAAGATATGATATTACATAGTTCACACTGTACAATCGTTATTTATTTCAATTCAGTTCAACACATTTTTATCAAAAATCAATTGCTACTGAGACTTTGGGGAGCCAAGATGGTGGAATAAGCAATAAATTGTTGTCATTAACCCATATTCACCTCTGAACAACCATAAAATAGCACCTCAGAATGAATTTTGCAACAGCAGAGCCAGTGGAAAGATGAGGTGTATCAGTCTTTTAACCCAGGAAACTTGGAAGATTGGCAACAAAGGTCTGTCTCACTCAGATAAAAGGAGAGCACATTACAGGACAATAAGTGTCCCAACAAAACAGCAGCAAACCCACTTCAGAAAACTAGTGGGAGATCCTAAGCCCCACTGTGGTGGAGCAGGCAAATGCCAACACCAGGACCTCCTTCCCACCCCACGCCCCATAAGTGCCTTAGAATAGCCAGGACAACCTCCAGACTCCAGCTCTGAAAACCACCACATGTTTTAGTGCAGCCTAAAGTGGGCAGACATTCTCTAATGGCTGGACTCCCTCCCCCACCCCATTTCAGCACAGCCCAGGGCAATAGGGTATCCTTCAGGAGACAGACCTATATGTGTTTCAAGTTAGCCCTGGGGAAATTCAGAAAATCCCTGCTTGGTCTCAGGAAATGCAATAAACCACCACTAGGATGGCAGCTCAGTAGCAGGCAAGCTAGCAGACCCCTACAGTCTCCAGCTGCCAGCACCTGAGGCCCCAGCACACAAAGCCACTTGGTCCTAAGCCCATGAATCTTGGGACAGTTACCCCTGTGCTCCAGCAGGAGAGCTCAACATTAAAAGCCAGGAAATGAGCAAATAAGATGAGCAAGAGGCAAAAATGAACATTCACCATAGAAAACTACTATGGTGACAGGGAAGAGCAAAACACAAACTCAGAAGAAGACAACATTTTCAATATACCAACATCTAAAAACTCAAATGGAGAATATGAATTAGTCTCAAGACCAAAAAGCTTTTTAGGAAGAGATCAAAAAGATTTTTTTTTGGTAAGGCAATTGGGGTTAAGTGACTTGCCCAAGGTACACAGCTAGTACATGTCAAGTGTTTGGTCTGAGGCTGGATTTGAACTCAGGTCCTCCTGACTTCAGGGCCAGTGCTCTATTCACTGCACAACCTAGCTGCCTCTGATCAAAAACAAATTTAAAAGACAAATAAGAGAGGTAGAAGAAAAATTGGGAAAAGAAATGACAGGTATGTAAGAGAGTCAACAGCTTGGAAAAGGAAAGACAAAAATTCACTGAAGAGAAAAAATCCTTGAAAAGTAGAATTGGCCAAGGTACAAAAGCTAACTAAAGTAAATAATTACTTAAACATTATAATTGGACAAGTGGAAGCTGATGATTCCATGAAACTTCAAGAATCAGTCAAACAAAATCAAAAGAATGAAAAAAAAGAAGAAAATGTGAAATACCTCATTGGAAAAACAACTGACCTGGAAGATAGATCCAGGAGAAATAATTTAAGAATTATTGAACTACCTGAAAGCCATGAATCAAAAAAAGAGTTTGGACAGCATCTTTCAAGAAATTGTCAAATAAAACTGCCCTGATACCCTAGAACCAGAGGATAAAATCTTTGAAAGAATCCATCAATCACCTCCTGAAACAAATCCCAAAGTGAAAACTTCAAGGAATATTGTAGACAAATTCCAGAATTATCAGATGAAGGAGAAAATACTGAAAGTAGCCAGAAAATTTGAAAAAAAAAACAATTTAAATATCATGGAACCATAATCAGGATTATGCAGAACTTAGCAGCTTCTACATTAAAGGATCAGAGGGCTTGGGATATCATATTTCAGAAGGCAAAGGAACTTGGATTACAGTCAAGAATTAACTACCAGCAAAATTTAGCATAATGTTTCAGGGTAAACAATGGATATTTAATGAAATAGAAGACTTTTAATTATTTCTGATTAAAAAAAGGACTGAACAGAAAATTCGATCTTCAAATAAAAAACTCAAAAGATGGATAAAAAACTGTACAAGAAAGAAAAAATAAAGCATGCTATTCAATAAGGTTAAATTGTTTATATCCCTACATAGGAAGATGATACTCATAACTCCTGAGATTGTATATTTATTACAGCATTTAGAAGAGGTATACATAGATGGGAGAATGGATATAAATTGACTTTGATGTGCTGATAAAAATTAATTTATCAAAAGGTGGAAAAATTGTACTGGGAAAAGAGGAAAGGAGGAGGCAGAATAGGATAAATCACATAATATGAAGAGTCACAAAGGTTTATTACATTTGAGGGAAAGAAAGGATTGGTGTGAGCATTGTTTGAACCTTACTTTCATTAGATTTGGCTCAAAGAAGGAATAACATACACATTAAGTTGGTTATAGAAATCTATGTTACTCTTTTGGAAAATAAGAAGAGAAAGGGAGAAGGAAAAGGCAGGATACTGGATAGAAGGGAGGGCAGAAGTAGTAACAGAAAGTGAAAAGAAAGAGGAGTGGGCTGATAGTGGGAAGGGCAGATTTTTGGAGGCAGTAGTCAGAAGTAAAACTGGTGAGGAGGGAAAGGGTGAAAGGAGAGAGAAAAATACAAATGGGTAGGAAAATAAGATAGAGAAAAAGATACAGTTAGTAATCGTAATTGTGAATGTAAATGGGATGAACTCTTCCATAAAAACAAAGCAGATAGAAGAATGGATTAAAATCCTACAATATGTTGTTTACAAGTTTACAAGAAACACATTTGAAACACAGAGATACACAAAGAGTAAAGGTAAAAGGCTGGAGCAAAATATGTTATGCTTCAACTGAAGTAAAAAAAAAATCAGGGGTAGAAATCCTAATCTCAGACAAGGTAAAAACAAAAATATATCTAATTAAAAGAGATAGGGAAGGAAACTACATCTTGATAAAAAGTACCATAGACAATGAGGTGATACTAATCCTAAACATATATGCACCAAGCAGTATGGCATAAAAATTCTTAAAGAAGTTAAGTGAGTTACAGAAAGAAATAGACAGTGAAACTATACCAGAATGGAACCTCAACTTTCCCCCCTAAGAATTAGATAAATCTATTTACAAAATGAACAAGAAATACATTAAGGAGGTGAATAGAATTTTAGAAAATTTAGATATGGTACACCTCCAGGGAAAATTATATGGGGATAGAGAGGAATATAACTTTTTTTTTTCTCAGCAATACATGGCACCTATACACACACAGAAAAAAATAATACATTAAGGCATAAAAACCACACAATCCAAAGCAGAAAGGCAGAAAAATGAAATGCATACTTTTCAGATCATGATGCAATGCAAAATTCATGCAATAAAGGCCATGGAATGATATTCTAAAAATTAGTTGGAAACTAAATAATCTCATCTTAAAGAATGAGTAGGGCAAACAACAAATGATAGAAATCATCAGTAACTTCATCAAAGAGAATAACAATAATGAGACAACATTCCAAAGCTTAATGGATTTAGCTAAAGCAGTTCATAGGGGAAATTTCACATCTCTAAATGTTTACATGAATAAAATAGAGAAAGAGGAGATCAATGAAGTGGAATGTTCTAATGATAACCTGCCATTACTATTAGAAGGAACTGATGACATTTATCTGACTTTTCTTATTCTTTAAATAACTAGGTGTCTTTTTGGAGTTTAATGATACTTTTCAGAAAGTGTTAATTATGTTATTGCCCATATAATGCTACTAAAAATGCTAGAAAAATAATAAATTAAAAATCCACAATTAAATACCAAATTAGAAATACTGAACATCAAAGGAGAGATTATTAATTTGAATGTAAGAAAACTATTGAAATAATAAATAAAACTAAGAGCTGGTTTTATGAAAAAAAATAAAATAGATAAACCTTTGGTTAATTTGATTTAAAAAAAAGAAAGAAGAAAATCAAATTACCAGTATCAAAAATGTAAAAGGTGAAGCCCCCACTAATGAAGAGGAAATTAAAACAATAATTAGGAGCTATTTTGCCCAACTATATTCCAATGAATCTGAAAATATAAGTGAAATTAATGAATATTTACAAAAAATAAATTGCTTAGATTAACATCAGAGGAAATAAAATACTTCATTAACACCATTTCAGAAAAAGAAATTAAAGAACATATCAATGAGCTCCCTAAAAAAATTATC
The DNA here is from genome assembly GCF_900497805.2 of Vombatus ursinus. Classification (NCBI taxonomy): domain Eukaryota; kingdom Metazoa; phylum Chordata; class Mammalia; order Diprotodontia; family Vombatidae; genus Vombatus; species Vombatus ursinus. The sequence continues at coordinate 29,898,848 of NW_020940360.1, forward strand.
CAAGGCCAGATTAATTTATGAGAGAATTCTACCAAATATTTAAAGAACAAGTAATTCCAATATTCTATAACTCCATGGGAAAAAATTGGCAAAGGAACCCTACAAAATTCTTTTCAATACAAATGTGGTGCTGATATCTAAATTGGGAAAAGCCAAAAGAGAAAGAAAATTATAGACCAATTTTCCTAAAGAATATTGCTGAAAAAATTAAATACAATATCAGCAAAGAGATCACAGCAATTTGCTGTAGTATACTATACTATGGCCAGGTGGAATTTATAACAAGAACGCAGAGCTGATTCAGTATTAGGAAAGCTATCAGCATAATTGACAATATCAACAACCAAACTGATAGAAAACATATGATTATTTCAATTGATGTATAAAAAGCTTTTGACAAAATACAACACCCATTTTTTTAAAGAACACTGGAGAGCATAGGAATAAACGAAGTCTTCCTAAAAATGATAAGTAGTATCTATCTAAAACCATTAACAAGCATTATATGCAATGGTGATAAACTAGAAGCATTCCCAATAAGATCAGGGGTGAAACAAGGGTGTCCCTTATCATCACTGTTAGTCAATATTGTGCTAGAAACATTAACTTTAACAATAACAGATGAAAAACAAATTGAAGATAGAGATATAATCATAGATATGGATGTAGGTTCAAATATAGATGTGGTTGTAGGTAAAGATGTACAGAGATAAAGATTGAGTTAAAGATGGGGTAGAAATAAATTATATAGAGATAGAAATTGTGGATATAGATAGATAAATATAATATCCTATATACAAAGAACAAGGTAAAGGCTTGAAAAACAAATTCAAGTTTCTTTAAGCTTTTTCTTTTAATATTGCAATATTATGTTTATTGATCATAAAAAAGCTTATTATAGGTGAAAATGCTATGTTCTTGTCCAATATTTTTCCACCTAAAAAGAAAGACAATTGAAACAAGGGAGAAGAAGAAGGAGAAGTAGAAAGAGAAGGAGAAGGAGAAGAACAACAACAACAGCAACAACAACAAAAACAAAAACAATAACAACAACAACAACAACAATGGTGAGGATATATATGATAGGAATTTGTAGTCCATTTTCAAAAATTGGTACTCCATGAGTTCACCAAAGTCTTATGTGACTGAAAGATTTAACAAGACTTATTTACTTTCCTTCATGTATATTACTTCATTTTGCCAATAATGGATTTATATGGCTCATGAATATTACTTTAAGAATAACAAGGATTGATATTTCTAGCATCTTTTTCCCATCTATCACCTATGATTCTAAATGATTCTAACATGGAATTATTTTTCTTTCTATTATACTACAGAAATATAGATAAACATAGCCTATGACTTATTTCTTCACAAATTTGAATGCCTCAGAAGTTGGGTGAATCCTTGTCAAGGCTGAAAAAATGCACAACTACCTGTGGAGCTCTAAGTCTGGGATAAGCTAATATGCTTCATTCATCCCTCAAACTACTGTAAATAAATTTAGGTCATGTGTGTGTTCAAGTCCAGAGCAAAGATCTTCAAATATTTATTCATGTCAGAATAGATTTCAAGAGAAGTCAATGATAACCTGCCATTACTATAAGAAGGAAATGATGACATTTATGTGACTTTTCTTATTCTTTAAATAACTAGGTATACTTTTGGAGTTTAAAGATACTTTTCAGAAAACGTTAATCATGTTACTGCCCATATAAGGCCATGGAGAACATGTATTGATTTATTAGAGGGTATAAAAATATTCCCTTTAATTTTCCATATGTCTGTTTTCTGTTTATATGAACCATTTTTTCAGCAAATATTAAGCGTGAAGATAGATTTCAAACTATTTTTATATGAACAGATGCTTATAAGAACATTTTCAAAAGAATGTGTCTATTCCTTTCCTAATTGGAATTTCATTTTCTGCTTACAGGGCTTAAAATTTTATATAATAACTCAAAATTAAAATTTGTACATGTAGGAATACCAAAGGCAGTGACATTCACTCATCCTTAAGGCAAGTTTAGAGTCAATGGAAATTATTTAAAAGTATCATTTCTAAAGTATCAAATTTCTTTGACTCCATGATACATAACTTCAGACAAAGGAACTCTCCATAATATTATTTCCATGGCATTAAGTGAAGTATTGTTTTCCACTAGAATTCAATACTGTTTTCTTCTAAGTTCACATAACTCTAATGTTCTAATTTAGGCAACAAGTACAAACATCCTTTAAGGTGGGTACATGTGACAACCATTTGGAGAATAAGGTTCAAAGTAAAAATGATTTTAATAGGAAGATATGTCAATATGTGTGGTAGCATTTATTTAGATAATTTTGTGGAGAAAAAGAGAAATTATCAACAGAGAATTTTAAAAAATAAATAATGATCCAGTATTATAGATCTTCCAGAGTCATTAGCCAATGTAGACCAATTATTCATGTAAATTATTGAATTAATTAAAATTTCTATTAATCCAAAATGAAATCTTTTGGTCTAATTAGTTGAATGTCTCTTTTAGGGACTGTACTCCCTCCCCTATCCTGAACAAAAATGTATTCACACTGTTCTGAGTGTAATTTGACTATTTGAGAGTCCGCTCCACTTGAATTAAGGCAATGTGTTTCTATATGCTTTATCTATTAAAAATGTTAAAAAATGTAAATTTATTTGGACATTAAGGGTGATTGTTGTCAAAGGTAGATATAAATAGATATAGGCTATTGGCCATTATTTATACTTCAGTTTCATTTATTCATCAGATCAACCTATATCATTTCACAAGGTCAGAAAGAAATGGAATACAGGAATGGTTAAGTGTTCACTTATCTGATGTATCAGGAATAGTGAGATGCCCCAGTAGAGGCATCATAAAAAACTATATGGCTTTGGCTCAGATTCTTACAATCTAGTCAATAGCTCACAGATATTCAGATTCCTTAAGAGTCTGTCCAATATGACGGATGTTGTAATAAGCCTTGTCTTTGACTGAAAGAAGGCTTGGGTCAAATTCTTTCAGGAAGGATCTGCATGTTGTTATTTTGGGGTCCCAGCACCCCAACTCTCAAAATTCAACATTTGGTGGCCCATACAGGGAAACTGCCTAAACCCAAGTTCTTCTTCAGCCAAGACTAGAAGGTATGTAAGCCCCCCCCCAACTTCTTTCTTGCCCTGCAGTTGTGGTTGCTCTCCAAGCACCTAGGAAGACTTGGAGGTGCTTTTCAGGCAGAGTTATGAGGCTATCTTGCACTCAGCCTGACATTCTCAGGCTCTTGGTCCACTGGTTTGGTTTGAGGCCATGGACCTGGGTACACCTTCCGTAGCATAGATGACAAAGACAGATACCCTACCTGGAAGCGTATGCCCAATTTTGTCAATTCTCTCAGTGCTAAATAATTGAAAAAACTGTAGATGCTTTTTGGTTCCCTGAAGCTTACTTATTCCCTTCCTTCTAGACCCCTGGATCCTTCTTCATGGAGGTTACAGGGAAAAGTTAGAACAGCTAAAAGCATCTTAGCAGATTCTGGAGGTTTTGTGATTAATCATTAAGGACTTTTGAAATGCCTCCTTACAACCCTGGTCACTCCTTTCTCCTACTACCTTCCCTTGAGTCAAGAGGGTATCTGTTAACCCTTCTCATAGAAGAGAGTTTCAGTCCCCCCCCTCCAGCCTCACCTTTGAATTTGTCCTCCCCCACCTGGTGAAAGGAAGTAGGGGAAAGAAGCAGCAGCTACAGTGTGGGCTCCACAGGCAATAGCCTTGGGTCCTGGGGCAACCTTTGTCTGTAAGTATCACTCAGGTTCAGCATATCCTGCTCAAGGTAAAGAAGCTAGCCTCCAAACTTGGGTAAGCACACTCTTTTTAAAGTTGTAGTTTTAACTGTTAATGATAAGATGTTGATTTTCTGTGTAAAGTAATTTGGAAATGCATTTAACAAAACTGAAGTTACCTGACTGGTAATGGGTTTGTTTCAAGTTTCAAACTGGTGAACTTTTTGTATCAGTTACATCAAGCAACTTTTCATAATTTGGTTACCACTAACATAACTTGGCTATTGTTGGTTATTGTTTTAATGTGTAAACTAGCCAAAAAGCTTGTTTGGGTTATGGCTTACTGAGAATTTGCAAGTGTATAGAAATCTCTAGCACTTGGCTTTTTGCACCAGGATGAATTAAGTTTGAGATGTAAATCCTGGAAAAGTTTTTCCTAAGCTGTGATTAGTGAAGTTGCTGTGTGAGGTAAAAGCTCATAGGATTTTATTTTGAGTTGTTTGATGGATCTGAATAATCCATCAATAATCAATAATCCACCATCTGAGAGAAATACCACAAGGTACTCAGAGAATGTGATACCAGTGGGAAGTCAGTTTCCCCATTATGTTCCTTTGAAAAGGAATGTTACCACCTGGCTATTCCTGAGTCTGATTATGAGGTGGATTTGACACTGCATGGTTGTAAAACTAAGTTATCTAAATCCAAACAGAGCTAAGGAGGTTTATCTTGTCATATCTGGACCCTGCAGTCTTTTCTGTCAGATTTGTGTCTTCCAGACTACAGGCCATTCACCTACAGTTGGTAGCACAAATGGGTACCAGCCAATGTCCACCCCCCCATCATTCCCTGGATGCAGCCTGTGCTCGGTTCCAGTCAACCTCCTCTTTGGGACCCAATTGGGGCAGGGACAGCTCAACATTCCTTGCCAGCAGAAAGCAATTTCAGAAGCCAAGACCTTTACCCCTTACCCTAAAAGAATTTGGGTCCCATTTGTTTGAGGGGGGAATGATGGGGTTGGGATCTAGACCCCAGAAAGGAAAAACTCTGGATTTAACCACATGGCCAAATCTGTGGCATTTGCCTGAGGCTATAATCCCAACAACTGACCTTTCATTGTGGCTATACCCAATCTCCCAATTCTCTATTACCCTTAACCTAGCCTAGCCTTCTTTTGTCTTACCTCCCTATGGCCTCAGGCTATTTCCCACCCTTAATCTTAGCTGGGCTCCATTCTCCCTTGGCCATGTGGTCCTGTTCCCTGGCATTCTATTACCTCACAGTTCCAGCAGATTGCTTGTCCTGTCCTAGATCCCTCCCACAGTCTTTCTGTATGTAAGGTCCATCTTATCTCCATTAAGGTGCTCAGATTCTTAAAATCTAGCCAATAGCTCACAGATGTTCAGATTCCTTAAGAGTCTGCCCAATATGACAGATGTTCTAATGAAACTTGTCTTTGGCTGAAAGAAAAAAAAAGAACTATATGGCTTCAAGGCCCCATGAGTGAACTGTCAGTGTTTAGGTAAGTGGGACCCAAAAAGATAAGGTGGGGATTATTGAAGGTAAATTTTGCCCATTTTATATCTTTATCTAGTGTCCTAATTCTTGTAGCACTTTGAAATATCCATTATAGATAGAGAGAGTGATATAGCTAACCAGGTACAGTGAAAACATCTATGGGTTTGCAGAGGCTGAACATATGTTCAATATGAGTGAAGAATATGACACAATAGAAAAGAAAAAACTAATGCTATATCATACTATATTAGAGACCTAGTGTCTAAAGTGAAATAAATACTAGTTTATGTCTTGCTTATGTCTTTTATGTCTTGCTCCAGTTTCAACTCAATAAATCATAGATATAGCAATTAAAGGCACCTTAGAGTTTTATACTCCAACCTCTTCATCTTTCAGATAAGAAAATTAAGAGATTAAGTGAATTTCTGCATGTGAGGGCCTGAATTTGATCTGAGGTCCTTTTATTCTTAGGTCTTTATGCATCACTCCATATACTAAACATTTTACTATCTGTAGGAGGCTATTTAAATTAATTTACTCAGTCCTGGAAACTATAATTTAGGAAAAGCATGGAAAAGCAGATCAAGGGTGACTAATATGTCAAAGGGACTTGAGAATATGTGAGAATTGTTTGTAGAAACTGAAGATGTGTATCTTTGAGAAAAGATATGAAGGGATGTGATTATGATTGTCAACTTCTTAAAGTGATGTCATCTGGAAGAGGAATTAAGTTTATGCTTGGCCCCTCAAGTCAGAGCTTGAAGCAGTATATAGAAGTTATGGAAAGGCAAATTCAGAAAATTTTAAGGGAAAACATAACTTCCCTTCATGGCAGTTATCCAAAAGAGAAAAAAAGAAAGCTAATTCAGGAGATTGTGTGTTCTCATTCATTGAGAATAGATGTTTAGGTATAGAAAAAAATATCATTTTCTAAGGATATTATTGAGAGTATTTTTGTCTAGAAATAGTTTGGAATATATGGATTCAACAGTTCCTTGTGATTCTTTGATTTTATAATGTGGTATACTTATTAAATATTAGTCAGCATTGTAGGTATGCATCTTTCAGAAGCAGCTAGGAGGAGCAGAAGATCAGATATTGGGTCTGTGGTCAGGAAGACCTAAATTTGGAATCTGCATTAGATACTTACTAGCTGTGTGACCCCAGTCAAGACACTTAACTCTCTGCCTTGGTTTCCTCAACTATAAAATGAAGATAAAAATAGCACCTACTGTTCAAGCTTGTTGTGAAGATAAAATGAGATCATCTTTGTAAAAAGTGCTTAGCATAGTGCTTGGAACAGAGTAGGTGACATATACATATTTATTCCTTTTCCTTTCCCTGTTAGTTTCTAAACTTCCAGTGTGTCTTGTAGATCTTTGTGTCCTTCATAATACTCAACGTAATTTCTTACATACAGCATGGAAGGATAGATAGAACCCTGTGAATATTTTGGGGAAAAAATACTGTTCCAAAGTTCCCATGACATCTAACAAAGCTAATATCAACTTCCTGAACATCAATATCTTTATCTATCAGATGACCCAGTCTGATCCAATTCAATCCATATTTTTTAAGGAACTGCAACTTGCCAGAAGATATGATTTTAAAAAAAGAAAGACATTTTTGTTAAATAACAGGTATATAATTAATACAAAGAAAGACACGAGGTCATTCATGTTCTCAATGAATTTAAATTTGAAAAGAGGAGACAACACACAAAAGGAAGCAGGAAATTGGGGGGCAATATGGAGTGGAAACCAGGCAGAATAGCAGATGCAAGGTAGAGTGATCTGAGAGTCCAGTTTCTGCCCTCTATAAAAGAAGGTGTTGAAAGAAGTTTGGCACTCTGCCATTTAGCCTTCTAAACATAGGAAAGAGGAAATCAAAAGACGTGGAGTCAATCAAGGTTTGAGGTGGCGAGTTTAGAAATGATGGCCCCTGTGGCCCCTTTTCAGGTTTTGTATTAAGGCTGGCTTGCCTGGTGGGTCAATATACCTCATTTACAATCAGAGACTGATGGGGTGAAGTTACCAGGGTTAGGATGCCTTATGAAGGGCACAGGAGGCAATCCCAGTTGACTTTAACCATTACACAGACTTACTTTCAAAGCATGTGAGCATCCAGTTATAGCTCTGATCCACTTCACATTCCAACATTAACCTCCTAGACAGCTGGAACTCAAGCATCAGAAGTTTGATGTGTTCATTGTCCATTGCTTCTTCTGTGATACAGATTATGACAAATATATAATATTATGACAAATATATTATGTATGTTTTGATAAGAGTTTGTGGAAGTGAAAAGCTATGAATTATTTCACATGATGAGAAATATGATGGGTTTTGTATTTTAGAAAATCAAATATTACCAGTTATCTTAATAGACTTTCAGTCTCACCATTAATACATGTTTCATAGTTTGTTTTAATTTTATCCAACTCATCTGACATTTTAAAGGTCAAATTCATGACTTAAAATTTCATCAAAATCTTATACAATAAATCTTTCATGCCTACTGACCTTATGAGTATCATTTAATTATTTTGCTTTCTCCTTATTTTAAATAATATCTCTTCTAATTGCCTACTTTGCAGAAAAAAAATAACATTGATAAGATGCAAAGGAATTATAATATGAGAATGGCATCCAACTCCTAAAGTGATTAGAAGAGATCAGGATTCAATGTTAAACTCAGAAACTGTCATTACTTGGCATGAACAGATACTTAACAGGCAGTATTTTTAGCTCCTTGAATGGGCATAACTATTTTCAGTGCCATATTTTTCTTCCATTTGACAGGGAATCAAAAATAACTGTAAATATCATAATCAAGGTTATATCTTGACATCCTATGGATAAAGAAATAATTAAATTGTTTGACCATTCATAAAACTGGAGAGGTAATCACATGATATAGTGATGGTGATGTTGATAATAATGATGATTATGACAATAATAACATGTACATAACATGTTAAGGGTTGTAAAATGCTTTACAAATATTAGCTCATTTCATCCTCACTACAACTTTGGTAAGTAGATGCTATTATTATCACTCCAATTTTACAGATGAAGAAACTGAGTCATGAAGAGGGTAAGTGACATCATCCTCTTAGTAACCTAAGCTCCTAAACTCTTAGTAAACCTTATTAGTAAGCCAATCAGTTGCTTAATGTTGACATATCTATCCTCTTAACAATTCTCATCCATCCCATGTTCTCCTCACGCATAGATACTACTCTTACCCCAACTCATTATGATTTGCTGTTTGGAATAATATAATTAATTTAAAATTATGATCTTTAGCTACATTATGTCCTTTCCCCCAAATTTTTTGACATAACTCCAAGATTTAGCTTTCTAATAAAAAGGTCAAAACATGCCATTCTTCTCATAAACATTCTATGGTTCCCTATATTCTCTAGGATAAAATGCTAATTCAGCGTGAAACTCAAGAACTTATTATAATGGGACTTAAATTTATGTTTCAAACTTCAGTTCACGTGACTTTTTATGCAGTCTACATTTTCTCTTTTTTTCTGTTTAAGTATATTTTATATTTCATTAAATATTAACCAATTACTTATTTTTACTTTCAACATTCATTTACATTTTTTTGAGTTTCAAATTCCATCCCTTCTTTCTGCCCCCCCAAGAAGAAAAACAATATGATATCTATTATATATATGAAGCCATGTAGAACTTATTTCTATGTTAGCCATGCTATGAATTCTACAAAAGAGAGACTAGCCAAATAGATTTTCTCTAAACTAGAAAAGTTGTCTCCTTTTTTAAAAATGATTTCTCTTGCCTGGAATATGCTCCCTCATTATTGCCAACTTTGAGTAAGCTGATGTTCCTCAGGGCTAGGCTCAGGGATCATCACTTCTGTGAAATCTTTCTACCTTGACTATATCATTTGCTCCTGTCCTCATCTCCAATTCCCTTGAATTTTGCATGTTATATCCCTCTAGTGGAACATAATATTTGGAGATCCACAATGACTTTTTTTTCTTTTTTAATTAATTAATTAATTTGTTTTTAGTTTTCAACATTAATTTCCACAAGATTCTGAGTTCCAAATTTTCTCCCCATCTCGCCCCATCCCCCACCCCAAGATGGTGTGCATTCTGAATACTCCTTCCCCTAATCTGTCCTCCCTTCTCTCACCACCCCCTTCTCTTATCCTTTTTCCCTTCTATTTTCCTGTAGGGCGGGAGAGATTTCTATACTCCATTGCCTGTATATTTTATTTCCTAGCAGGGATATAAAAACAATTTTTTTTAACATTTGTTTTTAAAGCTTTGGGTTCCAAATTCTCTCCCTTCCTCCCTGCCCACCCACCCTCATTGAGAAAGCAAGCAACTTGATACAGGTTATACATGTGTAGTCAAGTCATGCAAAACACTTCCATAGTAGTCATATTGTGAAAAATTAACTATATTTCCCTTCATCCTATCCCACATCCCACTTATTCTATTCTCTCTTTTGACCCTGTCCCTCCTCAGAAGTGTTTACTTCTGATTACCCCCTCCCCCAATCTGCCCTGTAGCTCTGTTCTTATGGATCCATATTATAATGTCCTTGCTCCTTTATGAAAATAGTATTTTTACAAAATATTTTGTTCAATATCTTAAGCTTTAAAGGACTACATTGAAAAATACCTTTTTGATTGATAATCTTAATATTGTTAATAAAAAGCAAACTGTGAAGAGGGCAAATGGAAGATGAATACAAGTTTCTATAGGAAAATTTAAAAAACACCTTCAGTGACAGAATCAGGGAAGACTTCACAGAAGAGTTGATACCTGAACTGAGACTTGAAGATATATAAGGATTCTGAAAAATTACTATGAATGAGAATTATTTTCTATTTTGTTTGGGGACACTATGTACAAATGTAGATAGAACATACAAGAAAATCTTCACATTTAAAGATAATTATTGTCATTTAATCAATTATTCTTGATGACTTCATAATTAATCAATATAAATTAGATATAATCAACATTGGGAAAGTGCTACTATACAAGTAATAACTGATGGAATTTATGTGCAGTTATTGTGCAAAAAATAGTCAAAATAAGTTCAGAGTCATTCATTGATAGGTTGACTCAAGGTCTTTTGTATATCTTGCATGTTGACTGATGAAGATTTTAATCAAAGTGGTATCTGCCTGATTGGGAGAGAAGGGGGCAGGAGTGAGAAATGTTGTTGAGGTTAGGTTAGCAAGATTTAGAGACTGATTGAATATATTGACACAGAGAGAAAGAGAGAGAGAGAGAGAGAGAGAGAGAGAGAGAGAGAGAGAGACTGAGACAGAGGCAGAGACAAAGAGAAGAGAGACAGACAGAGAGACAGAGACAGACAAACAGAGGAATTGAAGATTGGAGGCTTAAACATCAAATATTATATATGATTTACACTGTAGAGCATTCTAGAGTTTCAATAATATATTTCAACATAGTATATCTTTTGTGATTTGTGGGAAGAAGATTATCTTTGAATGAATAAATCCCTTTTTGTAATAATGGTGGAATTGAATAGAGGGGAAGGAGATCTAGCATTTCTCCCACACTCATAGACTTGTAGTCTGAGACTTCAGGAAAGTTTCAGCCTTCACTATTACCCCCACCTCATATTCAGGGACAGATATAAATCTATACAATTTGAGCAAAGCATAGTTCTAGTCTTTTTTTGCATTTTTTGAAAATATCTGACAAACATAATTTTGAAGGCCATAAGCAATTTTTATTACATCATCTTGGCCTACACATGAGCAACTGATATTTTCCCACATACTTAGATCTGACTTTATTTGTGTGAAAAGTGTTTTGTAATTGTGTTCATATAGTCCCTGGGTTGTCTTGGCAGGTAGACTTCCAAATATTTTATATTTTGCATGATTACTTTGAATGAAATTTCCCTTCCTATCTCTTGCTGTTGAGATTTGCTAGTAATATATAGAAATGCTGATCATTTATGTTGGTTTATTTTATACCCTGCAACTTGTCTAAAGTTGTTAATTACTTAAAGTAGTTTTTTACTTGATTCTCTAAATATATCATCAAACAATCTGCAAAGAATGGTAGCTTTGTTTCTTCTTTGTCTATTCTAATTCCTCCAATTTCTTTCTCTCTTCTCTTATTGCTATAGCAAATATTTCTAATACAATATTGAATAACAGTGGGGATAATGGACATCTTTGTTTCATCTCTGATCTTCTTGGAAATGTTTCAAGCTTATTCCCATTACATATAATGTTTGCTAATGGTTTTTGATAGATACTACCTATCATTTTATTTGTTTTTCTACCTGTCATTTTTAGGAAGACCACATTGATTTCTCTGCTCTGTGGTGTTTTTAATAGGAATGGGTGCTGTATTTTTGTTAAAAGCTTTTTTCTGCATCTATTGAGATAATCATGATTCCTGTTAGTTTTATTGTTTATATGGCCAATCATGCTGATAGTTTTCCTAATATTGAAGCATCCCTGCACTCCTGGAATAAATCCTACCTGGTCATAGTAAATTATCTTTATGATAATTTACTGTAATCTCTCTGATAATATTTATTTAAAATGTTTACATGTAAGTTTGCATATAAATTGGTCTATAATTTTCTTTCTCTTATTTGACTTTTCCTAGTTTAGGTATCAGCATCAGATGGAATTTGGTAGGACTCCTACTTCACCTATATTAGAGTTGGAATTAAATGTTCTTTAAACACTTGATAGAATTCACTTGTAAATATATCTGTTCCTGGAGATTTTTTCTTAGGGAGTTCATTGATGACTTATTCAATTTCTTTTTCTGAAATAAGGTCATATAAGTATTTCATTTCCTCCTCTGTTAATCTGGGCAATTTATAGTTTTGTAAATATTAATCCATTTCACTAATATTGTCAAATTTGTTGGCATACAGTTGGGCAAAATAGTTCCTAATTATTGTTTTGATTTCCTCTTCATTAGTGGCAAATTCACCATTTTCATTTTTGATGCTGATAATTTGGTTTTCTTTTTTTAATCAAATTAACCAAAGGTTTATCTATTTTATTGCTTTAGTCATAAAACCAGCTCTTAGTTTTATTTATTAGTTCAATAGTTTTCTTAATTTTAATTTTCTTAATCTCTCCTTTGATTTTCAGGATTTCTAATTTGGCATTTAATTGGAGATTTTTAATTTGTCCTTTCTCTAGCTTTTTAAGTTGCATACCCAATTCATTGATTTCCTCTTTCTTTATTTTATTCATGTAAGCATTGAGAGATATAAAACTTCCCCTAAGGACTTGTTTGCTACATCCCTTAAGTTTTCGTATATTGTCTCATTATTGTCATTCTCTTGGATGAAGTTATTGATTGTTTCTATGATTTATTGTTTGACCCACTCATACTTGAGGATTACAGTATTTATTTTCCAATGAATTTTTAGTCTATCTTTTGATGGTCCTTTATTATGTGTAATTTTTATTGCATCATGATTTGAAAATGATGTATTTAATATATCTGCTTTTCTGCATTAGATTGTGAGATTTTTATTCCCTAATACATGGTGAATTTTTGTGTGAGTGCCATGTACTGCTAGGGAAAAGGTGTATTCCTTTTTATCCCCATTCAATTTTCTCCAGAAGTCTACTATATCTAGCTTTTCTAAAATTCTATTCACCTTCTTAACTTCTTTCTTGTTTATTTTGTGGTTAGATTTATCTAGTTCAGAGAGGAGTAGGTTGAGGTCCTCCAGTAGTATAGTTTTGTTCTTTATTTCTTCCTGTAACTCTCTTACCTTCTCCTCTAATAACTTGGATGCTATATCACCTGGTACTTATATTTTTAGTAATGATATTATTTCATTGTCCATGGTATCTTTTAGCAGGATGTAGGTTCCTTCCTTATGTCTTTTAATAATATCTATTTTTGCTTTTGCTTTGTCTTAGATCAGGATTGCCTCCCCTGCCTTTTTTTGTTTTTACTTCAGCTGAAGCATAATATATTCTACTCCAGCCTTTTCCCTTTACCTTGTATGTGTCTCTCTGTTTCAAATGTGTTTCTTGTAAACAATATATTGTAGGATTGTGTTTTTTTATCCATTCTGCTTTCTGTTTCTGTTTTATGGGAGAGTTCATCCCATTCACATTCACAGTTATGATTACTATCTGAGTCTTTCTATCCATCCTATTCCCCCCATCTGTTTATGCTTTTCTTTCTCCTTTCTCCCTTTCTCTCCTTACAAAAGTTTTGCTTTTGACCACCATCTCCCTCAATCTACCCTCTCTTCTATCAGCCCCTTCTCTTTTCTTCTCCCTTTTCCTTACTACTTCTTACTTCTCTTCTATCCACCCCTCATTTTTCTTTCCCCTTTCTCCTCTTACTTCCTGTAGGGTAAGTTAGATTTCTATATCTGAGTATTGTATTCCCTCTTTGAGCCAAATCAAATGAGAGTAAAGTTCACACAATGCTCAGATCCCTCCCTTCTTCCCTCTACTGAAATACATCTTTGTGCCTCTTCATATGATGAAATTTTTCCTTTCCTGCCTCCTCCTTCCTCTTCCCCCAGTATAATTCCTTTTCACCACTTAATTAGATCTTTTTTTATCACCACATCAAAGTCATCTTATACCCACACCCTCTGTCTATGTATGCCCCTTCTAACTGTCATCATAAAGACATAGTTCTCAAGAGTTACAAGTATCATCTTCCCTTGTAGGGATGTAAACAGTTCGCCCTTATTGAGCAACATGTTTTTATTTTCCTGTTTACCTTTTTATACCTCTCTTGAGTCTTGTAATTGAGGATCAAATTTTCTGTTGAACTATGGTCTTTCCCTTAGGAAGGTTTGGAAGTACATTATTTCATCAAATGTTTATCTCCTCCCCTGAAAGATTATGGTCAATTTTGCTGGGTAGTTGATCCTTGGTTTTTATCTGAGCTCATTTGCCTTATGGAATATCATATTCTAGACTCTGGGATTCTTTAATGCAGGAGCTGTGAAGTCCTGTATAATCCTGACTGTGGTTCCATGATATTTAAATTGATTCTTTCTGGCTGCTTGCAGTATTTTCTACTTCATGTTATAATTCTAGAATTTGTCTATGATATTCCTTGGGGTTTTCATATAGGGATCTTTTACAGGAGATGATCAGTGGATTCTTTCATTGACTATTTTACCATCTATTAGGGCAGTTTTAGTTGATAATTTCTGGAATGATGCTGTGTAGGCTTTTTTTTATCATGGTTTTCAGGTAGGCCAATAATTCTTAGATTATCTCTCCTAGATATATTTTCTAGGTCAGTTGTTTTTGCAGTGAGGTATTTTACATTTTCCTCTATTTTTTTCATTGTTTTGATTTTGTTTTACTGACTTTCAATGTCACATAGAGCCATTAGCTTCTACTGCCTTAGTTCTAGTGAATTGTTTTCTTCAATTAGCTTTTGTACCTCCTTTTCCATTTGGACCATTTTACTTTTTTTTGAAGGTTCCTTTTTTTAATTAATTTATTTTTAGTTTTCAACATTCACTTCCATAAGCTTTTGAGTTTTAAATTTTCTCCCCCTCCCTCCCCAAGACAGTAAGTAATCTGATATAGTCTCTACATATATATTCCTATTAAACATATTTTCACATTAATCATCTTGTAAAGAAGAATTAGAACCAATAGAAGGAACCAGAAGAAAGAGGAAACAAAACAAAACAGAAAAGAAATAAACAGCAAATAGTATTCTTCAATCTGAATTCAAACTCCATAGTTCTTTCTCTGAATTTGGATAACATTTTCCATCATGATGTTTTGGAGATCCTTGCATTGCTTAAAAGAGCTGTGTCTATCAAAGTTAGTCATCGCACAATGCAGCTGTTGCTGTGTACAATGTTCTCGTGGTTCTGCTCACTTCACTCAGTATTAGTCCATCCAAGTCTTTCCAAGCTTTTCTGAAGTCTGCCTACTCATCATTTCTTATAGCACATTAGTATTCCATTACATTCATATACCACAATTTGTTTAGCCATTCCCCAATTGATAGGCATCCCCTCAATTTCCAATTTTTTGCCACCACAAAAAGAGCTGCTATAAATATTTTGTACATGTGGTTTCTTTTCCCATTTGTATGATCTTTTTGGGATACAGCCCTATAAGTACTATTACTGGATCAAAGGGAATGCACATTTTCATAGCCCTTTGGACATAGTTCCAAATTGCTCTCCAAAATGGTTGGATCATTTCTCAACTCCACCAACAATGCATCAGTGTTCTAATTTTCCCACATCTTCTCCAACATTTATCCTTTTTCTGTTTTGTTATGTTAGTCAAACTGATAGGTATGATGTGGTACCTCAGAGTTGTTTTGAGTTGCATTTCTCTAATCAATAGTCATTTAGAACATTTTTTCATGTGAGTATAGATAACTTTAATTTCTTCATCTGAAAACTTCTTGTTTGACCATTTATTAAATGGGCAATGACTTGTATTTTTATAAATTTGACTCAGTTCTGCATATATTTTAGAAATGAGGCCCTTATCAGAGACACTGGTTTAAAAAATATTTTAAAAATATTTTCCAGTTTTCTACTTCCCTCCTAATCTTGGTTGCATTGGTTTTGTTTGTCCCATTTTACTTTTTAAGGAGTACTTCTCTTCAATGAGATTTTGAGTTTCCTTTTCTATTTGGCCAGTTCTACTTTTTAAGTAGTTGTTTTCTTCAGTGTACTTTTTTTTCCATTTTCCATTTTTTCCATATTTTTTAAGGAATTATTTTCTCCAGTCAATTTTTGCCCATCCATTTCCAAGTTATTGATTCTCTCTTGCATACCTCTCATTTCTTTTTCCAATTTTTCTTCTACATTCCATCTCCTTATTTGACTCTTCAATCTTTTTTGAGCTTTTCCAAGAAGGCTTTTTGGGCTTGAGACCATTTCATATTCCCCTTTGAGGTTTTGGATGTGGCTATATTGACAATGTTGTCCTTTTCTGAATTTGTACTTTGATCTTCCCTTTCTCTGTAATAAGAATCTATGGTCATTGTCCATTTCTGCTTTTTGCTTATGATGTTTGCCTATTTACTGGCTTTTGAAGTTGAGCTCTCCTGCTGGAATATAGAGGGCACTGTCCCAAGTTTCTTGTGCTGAAGGCCATGGATATGGTCACTTGCTTTGTGTGCTGGGGCCTCAGTTGCTGGTATCTGGAGACTGTAGAGCTTACCTGCTGCTGAGCTGGTGTCAGGCCCACTGAAGCTTTCAGGGTAGAGGGTGGTCTGACTCCTGGAGGATGGTTGCTCTGATGAACCAGAAGATTTGGTTGCTGGAGGATGGCTGCCTGTTTGGAGTTGTGCTGAAGCATGGAAGGTTTGGCTGCTGGAGTCTACCAGTTCAGGATATCCTGCTAGTTTCCCAAGGTGAGGCTTTTCACCAGCTTGTTGAGACATCTGCTATCCTGTACTAATCCTCTTCCACCAGAGTGAGAGGGACCTCTAATCCCCTAAGGTTCCTGGGTTAAAAGACTGCTGCACCCTATTTTTTTGCTTGCTCATCTGTTTCAGGATTTTTCCTCAGATGATATTTTCTGGGTTTTAGAGGTCAATAAGGGAGAGTGAGAGTGATTTCTTACTCCATCATCTTGGCTCCCACAAGTTGAATCCCACAGTGATAATTTAGCAATGATTATTGCTACTTTCAAGAGGAGAAGTTCAACAGCTGCTAGCAGGAAGTGTCAAGGTGTGGACTCCATGACCACAGTAGGCAGCACATAAGTTGAGTAGCCATTGTTTCAGTTGACGGCCTAGAGTCTATTTGGGCTGTGATTTGTGTAATATATCAGACACAAAGACCCTGTAAAATACCAATAGGAGATCTACCCATTATTTATTGGGCCAGTTAAATGAGATTAATATCTGAATATTACCTAATAAGGAGTTAGGAACATCAGTATAGGGAAGTAGGAATGAGCAGTAGGGAAATAAGAAACTTAACCCTAATGGTACCATTCAAGTAAGAGGCAAAGTATGTTTGAAGCAACTAGGTGGTACAGTGGATAGAGCCTTGACCTTGAAATTGGGAAGACCTTAAATTAAATCAAGCTTCAGATACTTACTAGCTATGTGACCCTGGACAAGTCACTTAATCATTGTCTGCCTTAGTTTATTCAGTTGTAAAATTGAGATCTAGCATCTAGCTCATAGGGTTGTTATGTGCATTAAGTAAGATGATATTTGTAAAGTGCTTAGCACAGAGCCTGGTATTTAATAAATAGACACTCAGACACATACAAGGTAAAGGTAAAAGACTGGAGCAAAATATATTATGTTTGACCTGAAGTAAAAAAAGCAAGGGTAGCAATCCTGATCTCAGATAAAGCAAAAACAAAAATAGATCTTATCAAAAGAGATAAGGAAGGAAACTATATCCTGCTAAAAGGCACCAAAGACAATGAAGTAATATCATTACTAAACATATATGCACCAAATAGTATAACATCCAAATTTTTAGAGGAGAAGTTCAGGGAGTTACAGGAAGAAATAGACAGCAAAACTATTCTAGTGGGGGACCTCAACCTCCCCCTCCTTGAACTAGAGAAATCTAACCACAAAATAAACAAGAAAGAACTGAAGGAGGTGAATAGAACATTAAAAAAGTTAGGTATGATAGACCTCTGGAGAAAACTGAATGGGGATACAAAGGAATATACTTTTTTCTTGGCAGTATGTGGCCCATGCACAAAAACTGACCATGTACTAGGGCACAAAAACCTCATAATCCAATGCAGAAATATTAAATGCATCCTTTTCAGATCATGATGCAATAAAATTATATGTAATAAAGGGCCAAGGAAAGATAGACTAAAAAATAATTGGAAACTAAATAAACTAAACCTAAAAAATGATTGGGTCAAACAACAAATCATAGAAACAATCAATAATTTCATTCAAGAGAATGACAATAATGAGACAACATACCAAAACTTATGGGATACAGCAAAAGCAGTTCTTAGGGAAAGTTTTATATCTCTAAATGCTTACATACATAAAATAGAAAAAGAGGAGATCAATGAATTGGGCATACAACTAAAAAACCTAGAAAAAGAACAAATTAAAAATCCTCAATTAAGCACCAAATTAGAAATATTGAAAACCAAAGGAAAAATTAATAAAATTGAAATTAAGAAAACTATTGAACTAATAAATAAAACTAAGAGCTGGTTTTATGAAAAAAATACAATAAAATAGATAAACCTTTGGTTAATCTAATTAAAGAAAAGAAAGAAGAAAACCAAATTACTAGTATCAAGAATGAAAAGGGTGAAACTACCACCAAGGAAGAGGAAATTAAAACAACAATTAGGAATTATTTTGCCCAACTATATTCCAACAAATTTGACAATCTTAGTGAAGTGGATATATATTTACAAAAATATAAATTGCCCAGATTAACAGAAGAGGAAGTAAAATACTTAATTAACCCCATCTCAGAAAAAAAAAATTAACAAGCCATTGATGAACTCCCTAGGAAAAAATCTCCAGGGCTAGATGGATTTACATGTGAATTCTACCAAACATTTAAAGAACAATACTATATAGACTATTTGATAAAATAGGTGAAGAAGGAATCTTACCAAATTCTTTTTATGATACAAATATGGTGCTGATACCTAAACCAGGAAGAGTCAAAATAGAGAAAGAAAATTATAGACTAACCTCTCTAATGAAGATAGATGTAAAAACTTTAAATAAAATATTAACAAATAGATGACAGCAACTTATCACAAGACCAATACACTATGACCATGTAGGATTTATACCAGGAATGCAGGACTGGTTCAATATAAGGAAAACTATCAGCATAATCCACCATATCAACACCAAAACTAACAGAAACCACATGATCATCTCAATAGATGCAGAAAACACTTTTGACAAAATACAACACTCATTCCTATTAAAAACACTAGAGAGCATAGGTATAAATGGACTCTTCCTTAAAATAATAGATAGCATCTATCTAAAACCTTCAACAAGCGTAATATGTAATGGGGACAAGCTAGAAGCATTTCCAGTAAGATCGGAGGTGAAACAAGGATGTGCATTATCACCACTGTTACTCAACCTCGTACTGGAAATGTTAACTTTAGCAATAAAAGAAGAAAAAGACATTGAAGGCATTAGAACAGGCAAAGAAGAAACAAAGCTACCACACTTGGCAGATGACATGATGTTATACTTAGAGAATCCCAGATAATCAAGTAAAAAACTACTTGATATAATAAACAACTTTTTTCAGGCTATAAAATAAACCCACATAAATCATTGGCATTTCTATATATTATCAACAAAGCCCAACAGTAAGATATAGAAAGAGAAATTCCATTTAAACTTACTGTAGACATTATAAAATATTTAAAAGTCTACCTTCTGAAACAAACCCAGGAACTCTATGAACACAATTACAAAACACTGTTCACTCAAATAAATAGACACTCAATAAATGTTTGTCCATTTCCCTTTTGTCTTTCTTGTCCTGTATAGTAGAAATAGGAGGATATTGGGCCCATGCAATTACCACTGGAGTTCCAATTGATCCCAAATATCTCACTCACAAAAATCATCTAACTAATCTCCCTACATATGGATTCATCCCTTTCCAATCTATCCCCTCTACAACTGCTTAATTGATATTTCTACACAGTAATCCCGAACATGTTACTCCTCTGCTCAAGAATCATCTATTCCTCATTGCATATTGCAAATTCATAATTGTCCAATTGGCATTTAAAGCCCTTCTAAATCTGACTACAGATTACCTTTCCAGGCTGGCTATAATTCATTGTTCCTCACAAATGGTATGATCTAGGCAAATTAACCTACTGGCTGCTTTCTATACTGTATAATCCACCTCTAACCTTCCCAATTCCCCAAGGCTCTCCTTTAAGCTTAAAATATTCTCTTTCCACATTTATGTCTCTTAGAAGTTATAATTCCCATTAAGGCTCAACTCAAGTTCCAACTACTTCAAGAAGCCTTTCCTAATTCCCTAATTGTTAGTCCTTTTACATCACCCATTGTCAATTCTCTTTGTATTTATTTTTATGTACCTTATTTGCTTATCTGTGACCATGCTGTATATCCTCCTAGAAAAATGTAAACTCCTTGAAGGCAAGAACTGTCATATTTTTGTATTCATATCCTTGGAGCCTACACAGCATCAAGTGCATAGTAGGTCCTTAATAAATACTTGATTGATTCTTATTTAATATTCCTAATTAGTTAGATATAAGAGGATGAAAGCTTAACCTTCTACTGAGAACCATCTGGGCAAAGGGTATATGTGGATCTGGATATGAAATTGTTCAGAATGAGTTCAAATTCTGCTTTAGATACTTACTAGCTGGGCAAGTTATATAACTTCTCTCTGCCTCAGTTTCCTTCTCTGTAAAACCATCTATGTTTCATGTTTATTGTGAGGATAAAATGAGATAACATCTGTAAAGTGCTTTGCAAGCCTAAACACACTGTATAAATGCTATTTTTGTTGCTATTAGAATTTCTTTTCTATAGGATTATAACTTCAGTGATCCCATGATTTTGATATGGGTACCCCCTCTATGGGTGCTGAACCCAATCTCATTCATATATCAATGGATGTTCATGAATTACTGTATTTGAAAATAAAATTAAACAAAATAAAGCTCACTTGGTAACTAATACTCTAGCAATGTCATCCCCAATTTAGCTAAGTTGACCTTTAGGCAAAAGACATTCAATCTATCCCAGTTCTCTAATTAAACATTGTCTATCTTTAATTGACTTGCTAGAAACATCTCTCCTGCTCACCTATTCATTTAAAATTGAGTCTCCTTTACTGGGGCATACTGAGGCATCAGTGAAGATACACCTACTTTAGCAGACATAGCCTATTAAACAGCTCTTAAGGAGAAAGAAATAAGTAAAAAGTACATCTTTGAAGTTGTAATGTTTGTCACCATTTTTATTTGCTCTGGTATTTAAAACTATAGATAAGCCAAATGAACATAAAAAAAATACAAATTGAAATATGATTCTTGAGGCTAATAAATATGACTGTGTCTGATGGGTCTATCAAATCTCTGGAAGGATGAATCAAATCAGATAAAAATCAGTATCTGATAATTTAATGTTATACTGCACAGTTTATTGGAATTTGATATTGTTAACTTACAAGCTGTTTTGCTGACATCTGATTCAATTTTTATAAGACTATGACACTAAACATGACAAGATTTACTTTTGTTATTTGCTTTGCACATTCAAGGACATTTAAACTGACTTAGGAGGTCAGATACAATACTGTATGTATTATGAGTATGTGTTGTTAAAAAATGTTGTTGACATACTCAATTATTTGTCCTGGTAATTGGCACAAAAGTTCATTTTATGTTTTAGAATCATGCATCCTTGAAATGCTAGTTTGTTTTCCTGGATTGTGATTACACATATGTGCATGTATGTGTATATGTAATTGTATCCTGAGTGTAGATTGTCATGTAAGCCTGTGTTAGAACATATGTGAGCATATATGTGCGCTTGTACATGCATACAAATATATATGTATGTACAAAATAATTTTAAAGTGTTTTTTAATTTTATTTTTTTTCTTTTACCACCAACTACAAATGCAGTCACCACAAAAGGACTCAGGAAATATATATGAGGGAAATATGAGAGTACTCAATTCTTCTCTTCTCTTTCTGCATAAATATTTGGAATTTTTAATTACTCTGTTTTAAAAATAGCATTCTTACTATGTTCAAAACACCATGATAAACACTGGGGATGCAAATAGAAAAATAAGAGTGTGCTTGCTCTCAACTTTACATGACAGTAACAATAACAACAACAATGTATTACTATATCAACAAAAATATATGAAAATATATTTTGCCATATTCTACATCTTTAAATCTAAACAAAATATTTCTGTATCTTTAAATATTTATTAGAGTAAAAGTGGATGTTGATTACTTTAAAAGTCCTCATAGGAAAAAGACTCAAATATATTCTTTACATATATATGTGTATGCACATGCATACATCTATACCTATACATATGCTTATACATGCTTGTTGTTGTTAATGTTGAGTCAGATGAGTTAAGAAGACTCAACTTCCCACATTCAAATTTTGCTTCAGACACTTACTACCTGTGTGACCCTGGATAAGTCACTTGACCTTATTTGCCTCAGTTCCTCATCTAAAAAGTGAGTTGGAGAAGGAAATGGTAAACCACTCTAGTATGTTTGACAAAAAAACCCTAATAAAGTCACAAAGAATCAGACAGAATTGCAAAATCACTGTGCAACAACAAAACTTTCTTTTTCTAGAAAAGGAACACACACACATATAGTTAAAGTCTTTACAGTTGATCAATAAGGTATGCGTGTGTGTGTTTAAACATATGCAAACATATTGACCATCTGTAGAGACTTTTATTACATAGTCTGTGTTCCATCACTACCACCATCATTTCCTTACAATAATGTTAATGAGATGTTCTAGTTTCTACATCATCTTCTTCCATCAAAAATTGTTAATTGCCAATACCCCCAAAATTACCTAAAAGACAAAATTATAAGATTGGTAGCCTTTAGCAAACTTGTGGGATTACAGTCTGGTGTCAGTGAGTGCCTATGGAAGGAGCAAAATTTCTAAATCAAAAGGAAGTTTATTATAGAGTAGTATTTCCAGAGGGTACAGTGAACATGACTGGAGTGGGACACTAAGGTGGTAGGCTTGTTGCAGATGGAAATGTGGGAGCAAGTAGCAAAAGTTTGAAGGACGTTGTTACTTAGGAGCTGGAATTTCAGAATCACTGGAATGGCAACACACCAAGGAGGATAAATGTGAGGAAGTGGTAGGGCTTGTAAACAGTTAAATCTTTAACCTTCTATTAGAAACCTGATATTTCTAAACTATGCCCATACAATGAAAATTTCAGGCAATTAACAGCAATTGATTGGCAATATTGGACTGCTTTTTTTCTCCAATTTTCAAAATTTACTATTTAATCAGATGATTCTTTTGTAATCATGGCTTTTTAAATTCCAGGAACATGCACAACAAACTTTATAGTTGGCTATAAACTATTTTTTTAAATTTTATATTACTGAACAGAAGGGATGGGGCAAGACTTTATGATGCTGTTTTTCATGATAAATTATTTCAGATCATCTATTAAATTACATTAAGATTAAATTCACTCATTTAGGATGGTATAGTTACTTTTTATCTCATGTGAGATAAAAAACAACTTTACCATCCTAAATGAGTTTTATCCTTCCTTAGAAAATAGTGACTCCTTTTCATGAGACAGTTTAAAGGCACACTTTTCAGGGTTTGTTGGACTCTAATGATGACTAATTGAGGTAGTTATCTAACCTTATTTGAGACAGTCTTGCTTTCTTAAGACAGAAGAGGTCAAATTGAAATGGCAATTTTGTCTTTCATTTATCAGTGTCATGTGCCATAAGTCTTCCTGAATGGTATATAAGTTTAGCTCAGTCACCTATATGACAAAAGTCAGTTGTGTTTCATTGGTAACTATCTCACTAAAACAACAAAAAAGTAGATTCAGCACAGCCCTGGGGTTTAAAAAAACCTTCTTATTTACACAATTGTCTTCTATGTTTTCATTTTAACCACATTCCATTTGTCATTATCATTCCAAACACTCCTTTGCTTAAAGATACTTGTGGAAAATGTGAGGGATATTAATGTTTAATACTGACACAGATTTTCCAGTTAGTACTCACATGAGGATTTTTTTTAATTGGAGGAGTAAGAATAATTTTATCTTCTCTCTTGGATGTATTTTGGTACTGACACTAAGCAACAGCAAATTGGTTGATGAAAATTAATGATTATCCATCTTCTTTTTTGAAGCAACTTAATTATAAGTTTTATAAATGATGGATTAGTAATTTATTACATAACAAGCAGCTGAAGTTAGCCCATTACAAAACCTTCTGTTATGGTTAGAGGAGCCTGACTTCCTTTGCAGTTCAATTTATAGGAACATCCCTTGTACTGCAGTAGCACTCAGAGACATAATGAGTTAGAAACTCCAGCACTTCCACTTAGCACTTCACTTTGATTTCACACTTTCAGATTTCTATTTTTTCCCAGTCCTTTAAATATGTACTTGTATGAGCTTACTTTTCAAGTTTGACTTACCACTAGTTTCCTTTAATTTGGTTCAAGAGATCCCCCTGTGTACTTTTTGCTTGTATATCTATATCTATCTATCTATATACACAAATCTATATCTATCTATATACACATATCTATATCTATCTATATACACTTATCTATATCTATCTATATACACATATCTATATCCATATCTATCTATATACACATACCTATATCTATCTATCTATATACACATCTATAGCTATATATATATATAGCTATGAGTGTGTGTGTGTGTGTGGGAGGGAGGGAGGGAGGGAGAGAGAGAGAGAATTTTCTTAAATGAAATAAGATTTTATTGTTTTCTTGAACAGAAGCAAGTAAAATCTATACATGTCAACATATGGTATTTGCATTATATCTAATTACTTTAGATTTATTTGTGTTACACCTATCAGAATGGCCAACATGACAAAACAAGAAAATGATAAATGTTGGAGAAGATGTGGGAAAATTGGAACACTAATGTATTTTTGGTGGAGTTGTGAAATGATCCAACCATTTTGGAGAGCAATTTGGAACTATGCCCAAAGGGCTATAAAAATGTGCATACCTTTTGACCCAGCAATAGCACTTTTAGGGCTATATCCCAAAGAGATCACACAAATGGGAAAAGGACCTACACATACAAAAATATTCATAGCAGCTCTTTTTGTAGTGGCAAAGAATTGGAAATTGAGAGGATGCCAGTCAATTGGGGAATGGCTGAGCAAGTTGTGGTATATCAATGTGATGGAATACTATTATGCTTTAAGAAATGATGAACAGGCTGCCTTCAGAAAACCTGAAAAGACTTGTATGGTCTGATGCTGAGGAAAGTGAGCAGAAGCAAGAGAACATTGTACACAATAACAGCCATGTTGCGTGATGACTAATATTGATAAACTTAATCCTTCCTGGCAATACAAGGATCTAAGGCATCTCCAGAGGCCTTGTGATGGAAAATGCTATCCACACCCAAAGAAAGAACTATGTAAGCTGAATTGCTAACTTTTTTTCTCTTCTGTTGAGTTTTGTTTCCCCTTTCTGATGGTTCCTCCTATTGGTTTTACTTTCTACTTACAACATCACTAACATGAAAATACATTTAATATGAATGTAAATGTATAGCCTATATCAGATTATGTGCCATCTTGGGGAGGGTAGTGGGGAGGAAGGGGGAGAAAAAATTTAAACTCAAAAGCCTATGGAAGTGATTATTGATAAATCAAAATAAATTAATAAAAAAGATTTATTTGTGTTATACTTTGCTATATTTGGTTATATAGCATTAAATTATAATATGCTTACTTGAACTTAGACTGTAGAAAATAATATATATGCTAAACATATTAAATTCAAATATAACATGATATGATTATTATACTATTATAATGACACAATTAAAATGAAATAATATATATCTGGAATGTAAGTGTGTTGTAGTCCATGGAATACCAGTTTTAGAGACATGAAAACCTGGATTCATGTCCTGTTTCTGATATATACTTTTGACCTAGGAAAGTCACAAAATGTATGAGACAAGTGACAATCTATATGGACAATTTACATTTTTGGAATGTTCTTCAAGACATCACAGATTGAAATAAAAATAAAACAAAATGACAACAAAAATGATTATATGTGTGTGTATGTATGCATATATAATAGAAAATAATAATTTATAGCTTGATAAAATATTATGCAAATATATTTTTCCTTTTGTAACTAGATCTGTTAGCTTAATGTGTAGAAAATAACACCATCCAACTAAAATGATTGAGCATCATTCTCTGGGGGAACATAGGGCAGGAGAGAAGAAGGAAACATTGGCTGATACCATGACTATCCAAAGGTACCCATACCACTTTTGGAGAAGTCATCTTTTCTCACCTACACATGGACTAGAGAGCTAGGGATCTGATGGCAAGGAAAGAGGTGAAGGTGGAAAAGTCATTGGAGTGAAATGCTAGGGTGGTAGGAGAACTTTAAGGATGATGATATAAATAGTCAAGAACAGCAATTAATCATCAAGATCTAATTTGTCAAAGCTATGTATATAAAATAAAATGGGCAAAAGATTGGTAATTAAGTGCTTGATTACTAAGATTTCCAAATATTTGGAGATGTAAAAACACTTGACTATGAGTGTAACTATATGTTTATCTGATTTCTATGACAAATATACCAACTAGTTGATTTGTTTTACCATTATATACAATACCAAGAAGTGTATGGCTCCCAGTTTTGATGATGTTTTAACACCCTCTCATTCTGTGCTTAATTTCACAAAACACACACTTTCTTTTCACAGCCAACCTGGAATTAAAAGAATAAAAAGAAAAGGAAATGAAACACAGTCAAACCACCAGGATGAGAGCATAACTGAGGCCAAGAGTCTTCTGGCTTCAAATAATAACAGAATAAAAGCCCTCTAGTGCTATTAGAATTATATTATACTAGAACTATACTGCAATATCCTATTGATTGGAATAAACTACTTTTTCAGGGAGACATGATGACCAGGACAAGCAACTTTAAAGTACCCTTAGGAAGTAGAAACCATCTGTTCTCTGGCTTTTCTTGGCCTCAGCTTGTACTATTCCTCTTACACTTGTTTAAAAAGGGATTAATATTTAATACACAGCTGATACATTGCAGAAAGCAGCTATCTTTCTGTCTCTGTCTCTGCCTTTGTTCCTGTCTGTATCACAGTCTCACTGTCTTTGTCTGTCTCTGTCTTTATTTCTGTCTATTTCTCTGTCCCTTTCTGTCTCTCTCTCTCCCTCTCCTGTATCTTTCTCCTAGCTTTGACCTTCTTTCATAGGTTCTACTGAGGAGAATAAGTTCCTTTGAAGGAACTTCTGACTGGCTTTGTCAGTCTCTAAGCATTTAGTAATCAAGTGCTGTCAGTGTTGATAAATATCAAGTTTAAATACCACATATGAAAGTAAAGTAGAAAATGAATTGGGTTGACTGGTAAATTGAAGTATACACACACACACACACACATGTATACATGTATATATTTACATATATGCACATATACATGCAGATATATACATACATATACATATGTACACAGATATATACATACATATACATAGACACATACACACATATGCACTCATATGTGTATATGTGTGTATGTATATATGTGTATATATGTGTGTGTGTGTATATTATATATGTGTGTGTGTGTGTGTGTGTGTGTGTGTGTATCTTCTTCTTATAAGAATGAGGGGGAGGAGAAAGGAAAATACATTAACTAGTCTGATGCTTCTCTTTAGTCACAGAGCTGTGTAGTTATCATCTCACTCTTCAGTCATGTAAGTTTAACAACTGGGAAAAAGGCTTATCCTTATCTTGCAATCTAATCTCTCTCATTATCTTTAACTCAGTGTCAGTTCCATGCTTGAATAACCCAGGATGTAGTCCTTAGAATGATTTTTCCTAAAGCTCCTTCACCCCATTGTACTGTGAGCTCTTCAGATGACCCCTTAGCTTCTTCCCAGAAGTCCATTCAGAGTAGACCAGGCCAAAAGAAAGTGATAACTATAGGAAATCTTCCTGGACTTAAGACAAATACCTGGTTCACCAAGTTTCCATGGCAATGGCTCTGTGGATAGGGCAAGTGTGAATTACAGGAGTAAACTCCATATTGTAAAAGAATTTACCAGAGTAAACTTCATATTCTTTTCATGTTCAACATCACTTTCTGATATGACTGATTAGAAAGCACTATTTGTATCTTATATATAGAACCAGAAGGGATCTTAGTAGTTATCTCATATGAGCCCTTCATTTTATAGAAGATGAAACTGAGGTGCTGAATAATTAATTGGCTTGCCCAATATCATAAAAATACTGATCTATAGAAATCAGATTTAAACCCAGGTTCTCTGATTTCAAAGCTATGTCTCTCTGTTTTTTTAAGTGTACCAAACTGATGAGGTAGTAAAAATGCTGAATTTGGAATCAGAAGGCGTAAGTTGAAGTTTTAGAAAACCCCAAGTAAGTCCCTAAACCTTTCTGTGTCTAGATTTCTGTTTGCTCATTTTTTTCCAGCCTATTACTTGTCTTTGAACTCTTTGTTGAAATAGGGGTCTGCTTCCAGGGTGGAGGACATATCATCCCAAGCTTCATGGGTTTTGTGCAGCAATTTTCAGAGATATGCCTAGGTAGCTGTATGTTTTCAGTTCTTCCAAAGTGGTATGATCTAAGGAAAGGTGTGCTTACTACTGTCCTAGCCTATGTTCTAGTCTGTGAGCAACCAGAAGCACTCTTTTCTGCCCTGGAACAGTGAGGAGAGTTTCCGCTCCAATGTGGCCTCAAGCTCTGGTGTGCTGGTGCTCCTTCTCACCCTAGGAATGTCACCCAGGACTGTACCCTGGATCAGAGTATGGGCAAAGCAACAGTGTCCTGCCCTCTGTGCCAGCAAAGAGATCCCAGTAATATTCTTCTGACAAGTTGTTTGAGACACTTACCACCTGTAGGTTGAGAGATCTGGAAGCTGAAGCTGCTGCTGCTGATTCAGTCACTCCCAACGCCTGTTCCTGGTTTGCTGGGGCCTGGTCTGCACTGGTAAGGCCTTTGCTTGACTGCATTCCACTTTCAATCTGATACTACAGACTTTTCCTGCCAACTTTCTATGTTGTCTTTGGCTGGAAAAAAATATTTCAACCTGTCCTTTTCTAGGTTCTCCCAATCTAGAATTTGTTTTGTGACATTATTATTTGGAGGTGTTTTGGGGAGAGCTCAGGTGGGTCCCTGCCTTTTCTCCAACTGTTTGGCTCCACTTGTTGCTTAGTCTTCCTGTGCCTCAGTTTCTAAATCTATAAAAGGAAGGAATTGGGCCAGATGAACTCTGAAATTGCTTCCAAATCTAAATCAATACATCCTGATGGTGTTTTATCATTTTGAAATTTTTATAAGTCTTTATGGTTACCTCATAGATTGATTTCCATAACATACACTAGTGCCTAAAACTTCAATTGCAAAAAAAGATGGACATTTTTTTAATGAAGTAAATAAGCCAAAATATTCTTCTGTTTTTTAAAAGGAATTTCCTTTCAAATCAGTGACCCTTTCACAAGAATTTTATTATCCCTCTTTCCCAAAACATATTATATTTTGATTAATTTCTGAATCTTGATCATATAGTCTATTCCACTTGTGAATTGTTCTATTTTAAAACAATGCCAAATAACTCAGATTATTATTACTTTATATTATGAAAGACAGCCTGGCATGATGAATACAGAGGTTGGTTTCAAAATTAGAAAGATCTGAGTTAAATTCCTGTCTCTAAAACATCCTGGATCTGTGGACAAGAGCAATTCACTTATATTGTCAGTGACCCAGACAGCTCTCTAACTCTGAATTGGAGTTGCCCATATGCATTGGTAGGGAAGTTTACTCATCAGGAATTCAGGAGTTAGTTATCCTGTTAATAACATCACAAAACTCCAGTTAAAGTAGAAAACAACTCTATGAGATATTTTGTGGGAAATCTCATTTCCTGCTTTATTCTTACTTAACTTTTTTTTTTAGTATTTTGCTTCAGTTTATTGACATTTTATTCTTCTAAATAATTAAAAATGTCTATAGGATCTAGTTCTATAAAGTTACCCTTTGGTAGTTTCATTAGTATGACCATAAACCTGTATATTAATTTATGTAGTATTGACATTTTAATTAAAGCACTATTCCCAATCCCTTGAAATACATACATGCATACATACATATATAGTGTTTTTATTACAGAATCACAATTTGGATATCTTGGGTGTGTTTTGGTAGAACAACTCCAAGCTGTTTATTCATTTTGTGCACAAATTTTGTGCTTTTCTCTTCTAAGGGGAATTAGTTTTAATTAATTTTTAATGTTAAAAGGGAAACCTTATTCAGAAAGTAGGTGCATGCAGAGGAGAGCAAATTTTAAAATAATTAACATAAAAATTAAAAGTATCAATAACATTTTTAAAAGATAAAAAGACATAAGTAAGACAAAAATGAGTTAGATTCATGATTTCTATTCTTATTTCTATTCTATCATCTCACTTAATGATAATTTTTATGGAATCATGCCCTTGTACCAACTTCAAAAAGTTAGGAAGAAACTCTAAATGCCTTAGAAACACTCTTTAATAAATGTTTATGGAGTTATCTATCATTACCATAGCCTACAGAAAAAAAAATGATAGTATCAAATATCTCATCCTTAGCATGGTACCAAGAACTTTCTTGTCATTTCTTAATCAGTCAATTGCATTTTAATTTACTATTTTTGTATCATCTTTGACATAATAAGTTTATAATAATCACTAGAATATAGATGCAAACAGTTTAGGAAGTAATTTTTAAAGTTCAAAATCTGAGCTTATTTGGATTGTTAGTCAACCTTGTAGAGATCATTTTAAATATTATTAAACCTGGACTCTTAAGTAAAACTTTTCAACTACTGACACTTCTTTGGGGGAAGAAAGAAGGCTTTGGGGATAATTATTTAACTTGAACATTCTTCTTTCAAGAAGGTTTTATCCAACTTTAATCAAGTCTTTTAAAAATATAGTGTAAAACCACGTAAAATTAGAGCAGCATTAAACTTCATGAAGCTTTCACTATTACGTTCTGAAGTAAGCACTTTCCATATTATATTTAGATTGTTTTTCATTTCTTTAAAGAAACATCAACATGCTGAGAGCCACATCATGATGCTATAAACAGTTGTAGAGAATTTTACTAGTTCCTAAAGTTATTGACTATCATAAAATTTCCTCATTTACTCTTGAAATTCAAAATCTCATCTTTGCAGAGGAATTACAAATGCTTCCTACCACTATTTTAATATTCCCATGTCCAAACAGCAGATAAATAAGTTTAAATTTCATGTATTCACTCACAATTTATGCTTGAAAGATTTTCACACAACCTCAGAATAAGAACACTTAACTCCACAATTTGGAAATAGAGAAAAGGAAAATCATATAAATGATTCCTAAAAACTCTTACGTAGTGACTTAGGCTTAGAATCCTTATAGAAAATTAATATCAATAGTTCTTTTTTAAAGGAGAAAATAGATGACTTTATTTTTATTGCTGAAGGCATAGCTATGAGCATCTTTTGTTCCTGTTTTACTTTACTTTCAATATTCATTTATATTTCCTGATGTAGAACAAAGACATATAAGTAATTTAACCTAAAAAAAACCTGACAAAATATTTATCAGCAAATCAATACTAACACATTTATAGGATTTAGCTGATATATTTGCTATTATATATAATGCAGTGTTTTCTAGGGTCTTTGGAATCTCTCCATAAATATCTTTCCTTAATTTAAGCTCAGATGATATGAGGTGGTTACATTACTTTGTTTTGCTCAAAGAAAAGGAGGAATTATGCAGATAAAAAGAGCTAGAATGAATGATGACTATCTATAAGTGAAGCTCCTGATTGAAGAAATTCTACCAACTTCATATTTATGTTTTTTATTTTAAAATACCATAACTCATGAGGGCAGCTAGGTGGTGCAGGGAATAGAGTACCGGACCTGGAATCAGGAAGACTCATCTTTATGAGTTCAAATAAAGATTTGTTCTCATACACTTAATAATTGTATGCTCATAAACCTACCATAACTCATAAGGGCAACTAGGTGGTGCAATGGATAGAGAACTGGACTTGGAATCAGGAATACTCATCTTCATGAGTTCAAACCTGTCCTGATACACTTAATAATTGTGTGATCCTGGGCAAGTCACTTCTTACTGTTTGCCTCAGTTCTTTATCTGTAAAATGAACTAGAGGAGGAAATGGCAAATCATTCCAGTAACTTTGCCAAGAAAACCCCAAAATGGGGTCACCAAGAGTTGGACATGACTGAAACAACTGAACAATAATGTAGCTCATGAATGAGAACTAACATTAAGGTTGGAATATTTGTGAAAGGCTTAAGCTCCCCTTGTCTTCCTTAGCCAAAAAAAAGTATCCCGTGAAAGTATACAGATGAACCCTAATTATTCTCTTGCCTGGATATAGCCAGGTTACCAAGATAAGTTGTGCAAGATGTTTAAATGTTGGGTCTGTAGTCAGGAAGACCAGAGTTCAAATCTGAAACTGGGCACTTACTAGCTTTGTGACCTGGGCAAGTCACTTAACCTCTGTTTGTCTGTTTCCTCACTTATACAATATAAATAATAATAACATCTTCCTCTTGGGTTTTTATAAGGATCAAATGAAATGTTTGTAAAGTACTTAGCACAATGCCCTTGTGCACAGTAGGCACTATATAAATGTTATCATCATCATCATCATCATTATCATCATCATCATCATCCTCCCTGAACCAGATAAAATCCGAGACCACGGATGACAATGAAGCAAGATGAACACATCCTGCACCCTTTTTTGAATGAGTAGATCTATTAATTAAATGGATTTGTAAATCCCATGTTATCCATAAACTTCACATTTAGATCAACTTGGGAATTTTTACCTAGGTTCACTACCACCACCATCCTCAACAGTAAGCATTTATCAAGCATCTAATAAATGAAAGTAGTGTTGGGCATTGACTAAATAAGGATCATAATGAGGCCCCTGGCTTCAAGACACTCATATTCTAATAGAGTAGAAAATATGTAAAGAGCTATGTGTATATATATATATATATATAAGTATAAATGGGATACAATAATATAGAGAAGCCACTAATGAATGGAGGGATGTGGAAAGGCCTGTTGGTAGGATGTGAACTGAGTTTTATAGTAAGTCAGAAGGTAGAGGTGAGGAGGGAGAACATCCCAGGCATGGTTGAAGACTAAGAATAGGTATAAAGTCAGGAAATGGAATATCATGGGAATAAGGAACAGTAAGTAATCTAGCTTAGCTGGAATTTATTGAGGGAGGTAAATAAAATGTCAGAATACTGGAAAGACAGGAAGTTGCAAAGTTGTAAAGGCTATAAAACCCAAACAGAATTTATTTTGGTTCTAGAACATAATAGAGAGCCACTGGAGTTTATTCAGTGAGAGAAGGAGGACCAAAATTGTCAGACTAGGGCTTTTTAGGTTGATCAAAATCCCAAACTCACATGACACCAACTAATGACACTTTCTTTATTAGTACTATAATGTCTCCCTAGTGTTTATTGGCTCAAGGTCTAACTCGTTTATCTGATATTCAAAGGTATTTGTTAAGGAGTCTTATTTTTTTTAAACCTTATATTCCATTGTTCCTAAACATAAGCCTTTCCCTTCATTACATCCTGTTTTCTGTCATGTACAATTGCCATAGCACACACATAATTGTATTTCCATCATATATCTTTGTTTCGTTATCACAGTCTTCTTGTTGCCATGACCCTGTACATGAAAATAATGCTATATATGCATAGATGTATGCACATATATATGCACATGTGTATATGTATGTGCAAATGTTTGTCTATCAGCATATCTATGCATATTATATAAGAGTATTTTATGTGTAAATATATTTTGTATCAACTAAACACACCCCTATAAACATACATATAAACATTTTCAAGTACAGAATTAAAACCCGTTAATAATTTCTCTTCTATTTCATTAGATGTTTTCAGTTTATAGTTCTTCCTAAATCATCTAAAAGACTAGAGACCAGCTTTCCATTAACTTTGGTAAATTCCCTGAGGCTTTCAGAAAAGAAACTATTGGGAAATAATCAGCAGATCTTTATATGGAATAACTTCTATTATATTAGTCTACTTTATCACAGTGCTATACTACAAAAGACTGTGTGAGATTTATTTTTATATCAGCTTGGTTTCTTTTAGAACTTAACATGATTTCTGCAAAATGGAGAAGTCTGTCCTCTATCATACTATAAAATTCTCTCCTGAAATATTGTTCTCATACCTTACTTTAAACCTGTAGTAACTTTGAAACATGGAAGGCTTTTTGGAAAATGCAGACTCTCATAAGCCCTCCCAAGACTTGAAGGCTTCCTATATTACTCTAGCAAGATTCTGAATGTCCATGGCCCTACAACTATCTTGCTGACTTTGGAGAGATTGATTATTAGGTATTGAAGTATACCAGGAAATTGACAATGTACTAGGTTGAAAAGTTACTATACATGGTACACTCTGTCTTGAATATTTACAACATACTGAAAATGAGAAATTCTTAGGCAAATATGTTAGAGATGAGATTACAGAAGTTCATTGCTTTAAAAAGTGTGAAACATTTAATAATAGAGATGGGAATATGCATATTCAAGAAATATTACCTTTTAAAAGAGAGATTACAAAGATTACAAAGCTGGGTATTGGTCTTGGAACCATGAAGAACTGAATTAAAATCCTTTTTCTGTTCCTTATTAATTGTGTGACTCTGGAGAAGTATTTTAACCTTTGTGTGTCCCAGTCAACCCTTTTGGTATTAGTCACTAATTCATTGATGAACTGAAAATTGCCACAGGGTGGGCAGTTTCTACATTAAGTCTGTTTGATTGAAGTGACTAGTTGTTTTTGGCTAAACCAGTTAATTTCAAACTATTGCTTGAAGACAAATAGTACTAAAGAAATAGACAACCTCCAAAAAGCAAATATCACCCATTCTCATGATGCCAGATACTTGAGCATAATATTCATTGGTTAAAGATATCCTTTAGTTCTCCCTTGTGTGGAATTTTTATTAGTTAGTGCATTATTTTGAGTGTTGTCATCAATCTCATTGTACAATGTGCTCCTAATATATGTATTTTTACATGAAAAAGTGAGACTAAATGATGAGCCAATGTCCTGCATTTATAAATTATTTCCCACTGAAATAAGTGCAACCCCCATTACAGGAGACATCCTTTATAATTGGAAGAAATATTTGTATAAAGTGTACTTTACTAGCATTGTTTGTCCTTTATTTGTTGATTTAATAGTTTTCTTTTAAATATAGTCACTCAGGCCCTCACAACTTGCATACTAAGGTTTTAATATGTTTTTTTTCCTTAGCAATGTAAAAGTACATGAACTAAGATATTCCATCCTTACATCTCATTTCCCTATGGCTTCTTTAGGTTTATCTTTATCCAAGACCACTTTCAGGATAATTGTCAGTACCACACTGAGCAACTTCTTCTCCCTAAGATAAGTACTACCCCCTAGGGTCATTGCCTATATGTCATCTTTAGATACATTTTAAGAAAAAAAATCTATGACAAGCTATTTTCTACCATTTTACCACTTTTCTTTACCTAATAGTAGTCACCCACATCTGGATTTATTGAAATTCTTAAATGTATGCTAAAATCAAAGTGCCCAAAAGATCAGTCATGAATTCAGCCATTAGTGCCCTAGCCCTTTCCTGTCACCATAGAAACTTTCTATGGTCAAGTTTTTCTTCTTCTTCTTCTTCTTCTTCTTCTTCTTCTTCTACTACTACTACTACTACTACTACTACTACTACTACTGCTACTACTACTTTTTTTTGTTTTGTTTTTGCTTGCTCATTTTTACACCTTATTTCTTGACCATCAACTTTATGTTAAAGTTGAGTTTTACTCCCAGGCTGGAGAGGGCACTGCCCCAACCTTCAGATTTTTGTTTGTTTTTTTTTTTTGTGCTGTTGTTTTCAGAGGTAGTTCAGGGGATGTGTATGTTTTCAATTCTTCCAAGGTGGTGTGATCTAAAAAGTGTTGTCACTGCTATTGTGGTCAATGCTATGGTCTATTAGTGAGCTTGATTATTGTTTTCCACCCTGAACCTTTGACCAGTGTACCTTCTCCTCTGTGGCTCTGAGCTCTAATTTGCTATTATTTCTCCATACCCTGAGACTGTGATCCAGTTCTTTGTCCTAAATCACTGTATGGTCCATGCAGTAGAGTACTGTACTCACTGGCAGCAAATGTCCACTGTAATCTCCTTCTGACCAGTTGTCCAACTCCTTTACAATCTGTGGGCTGAGAGCTCTGGAAGTCATCATCAAGGCTTACTGCTGCCTTGCCAGTGTACATCCTAGTATTGGCTTCCTGGGGTGTTGCCTGGGATGGACTGCATTTCACTGTCATTCCAGTGAGACAGACCTTTCCTATTAACATGCTAAGTTGTCTTGGGCTAGAAAATTGTTGCACCCCACTCTTTTGTTGTTCTGCTGTTCCAAAATTCATTTTGACTTGTTATTTTAAAGTTATTTGGAGGGGAATTTAATATAGCTCAGGCAAGTCCCTCCTTTTATTCTGACATATTTGCTCCACCCCAGAATAGAAGATTTTCAAGCATTGCTGGTGAAAAGACCAGGGATTAATAGAAAATGTGACTTTCAAAGAAAAGACTCAAGAGTAGAATGAAAAAGCAAATATGAAAATGAAGTCATAGGGAACTTAATAAGATTAAATGACTTACATTCCTATATGTGAAGAATGTGAACATAACTCCTAAGAACCTTTCCATTGTTAAGGCAGTTAAAAGGAGTACACATAGAAAGAA
Source organism: Vombatus ursinus (assembly GCF_900497805.2). Classification (NCBI taxonomy): domain Eukaryota; kingdom Metazoa; phylum Chordata; class Mammalia; order Diprotodontia; family Vombatidae; genus Vombatus; species Vombatus ursinus. Next base: position 29,935,801 of record NW_020940360.1, read on the forward strand.
TGGAAGGGTATAAGTCAATTAAGTTGGGATGATCTCAGAAAAATGAAATTGTATAAGAGTGATGCAGTTGGAGAAGGGGAAAGAGGGAGGTAGTAGAGGGAAAATTATCTTACATAAAAGAGGAACATAAGGAAGAGCTTTTATAGTGAGGGTGAAAATAGTGGGGAAGGAGAAGTAAAGCTGGAACCAATTCATCTGAATTGGTTCATAGAGGAAAGAATAAAAACATACACTCAGTTTGGTATACAAATCTCTCTTACTGAACAGGGAAGTAGGAAGAAAAAGGAGTAAGGTAAAAGGAAGGATAGATTAAGTGAGGCTGTAGGAGCAAAGCAGACTTTTAAGGATAGAGTACCTGGTGAGAGAGAGAGAGAGAGAGAGAGAGAGAGAGAGAGAGAGAGAGAGAGAGAGAGAGAGAGAGAGAGAGAGAATTGATCCAGAGAAATACCCAGTAACCATAATTGGGAATAAGAATGGGATGAAGTTAAAATAAGGGGTTAGAGAAGAATATATTATGCTTCATCTGAGGTAGCAAAAGACAGAGGCAGCAATCATGACCTCAGACAAAGCAAAAGCAAAAACAAATGTACTTTAAAGAGACAATCAGAGAAATTGCTTTTTGTTAAAAGGTAACATAGACAATGAAATAATATCAGTACTAAAAATGTATGCAACAAATGGACCATCCACATTCTTAGAGGAAATGGTAAATGACTTATAGGAAGAAATATTAAAACTGTAGTAGTTGATAACCTCAACTTCCCCCTCTCAGAACTAGATAAATCTAACCAAAAATAAATAACAGAGAGGTAAAGAAGATGAATAGAACTTTAGAAAAGTTAGATAGAATAGACCTCTGGAGAAAACTTAATGGGAATAGAAAGCAGTAAAACTTTTTCCACAGGTGCACATGGCACTTCAACAAAAATTATCATGGATTAGGACTTAAAATCCTCATAAACAAAAAAAAAAAGAAAATTAAGTGCACCATTTTCAGATCATAATTCAACAAAAATTACATTCAATAATGATCTGTGGAAGTATACATTAAAATCAATTGGAAATTTAATAATCTAATTTTAAAGTATGACTGAATCAAAGAACAAGTCATAGAAACAATCAATAATTTCCTTAAAGAGAATGACAACTAAGAGAAAGCATATCAAAATTTGTGACATTCAGCCAAAGCAGTACTTAGGGGAAACTTTATATCACTAAATGCTTACTTCAATAAAAAAAAAAGAAAACAGATAATTAATTGTGTAGGTGATTATTTAAAAAAAAGAGTAAAATAACAATTTAAAATTCCCCAATTAAACACAAAAATGGAAATCCTGAAAATCAAAGGAGCACTTTTATTCTTTGAAAGTATAAAAATATTGAACTAATAAAATTAGAAAATGGTTTTATGGAAAAAAGAAATTAAGAATAGTCAAATTATTCATTAATTTGATTAAAATGGAAAGAAGAAAACTGAATTTTCAATATCAAAAATTAAAAGGTGCATGCACCATCAATAAATATAAAATTTAATTATTGGGAACCATTTTGCCCAATTGCATGTTAATAAATATGAAAATCTAAATGAAATAGATTGATATTTATAAAATATAAACTGTCCAGATTAACAGAAGAGGAAATAGAATGATTAAATCACCCTACCTTTAAAAAAAGAAATGAATAGTGGGTAGGCAAAAGAAATAAAAGAAAAATGTCAAGTCCATTGAAGTTCATTGATTTATGCAGTGCCATACCAATCATACAATCAGCAAATTATTTTATCAAGGTACAAAATATGATGAGAAAATTCATCTAGAATAACAAAAGGTACAGAACAATAAAAAATGGTAAGCCTAGAAGTACCAGATTTTCAACTATATTATAAAGCCATAGTCATCAAAACAATTTGGTACTTACTATGAAATGCAGTGTTGGATTAGCAGAATCAATTGGGTATGCAATACTCCATAGGAAATGACTGTAGTAATACAGTATTAGATAAACCCCAAATCCAAGCTTTGGGGCAGCAACTCACTTTTTGACAAAAAACAAAAACAAAAACAGAACCAAAAAAAAAAAACTGCAGGGAAAACTAGAAAGCAATTTGACAGAAACTAGGTTTAGACCAACATCTTATGGTGTATACCAAGATAAGGTCAAAATGAGTATATGTTTCAGACATGAAGGGCAATATCATGAACAAATTATGGTGTCATACAAAAAAACTTACCTATATATAAAACATATAACTTATCTGTGGATAAGGGAAGAATGACCAAGCAAGAGACAGAGGGAATAATGAGAAGTAAAATTTATTATTTTGTTCACATGTAATTAAAATGTTTTTACATAAACAAAAATTATTTAGTCAAGGTTAAAAGGAAAACAGGAAATTGGATCAAAGTTTACAGCAGGTTTTTTTTTTCTGATAAAGGCCTCATTCTAAAATATATAAATAACTGAGATAATTTCTTTAAAATATGAACCATTCCCCCTAATTAATAGATGGTAAAAGAATATGAAAAAGTAGTTTTCAGAAAAGAAAAATCAAAGCTATCTAGAGCTACATGAAAAAATTCTTTAAATCCTTATTGATTAGAGAAATACAAATTAAGACAATTCTGAGGTATCACCTCAAACCTATTGGGTTAGCTGACATGATATAAAAGAAAAATAATAATTCTTGATGGGATGTGGGAAAAATTACACAAATGCATTGTTGGTGGAGTTATGACTGGTACAACCATTGTGGAGGACTAAGCCCAAAGGCATATAAATCTGTGGATATTCTTTGATCCAACAATGCCACTACTAGATAAACCAAGATGAAAATAATTATGTCTACCTCCAGAAAGAGAACTGATGATGTCTGAGTGCAAATTAAATCTTTTTTTAAATTTTCTTGTTTTTGCTTTTTTGCAGCAAATATAATATATAAACATGTTTTGCATGATTTCACATATATAATCGATATGATATTGTTTGACTTCTCAAGAAGTAGGATGGTAAAGGAGATAGTTCTGAACTCAAAATTTTAAACATGAATGTTAAAAATAAATAATCAATTGATTTTGAAATATATATGTACATACATATATAAGTATATATATGTCTAATATATATAACACACATACATATACATATGTATATGTGTATGTGTGTATATATATATATATACACACATATATACATAGATATAGATACAGTTTAATGCCATTGAAGCTAACATTTACCAGATGAGAAAGCCAAAAAGCATCATAGCATAGTGAAGAGATAATACTTATCATCTTACCTGTTCTATTGGTCTAGATTTAGCATATAGCATGTAGTTCTTTCTGCCTCCTTTGTACTCAGGCTACAAAGAAGTTATGTCAACAGCTTGAATCTTTAGTTTCCTGAGCCAGTGTTGTCTTAAAGATCATTTCAATATCTTCTAAGGACAAATTAATTTAATTTACATGATGGAAGAGGTTAGGGCCCAGGGGTGGGGAACCTGTGGCCTTGAGGTCACATGTCACCCTTTGAGTCCTCAAGTGTGGTCCTTTGACTGAATCCAAACTTCAGAGAATGAATCTTTTCATTAAGGGTTTATTAAAGAGATTTATTTTGTGAAGTTCCTACATGGAAAGATGATATTTGTAACTCATGAGACCTTTCTCAGTGTTAGGGTAGTTAGAGCGAATTTATGCAGACAGAGGTCAAAGGGTGAGTTGAGTATGAAGGGGTGATATCTAAAAAATAAAGTTAAGGGTGAGAGAAAAATGTACTGGGAGGAGAAAGGGAGAGGTAGAATGGAGTAAATTATCTCACATAAAAGAGGGAAGAAAAAAGCTTTTACCATGGAGCAGAAGAGGCGAGAGGTGAGAGGGAATGAATGGATCTTACTCTCATCAGATTTGGCTTGAAGAGGGAATAATATACATACTCAATTGTGTAGGGAAATCTATCTTACCCTACAGCAAAATAAGGTGGAAAGGGCTAAAAAAGGGAGGGAGATGATAGAAGGGAGGACAGATTGGAGGAGGGATAATCAGAAGCAAATACTTTTGAAGAAGGACAAGGAAAAGAGAGACTAGAATAAATGAGGGGTGGGATAGGATGAAGGGAAATATAGTTAGTTTTTCACAACATGGCTATTATGGAAGTGTTTTGCATGACTACACATGTATAAAAAACTTCAACCATAGAGAGTTACTATGGAAATAGAGAAGATTGGGGTTCATCTTCAGAGGAGGATACTGAACTAAAGAATCTTTCTTCTGCCCCAAAAAGTAACATCAAATGGTCACCTGCCCAAAAAATAATTCATAGAAGAACTTTAAAAAGACTTCAAAAAATCAAATGAGAGAGATTAAGGAAAAACTGAAAAAATAAGAATGATCTAAGAAAAACAAGAATATTATGAAAAGAAAGTCAACAAATTAGAAAAGGAGATCCAGAATCTCAAGGAAGAAAATTTCTCCTTAAAAATAAAAATTGGGCAAAGGGAAGCCAGAGAAGGTTTATGAGATCAAAAAATAATAAAACAGAATATAAAGAATAAAAAAAAGAGAATGTGAAACATGTCATAAGAAAACACAACTGATCTGGTGAAAAGAATAAGAAGAGAAGACATAAGAATAATCAGACTACCTAAAAGCTATGATCAAAAAAAGAATCTTGATACAAAATACAAGACATAATTTAAAAAAATTGTTCTGAAGCATTAGAACAAGAGGGAAAAACAGAAATAGAAACAATCCACTGATCACCACTTGAAAGAGATCCTACATGGAAAAGTTACAGGAATATTATTGTCAAATTCTGAAACCTCCATCTCAAGAATAAAATATTATGAGCAACAAGGGAAAAAAAGTTAAATATGGTATTGCCACAATTAGAATCACACAAGACCTAGCAGTGGAGGCACTAAAATACCACAGGTCTTAGAACACTTTATTTCTAAGAGCAAAAGAATTGGGCTTTTGGCCAAAAATATCATACCCAGAAAAGCTAAGCATAATCCTGAATGACAATAAAAAGACATTCTATGAATTGTCAGACTTTCAGGACTTTGTTCAAACAAACAAACAAACCCTGAAATTCATAGAAGAATTGACATACGAGAGTGAAGAGACATATAAGGTACATACCAAAGACTAATTAGAAGGGACACAGTAAGGACAGCCTGTTTATCTTCTATGTATGTAAAATGTAAAACGTATGTCTAAGAATGTCATTATTAACTGGGCAGTTCATAAGAAAGACTGGGGTAGAGCTGAGTATAATATGAAAAGTAAAACATTTCAGGAATGGCTAAAATAAGTAATTATCTTATACAAATGAGGTGTGAGAGGAAGAATCTACACAGATGTGAGAGGAAGAACCAATACAGATTAAATAGGTGGGGGAGGAGGGCTGCTAGTTCTGGAAACCTACTGCCATTGGGAATGGGTTCAAGAAGGAACAATACATATGTATCTAGAAAGGTATAAAAGTCTTCTAAATTCAGATATAAATAGAATGCTAAAGGGATAGGGAGGGGGGAGGAGAAAGGAGGGATCTCTAGAGGTGAGGGTGAGGGAATATGTTAAAGGAGGGTATAGAAGGGTGTTTAGATTAATGGGAATGGGAGGATAAGGGATGGATCCTTGGGAGGATAAGGGATAGATCTTCAAAGGGGACGATGAAGAAATAGTTAAAAGAGGGTTATGGAAGTGTGTTTAGATTTATAGGAATGACAGGATAAGGGAGGGATCCCTGGACGTGGGGGTTGGTCAAGTAATAGGAGGGCAAGGTAGTGAGTAGAAGTAAAGTAGAGAAGTCAGGAGGAATAGAAAATAAGAAATATACCCAAACATAAAAACAAATATCAGAAGTAGAATTTGTTAGGGAAAGTATATATGTATGTATGTATGTATGTATGTATGTATGTATGTATGTATATATATATGTGTGTATATGTGTATGTATATATCTATGTCTATATATAAATATATCTGTGATTAATTATAGCCTTCTTGGGGGGAGGAAGGGGAAAAAAGAACAAAGTAAAAAGTGCACTGCAAAGAACAAAAGAAAATTTACAAGGAAGCAAAGAAAAGATGGATAGTTCTCAACACAACGAATAGTATTTATTATATAAGCTTTCTTGAAATGAAAATTTATTGCCATATATGTTGGAACCCTCTCTTACATTCTGCTGTGCACATGATATGCTTCTTTTTTTCCTTTTTTTTGTTTTGTATTTGTTACAGTTTTTAAGTTTATAATGTTTCTTTTTCTTTTCTCTATTTATTTCTCTATTTCTCTATTTATTTCTATCCTCTATTTAAGTTTTAGTAGTTAAGCCTAAAAATAAAAAAAAATGAAATAAAGAATAGGGCCTAGTGAATAAAAATATTTGCACTTAAATTTAGGAAACACTTGGTTCAAGACCTGCCTTTGAGCCATTCTGCCTACGTGTTCTTGGGTCAGCCTCTTAGATTGTCATTTTACTAAAGCAACACTCTAAAAGAATTTTCTACTAAAATAATTCCGTTGTACACCAGCAGTTTCCAAATTAGGTATCCCCTGTTTTACTAATAAAATCACAGGCCCAAAACTCCCAAATGATATTGAATTAGATATATAGATGTAACAAATATCTATCTCTCTATCTACCTGTCTGTCTATCTATCTTTCCTATCTCTCATCCCCCCAAAATGAAACTTCTTCCAGGCTCCAATATAATAGCAACAATTACAAGACTCCACTTTCTCCTTAATCAGAATATTCACTTTGAAGACAGGGAATTGTTCTGATCATTAGAAAATTATTCTTCAGATGGAGGCATTCCTTGCTTTTTACTGTTTTCTAATTCTTACACACTTTTAATGACCTAATATTGTTCTCTTAAGTAAGGTAAAATAAGTTACATAGACCATATTTTTTCTGGAAGCCTTTGTAAAACTTTCTTCTCTGTGTCTGATTTAAAATCATTTTGTCTATAAAATACTTCAATATACTCCATATTTTTCATTAATATTATTGGGCTTTAGCCCTATCTAACTATGCTTCATTGATTCTAAATTGAAGTGAATTGCTGAATGAATAGCAGCTTCCTCCAAGACAATATTTCTCTTTTAAAAATAGAACCAAATTCTTACCTACCTCTCAAAAGTGATCTCTGATATGAATACAACACATTCAGTTTGATGGGAGGAATCCTATTAGGAAGCACTTGCAACTCTTGAAAAGAGCACTGGTTAGAGTATTTCAGAAACATTTTGGTATTAGAAGAGGTAGGGATCTGAAACAGAACTATTTTTGTGAAAGTGTAAGGAAAAGGGAAGCCTGATATGAAGAAAAATTGATCTAATTTCTATTTTCCTATATGTGTGTATATAAGAAAGATTACATCATAATGGATAGGGTAGTAGAACCAGAGTCAAGAAGACCTGAATTTGAACCTTCCTTCAGACATTTATTAACTGTGTTACCTTCATAAATCCTACTTAACTCATCTGAGCTTAGGTTACCTCAGATGTATAATGAGATAATAAAAACACATAGAGATGTCGTAAGCATAGATTATGATAAATATATATAAAAGCTTTATAATTCTTAAAATACTACTTAAGTGCCAGGTATTATTTTCGTTTCTCAAGCCAGACTCTTAGATGTTGCACCTTCTGATCAACATATTTCTTTTTATATGGCATCTAACACGCATGGCATTGTATGGAATGATCTAGAGTTAGAGGATCCAAGTTCAAATTCTATCTCTCAGCTTATCTGTGTGACCTTAAACAAGCCATGACATTTTAAGCCTAATTTTCCTCATGTATGAAATAAGACAGTTGGAGCAAATGTCTTCTGTTATTCCTTCAAGCTCCAAACCTATGATTCTATGGTCATTGGATGCTTTTTGATGGGGATGATTTAGAGGAATGTTTCCAGCTGTAAAATTCCAGGTGTTTAATCTTCTTCAGCTTAATTTTCAAGCAATCTAATTTAACTTCTAGAAGAATGGCAATTTGCCCTTCTTTAAATTTCAACTGTTTGCCATTTCAAAACAACAAAACTCTAAACTTGGCTGTCTTAATTAGTAGTAATATGATGTAATTATAAAATTAGTTCAAAGGAACTCTCATATTTTTATGGTCAAAATCATTTATAACTTCTTTACCAGAGTAGTATCTCTTTGGGGTACCTTTCATCTTTCCCCTTGAAGTTATAGTTCCACCCCTAACATACACACACACACACACACACACACACGCACACACACACTTTTAGCCTCTTTCTGTGTGTACCTGATACTGACTTAAGTCCATGGTATTTTTTGCTGCATGAAATACTATTCAATAGTATAATCTAAGGAGATCTCTTTCATTGTATTTAACAATCCATTTTAAAAATTCTTATTACCAGATTCTGCTTGATATTGTATATACACATATACATAAATGGATACTATATAATTCTGTATGATAAGATAATGATTCAAAGTGGTGCTTCCTCAAATAAAGTAAGGTTACCCCCTCATTTATAGGATTTTAGCTTCATATGAACCTTGTTACCATATAGATATCATCCTTTGTCTGAGAGACTACAAAATCACATACTATTCTAACCTATGGCCAAAAGACTCTGGGATCACATGGATGGAATCTAATCTTCAGGGCTTTTCTGATGAGAGTTTTTGGGTCACTGCCACTTTTTCAAATTTAGTACAAGAAAAGCTTGTTTCTAGGATTTCTTAAATGTGTATGTACAGAGCTAAAATTCTCATCTCAAGGGGAGGAGCCACGATGGTGGAGTAACAGCAGTGACTTGCTTGAGATCTCCCCCAAACCCCTCCAAATACCTATAAAAATGGCTCTAAACAAATTCTAAAGCAGCAGAATCCACAAAAAGTTGGAGTGAAACAAATTTACAGTCCAGGACAACCTGGATGGTTGATCAAAAAGGTATATCACTCCAGACAGGGAGAGGGACACAGTTCGATGTGCATGTGCAGGCAAACCAGACCTCATTGAAGCTGGAGCAGGCCTCAGAGGACTGAATCACTGGCAACTGTGGCAGTTTCCAGACTTCTCAACCCACAAACACCAAAGACAACTTAGAAGGTCAGTAGGAAAGGTCTGTGTCTGCAGTGAGAGAGAAGAGTGGTTACAGCCCCAGTGCCCTAGCTCAGTCCCGGTGGCAACTGCTCCCAGAGCTTCCAGCCCACAGACTGAGAGGTCTTTTCAGTCTGAGACTGAAAGTCTGTGACCACAGTGAGAGAGAAGCTCATTCTCAGCTCCAGTCCCCATGTATGGCCCAGAGTGGTGGCTGCTTCTGGAGCTTCCTCCCCACAGACTGAGGGGGAATGGAGAGGCTGACCAGAGGGAGATTGCAAGGATCTCTTTGCTGGTGCAGGATTCTTTTGCTTTGCCCTTGCTTGGATCTTGGTCACAGTTCTAGGCAGTGGTCCTAGGATGAGGAAGAGTGCTGGCATGGTGGAGCTTGTAGTGGTGGAAAGGAAATCCTCCTCTCAGTTCCAAAGCAGAAAAGATGGCTTGTGGTCATTCATAGATCAGAGCAGAGGACAGGAAAGGAGTAAACACCTCACCCCTTATCATACCACCTTGGAAGAACTGAAAATTTACAGTTCCCTAGAAGTATTTCTGAAAACAGCTGCACAAAATCCCTGAAGCTTGGGACAGTACATTCTTCACACTGGAAGCAGACTCCTACCTTAACAAAGTGTTTAAAACTCAAGTAATTGGCTGGGATCATGAGCAAACTGTGCAAAAAAAAAAAGTCAGACCATAGAATCTTTCTTTGGTGATAAAGAAGATTGAAACATACAACCAGAAGAAGACAACAAAGTCCAAGCTCCTACATCCAAAGCCTCCAAGAAAAATGTGAATTGGTCCCAGGCCATGGAATAACTCAAAAAGGATTTTGAGAAGCAAGTAAGAGAAGCAGAGGAAAAACTGGGAAGAGAAATGAGAGTGATGCAAGAAAATCATGAAAAACAAGTCAACAACTTTCTAAAGGAGAATAAAAAATATACTGAAGAAAATATCATCTTAAAAAATAGAGTAACCCAAATTGCAAAAGAGGTCCAAAAAGCCAAGGAGGAGAAGAATGCCTTAAAAAGCAAAATTGGAAAAACAGAAAAGGAAGTCCAAAAGCTTACTGAAGAAAATACTTCCTTAAAAATTAGAATGGAACAATTGAAAGCTAGTGATTTTATGAGAAATCAAGATACTGTAAAACAAAACCAAAAGAATCAAAAAATGGAAAACAATTTTGAAATACCTCATTGGAAAAACAACTGACCTGGAAAATAGACATAGGAGAGATAATTTTAAAATTATTAGACTATCTGAAAGCCTTGATAAAAGAAAAGAACCTAGATATCATCTTTCAAGAAATTATTGGGGCAGCTAGATGGCACAGTGGATAGAGCACTGGCCCTGAAGTCAGGAGGACCTGAGTTCAAATCCGGCCTCAGACCAAACACTTGGCACTTACTAGCTGTGTGACCTTGGGCAAGTCACTTAACCCCAATTGCCTAAAAAAAAATTATCAAGAAAAACTGCCCTGATATTTTAGAACCAGAGGGCAAAATAGAAATTGAAAGAATCCACCAATCACTTCCTGATAGAAATATCCAAAGGAAAACTCCAAAGAATATTGCAACCAAATTCCACAGTTCCCAAGTCAAGGAGAAAATATTGCAAGCAGCCAGAGAGAAACAATTCAAGTATTGTGGAAACACAATCAGGATAACACTAGATTTAGCAGCTTCTACATTAAGGGACAGGAGGGCTTGGAATATAATGTTCTGAAGGTCAAAGGTGATAGGATGACAATCAAGAATCACCTACCTAGCAAAACTGATTATAATCCTTTAGGGGAAAAAATAGACATTCAGTGAAATGGAGGACTTTCGAGTATTCTTGATGAAAAGAACAGACCTGAATAGAAAATTTGACTTTCAAATACAAGACTTAAGAGAAACATTAAGAGATAAACAGGAAAGAAAAATTATAAGGGATTTATTAAAGTTGAACTGTTTACATTGCTGCATGGAAAGATCATACTTGTAGCTCATGAGACCTTTGTCAGTATTAGGGTAGTTGGAGGAAAAAAAAATATGTATGTATGCATGTATGTATATAGATAGATAGACAGACAGACAGATTAGATAGATAGATAGATAGATAGATAGATAGATAGATAGATAGATAGATAGATAGCACAGGATGAGGTGAAGATGAAGGGGTAATATCTCCAAAATAAAATTAAGGGGTGAGAGAGGATTATACTGGGAGAAGGAGAAAGGGAGAGGTAGAATGGTGTAAATTATCTCACATAAAACAGACAAGAAAAGCCTTTTGCAGTGGAGGGAAAATGGGGGAAGGTGAGAAGGATTCTCATCTGATTTGGCTTAAGGAGGGAATAACATACATACTCAGTTGGGTATGGACATCTATTTTACCCTACAGTAAAATAGGGGGAAGGCGACAAGAGAGCAGGATGATAATAGACAAGAAGGCAGATTGGGGGAGAGGGTAATCAGAAGCAAATACTTCTAAGGAGGGACAGGGACAAAAGAAGGAATAGAATAAAGGAGGGACAAAATAGGACAAAGGGAAATATACTTAATTTTTCACACGACTACTATGGAAGTGTTTTGCATGACTACACATGTATAACCTATATAGAGCTTCTTGCCTTCTCAATGAGGATGGGTGGGGAGGGAGGAAGGGAGAAAACTAGAAACCCAAAGCTTTGAAAACAAATGTTAAAAAAAAGTTTTTTCATATGTAACTGGGAAATAAGATATACAGGTAATGGGGTATAGAAATCTATCCTGCCCTACAGGAAAACTGATGGGGAAGGAGATATGAGAAGGGAGGGAGAGATGGAAGGGAGGGCAGATTAGGGGAAGAGGTATTCAGAATGCATGCCATCTTGGGACAGGGGAAGGGGCAAGATGGGGAGAAAATTTGGAGCTCAAAATTTTGTGGAAGTGAATGTTGAAAACTAAAATTAAAAAAAATAATAAAAAAAAAATTCTCATCTCAGCATGCAAAGTAGCCAAGTCTATGGATAATACAGTCTTTATTTTACTCCATAGAAAATAGTTAAAATGCAAAGAATTCACAGAAACTCATAAAGAGATAAACACATAAGACACTCAACAGCAACCCAATATTTCAGTGAATTTATCTTTAACCCCACAGACACATTCTGAGGCCCTGGATTCTCCAGGAAAGTAAAGACATTTTCTTTTCTTTCTGGGAGATGCTACCCAGAAAGACCTTCTTTCCAGACCTTGGCTATCCATATAATTCAATGTAAATAAGAGGAGGTAACAAAATCTCTTACCCCATTATGTGACAAGTGCCTGATGCACAATCTTGTTTTTCTTCAAAGAAGAAACTTCTTCTGGAGCTCCCCTTTTCTCTTCAGAATTAATGATGCCTGAACTCTTTGTTTTGGGGCCTCCCAAACTTTGTGTTGACAAGGAGTCAAACCTAAGGAAAGAATGGCCAAGAAATTCTTGATTCTCTGACAAGAAGTGTAGATTCTAGGATTTTATTTCCTGGGAATTAAAGCAGTTAACTCTATGGAAGAAACTTGGGTATATAAATATTATCATTTTTACATTAAATCATTCCCACCTACCCACTATATATACTTATATACCCTAGTAAAATATAAATTATGTGAGTACTAGGACTGATTTTTTTTTTACAAATAGTAGCCATATATTAAGTGACAATCAGATTGAATTGGATTAGAAAGTGTACTATGAGACAAATAGGCTCCAGATTTGAAGACTAGCCTCCAAAAGATAGTCAGGTAGATAATTCTTTAGACAATGCTAATAGACCATTTTCTGAGACCATGTCACCAATGGCATTCCAATTGCCACGGAAAATCTATATTGGTTCTGCTCACAAGTGTCAGCATCATCTCTTTCTGAGTGTCTTCACTTTTTTTAATTTTTTGCTCTATTCTATGTCAATTATAAAAGAATAGAAACAAATTCTTGCAACAAATGTATGTGAAGCTCTTTCATGGAAACAAATGTATAACATAAGACAACTTTGATCTTTTGGTAAAGAAAAGATACTTGCATTTGCCATATCTATATCATTCTTACTATTGGCTACTCCAATGGACATATTCATTGCATCTTTTCTAACACCAATAAAACAACAAATGATCTTTTGAGGTATCAATGGCTATTCATCTGAAAAAACAAAAAACAAAATAAAAAAATACATTTAAGAAGAAAAGAGAAACCGGAGGCAGCAATGAAGAAATGTTTAAATTGTTCAAGAAATTTCACCTGAAGAAAGAGATTTGAGTGAGACTTGTTGTATTGCAGCATCTGGAAATTTACTGTAAGAAAAGGTGATATTAGTTTCCATTTCCAGAGATGGTTAGGAGAGGTAGTGTGGTGTATGTACTTGCCATTTTTATTCCTTCAGACAAATTGTTTCTTTTTCTTTGGGCCACATATATAAAAAGAAAAGATTAGACTCAGTGATCACTCAGGTGATATAATTGCTCTAAATTGATTATCTTAATTGTTGTTTTAAATTAACCATAGATGGGTCAAAAATATATAGAAGGATTTTTTTTTTGTGCAAGGCAATTGGGATTAAGTGACTTGCCCAGGGTCATACACCTAGTAAGTATTAAGTGTCTCATCTGAGACCAGATTTGACCTCAGGTCCTCCTGACTGCAAGGTTGGTGCTCTATCCACTGCATCACCTAACTGCCCTGGAAGATTTTTTTTAATCTAAAAATTGAAAATGATTATTGAAGATTATGAGAAAATGCTCATTTTTATTTAATAAAATATTTTATTAAATATCTACTACATGCAGAGGAAAATATCTTAATGACTATAGATATTTAATAGCTGGATAATATTCTAGACAAGATAAATCAACCTGAAATATTTATTAGGAAATTACTATATGGTTTTTGGAATGGGGAACAAAAAATACCAAATTTTTATAAACCTTAAAATGAAGCCTTAAGCTGACATTAAGTATATTCCTCAATAGATATGAGTGATAATTTTAAGACTATAGCCCCTTCTAGAAAAGAGCTTATATTCTAGAAGTTGGATGTATGTATGACAAGAATACTACAACTATGGCAAATGACAAATTAGGATTGTAGTGATAATTCACTTAAATTCATAAAAGTAGAGCTAATTTAATTCTAAAGTACCAATTCCAGGAATGTTCCCTGGATGGGGCAGCATTTGAATTAAACCTTGATAGAAAAGTAGGAATTATTTAGGTGGTAGAGATGGGAACTATGCTGGGGGGGAAGCAATAAGAACAATAATAAAAAATAAAACTCAAAGTCAAGAAACTGTAATCAAGTTCAGGGGATGATGAGTCACTTAGTATATCTGGAACATGGCATTCATGAGAAACAGCCAAGTGAAGTGGAGAGTACTTCATTTGGGACATTTGGGTTCAGATCTTTGTGCTGATATTTAAAAGTGTATGATCTTATACTTGTTGCACAAATTTCTCAGTTTCAAGATTTTATTTTTGTTTATATGAGTACCTGCTCATATGAGAACTTCTGCCAACCAGTTTATATTGAAATTCATCCATGGATCTATTTTTGCTCTTCCTTAACTTCACTTATCTTTTATTTCTTTCTACCTAGGTCTCCCTACATGTTCCTTAAGGGACAAAAGTTTAAGTTACTAAAACTCAATGGCTCTATCTAACTGGGGCATTCCTGACTCTAGCTCTACTACATTTTCAATACTTCTCACACATGATTACTTTGAGGAAATCACTTTTTAAATTTACATATACCTATGAGTTATTATTATGAGAAAGACTGAGAGTAAAACTAAAAGAGATTGCAATCTGATAGTAAAGCATAAATATTAGACTAAGGCTTCTGCACATTTTTTTTTTAGAAAATAGGGAGCTATTGAGGATTTTTTCATCACAGAAGTAACAATGAGAGTAGTTATTTAAGAAGAACGATATGGTTAATTGAAAGGGGAAGGCAAATAATTTGCTATTTTGCCAGAGGGTTATTATACTGATTAAGGCAATTTAGGGAGGAGGAGGGAGAGCCATAAAGGAAGTAGTGCATATAGGAGAGCTATTGATGGCAGACCAAGGATATCAGGTTTCCAGGCTCCTAGGAGGGAGGTAAGATTCTCTAATTAGGCATAAATGGACAGTATATCTTTCAAAAATTTACTGGGTGAGCTTATAGGATTTCAAAGATAGCAAAGAAACATCATGGAGTTTTTCAGGAGTTTAAGATTTCCTTGAGGCAAGAATAGAACAGTGATTATTACTAGGAAAACTGAATTTCTAAGCTTCACTCATTACAGAATAACTGAATTTCTGAGCTATGTTGAGACACAAAGACCCATAACTTAGGCAGTAACAGGATCAATTAATTATAAATAAAATCAATAAAATGATGTCAAATCAATATAATTTTCTCAAAAGACAATCAGTAGAAAGTTTATATAGAAATAACTGATGACCTATTTCTTGACCTTAAGTAAGAACTTATAAAATAATTGGATTTAAAATACCATCATCAACATCATAGCAAAAAGTACTTAATTTTTTACTTTAAATCATTCTTCAGAAGTTGACAAAAGGCATTTAAATGATAAATGCAATTTTCATAGCTTCCTTTAATAAATTCATATATCTTAAAATTTTCACTTAGAAATGTGACAGTAGGAAAATATATTTATAAATCAGTTCTTGACTGTTTAGAAACAACAAAGTAAATTGTATTACTGCCTGCTAAGTTACTTAGCAAAAGGTCTATTAATGGTTTCATTACAATTGCCATTGTTTAATGATTTCATTTAAACTGGGCTGAAATATGCTATTCTAATTCTCTAAGCTGATTCTTTCCCATCTGCTGACATTTGTTCACCTCTGTCACACTTCATACTCAAAGAAGATATAAAAATATGGCACATAATATCTTATTCATTATAATTGATTTCTTTTCTTAAATTGCAACATAGTCTCTTAAATCATTTAGAGTAATGGAACTATTTCCTTTAGAAAAAAAATGTGAATGCCATGATTCGATTGATTTGATATTATGAGAATTGAAAGGGAATAGAAAAGGGTAGCAGATTGTAAGGAATCACATTGAAATCATAATTCTACCATTGTGTGACCTTAAGCACATCATTTGACCCCCGAGGACCTTGGTTTCTTCATCTTTAAAATGAGGAGGTTGAACTAGATGATACCTAAGGTCATCTCCAACTCTTGAAAACTATAATTTTATGACTGCTGGGCAGAAAGAATATCAGACCGATACATGAAAGGAGAGAAAAGGAGAAAGAGCAACATCAATTTAACCTTTAATAAAGGTATGGGGTAGCACTGGGAGTAATTGTTTTTTTTTAATTTTCCTTAAGTGTATCCTCTTAAGTTCATTATACTTCATGTGAATTCTCTATATAATCTGACATCCTATGGCTACTACTTTCTAATAGGATATTCTAATATATTATTGCCAAGAACTAGAGCTCTCATCAACTAGAAGGTCAATATGCATTGACTTATTAATTAACTGGACATTTAAAATTTTCAGTGGGGTAGCCAATATTTTACCATGTGGTATTCAAGTATGAAAAAGAAAGAAAATCTTATATTTGGATAGCTACTTTTATTACACTTTGTATAGGAAAAAAATTAAATCCCTGTGCCAGAGATAAAATTGATAAATATATTTTGAGTAAAATAATCTCTCAGCAAGTTTTTTTGTACCATTATGCAAAAAATGCAATAGTCACTCTCTAATCATTCTCTAGAATTGTTGGTACACACACACACATATACAGAGAGACAGAGAGAGAAAGAGAGAGAGAGATCTAAAGAAGGACAATGAACTAGACACCAGGCTGAATAAGAAACCAAGCTGGATCACATTTAAGACAAGGAGTATTGCTTTTCAACTCTTGAAAAATATTTGGTGTTGCCAAAACTTGTCTTCTGATACTTCATGACTGTGAAATATTATCTCAGAATCAGAGTTGAAGGGGGCTGAAATGGAATTAGAAAGACCCATCAATGTTGTGGGACATATTGAAGAACCTTATCATCAAAGACTTGGAGGTGAAAAGTGGCACAAATAAAATTATCAAGGACATGCAGTGACAAAAAAGGAAGTTGGCTGGTCATGTAGCAAAAGCAAGAGAAAGAGTAAAGATCATAGATTGAGAACTCACAATTCTATGATTATATATTTAGAGTTGAAATAGATCTTAAAGACCATCAAGTTCACCTTCACCTTATTTTGTGGGTTAACAAAACAAGATCCAAAGAAACTGACTTTCACAGGTTCTCAGAGAGAGTAAGTTTCTAAGGCAGAATTTGAATCCATATCTTTCTGACTACAAGTCCATTACCCATGATAGTACATCATTCTAACAGTTTTAAGGTAAACAAGCTTAGAACTGTACTAATGCTATTAAACATGGATGAACCTAAGGGAGACATCCAGCACATGGAATGGAGCCTGTAAGTGGATTTACAGAAAGACATGAAAACAATCCAATTGCATGATGAAGTGGGGATGAATTTCAATTTGCATTGTTGGAGATAATACATATTCCATGATTATGAATTCAATGAATCATTGGCACATAAAGTCAGAGAATTTAGTATAACTCTCATGCAAAAGATGTTCCATCCTAAAATAGAATTATATCTACTTCAATTGGGGGAGGGCTTTTCTTATTTATTGGTCCTATTCATATTATTAAAAAATATTGAATGCCTCTGCCTTAACCCTCCCAATTAGTTAAAAAGTTTCCTTTATAAACACATAGATTGATAGACAAAATTTCAAGCATTTTCTTATTTATTTATAGGCCAAGGGAAACAAGCATAGTTCATTGAAAATAGTAATATGTACCAGTGAGTAACCATGCTATTGAGCTTTGTGTAATTTCAAGTTTCTCATAACATTGGACTAAATAGCACTGACCTCCAAGAGGCAGACGATGATTACCCTCCTCAAATCTATTACCTTGCTTTCCCAAAGATTTAGCTTAAATCCCACATTCTGTGAATTTCCCTCCATGCCATTTTCTTTTTATCCTCTCTCTCTTTTGACCTTCTCCCTCCTCAAAATTCTGTTTTGCTTCTGACCACTGTCTCCCTTAATCTGCCATCTCTTTTTGTCAACCAAATTTTCTCTTATCCCCTTTCACTCTTCATTCTCTTTTCCCATCTTACTCATTTTTCTTCCATTGTAAAAAAAAAAATTACTTGTGTGCCTCTTTTGCACTGGATAATTTTCCTCATTCTTCCTCTTCTTCCCCCCTTCTCCCTGTGTATCCTTCCTCATCACCCATTCATTTTTTTTTAATTTTAACATTAGTCATGTTATAAAGAATTAGGACCATTGGAAGTAACAATGAGAAAGAAGAAACAATAGCTACAGTACCTTTTAAAGGAATTTCTCTTTCTATCGCCTGCTGTTGGCCTTTATTAGTAATATACATAAATGCCAATGATTTATGTGGGTTTATTTAATATCTTACAACTTTGCTAAATTTGTTTATTATTTCAAGTAATTTTTTACTTGATTCTCTAGGATTCTCTAAGTATAACATCTGCAAAGAGTGATAGCTTTGTTTCTTCTTTGCTTATTCTAATTCCTTCAATTTCTTTTTCTTCTCTTATCACTAAAACTAGAACAATATTAAATAACAGTGGTGATAATGGACAGCCTTGTTTCACCCCTAATCTTATTGGAAATGCTTCTAACTTATCCCCATTACATATAATGGTTGCTGATGACTTTAGTTAGATGCTACCTATCATTTTAAGGAAGATTCCATTTATTCCTATGTTCTCTAATGGTTTTAATAGGAATGAGCATTGTATTTTGTCAAATGCTTTTTCTGCATCTGTTGAGATAATCATATGATTTCTGTTAGTTTTGTTATTGATGTGGTCAATTATGCTGATAGTTTTCCTAATATTGAACCAGCCCTGCATTCCTGGTATGAATCTTACCTGGTCATAGTGTATTATCCTCGAGGTAAGTTGTTATAATCTCTTTACTAATATTTTATTCAAAACTTTTGCATGTATATTTATTAGGGAAATTGGTCTATAATTTTCTTTCTCTGTTTTGACTCTTCCCAGTTTAGGTATCAGCACCATATGTGCATCATAAAAATAATTTAGTAGGACTCCTTCTTTGCCTATTTTCACAAATAGTTTAAATAGTATTGGAATTAATTGTTCTTTAAATATTTGATAGAATTCATTTGTAAATCCTTGTGGCCCTGGAGATTTTTTCTTAGGAAGTTCATTGATAGTTTGTTCAATTTCTTTTTCTGAAATGGAGTTATTTAAGTAGTTTATTTCCTTTTCCATTAATTTGGGCAATTTATATTTTTTTATAAATATTTCCTCTCTTATTGCTAAAGTTTACATTTCTAGTGCAATACTGAATAACATTACTGATAATAGACATCCTTGTTTCACCCCCAATCTTAGTGGAAATGCTTCTAGCTTATATTCACTACATATAATGCTTGCTGAAGGTTTTAGGCAGATGCTACTTATCATTTTAAGGAAGGCTCCATGTATTCCTCTGCTCTCTAGTTGTTTTTTTTTTTTTAAATAGGAATGACTCTTTATTTTGTCAAAAGCTTTTTTCTCAATCTATTGAGATAATGATGTGCTTTCTATTAGTTCTGTTGTTGATATGATCAATAATGCTGATAGTTTTAATAATATTCAAAATATCATGCACACATTTTCTCATTGTGCATTCTTACTTATTTAAGTGAATCAGGAAGGACCCTGAGAAGGGATCCATATTCTTCACCAGACTGCTATAGGGTTCTATGAAACACACAAGATTAAGATCTTCCTCCTAAAGACATTATGGTATAATAGCAAGATAATTGGATTTGGAATCTGGAGACCTAGGTTCAAGGCTTACCATGGCCATTTTAAATTTTGTGGTCTTGGGCAAGTTACATAATTTCTCTGATCATTCATTTAATCTTTGGTAAAAGGGAAATGACAATTTTTACACAAGTGAAGGATCAAATTTAAGTCAATTAAGCCAACATTTATAAAGTGCCTTCTGAATAAAAAGCACTGTGATAAACTCTGGGAAAATTCCCAAATTTAAACTAGATGTGATAATGAATGTGGAAAAAAATGGTTAACTGTAAAGTTCTAATATTTCTCAAGTTAGTATTTCATGTTCATTTCCCATGGTCCATTTCAATGAAAGAATAGACCTAAATTGCCTGTTTTTCCTTCCTTTATTTTTGCATTTAAAATATTTTAATTTTCTAATTACTTATAAAATTGTTAAATTTAATTTAATTTTTTTTAATTCCAAGTTATCTTCTTCTTTCCCTATCCTCCCACTTTGCTGAGAAGGCAAGCAGTTTGACATAGGTTATACATATACAGTCATGCAAAGTATTTTCATACTAATCATGTTGTAGAAGAAAACAAACACCAAAACAGAACAAGAAAAATCAAAAGTATACTATGATCTGAAGTTAGACTACATTGTTGTTTTCTCTGGAGATGGATAGCATTTCCTGAGAATACCTAAGTTGTGTGAAGTTGATCATCATAAAATACTGCTCTTACTGTGTACAATGCTGATTCTGCTCACATCACTTTTTATCAGTTCACAGAAGTCTTCACAGGTTTGCATCTCATTTTTCATGGCATAGTAGTATTCAATCACAATAAAAAATCACAATTTGTTCAGCCATTCTCCAGTTGATGGATATCTCCTCAATTTCTAATTCTTTACTACCACAAAAAGAATTGCTAAAATATTTTTTTCATATAGGTAAGAATATATGCTTTCCTAATTTGCTTAAAGTATCATGCTTTGTGTCTAAATCAAGTGCCCATTTTTGTTCTTTCTTTATATAAGGTGTGAGATGTTGATCTATATCTAATGTCTGCCAAACAGCTTTCTAGTTTTCCCAGTAGTTTTTGTCAAATAGTGAGTTCTTGTTATAAAACTTGGATCTTTGGGTTTATCAAACACTAGAAGATTAAGATCATTTACCATTGTGTATTGTGTACCTAATCTACCTCTCTGATCCACTACTCCATTTCTTAGCCAGTACTTGATTGTTTTTATGATTAGCACCCTGTAATATACTGTGAGATGTGGTATGGCTAAGCTGTCTTCTCACATACATACACACACATACATACATACATACATATATGTGTGTGTAAATATATATGTGTGTGTATATATATGTGTGTATATATATATGTGTGTGTGTGTGTATATATATATTTATTTATATATACATTGATTTTTTTGATATTCTGTTCTAGGTGAAATTTTTTCTAGCTCTATAAAATAATCTCTTGGTAGTTGAATTGGGTATGGCACTCATTTAATTAAATTAACCAGAATTGTCATTTTTAATATATTAGCTAAGCCTACCCATGAGCAACTAATATTTTTTTCCTATTGTGTATATCTAACTTCAACTGAGTGAAAAGTATTTTGTAATTTTGTTTATATAGTTCCTGGGTTCATTTTGGCAGCAGACTCCTGAACATTTTATATTGTCTCCAGTTATTTAATTTTTTTAAAATTTTTATTTATTTATTCATTCATCCCTTTGTTTATGTATTTCTGTATGTATGTATGTATGTATGTATGTATGTACGCATGCATGTATTTATTTATTTATTTATTTTTGGTGAGGCAATTGGGGTTGTGTCCTGCCTAAAGTCACACAGCTGGGAAATATTATGTGTCTGAGGCCGGATTTGGACTCAGGTCTTCCTGACTGCAAGGCTGGTGCTCTATCCACTGTGCCACCTAGTTGTGCTGCTCCAATTATTTTAACTGGAATTTCTTTTTCTATCTCTTCCTGCTGGACTTTGTAGGTAATATATAAAAATACTGGTGATTTTTGGGTTTTTTAATATTCTGAAAATTTGCTGAAGTTATTAATTATTTTAACTAGTTTTTGTTGATTCTTTAAGATTCTGTATGTATACTATCATATTGTCTGCAAAAAGTAATAGTTTTGTGTCCTCATTGGATATTCTATTTCCTTCAATTTCTTTTTCTTCTATAATTTCTATAGCTAGCATTTCTAGAACAATATTAAATAATAATAGTAATAATGGACATTCTTGTTTCACCCTTGATCTTATTGGAAAGGCTTCTAGCTTATTCCCATTACAGATAATGCTTGCTGATGGTATTAGATAGATACTACTCATAAGAAAAGCTCCATTTCCTCCTTTGCTTTGTAGTTTGTTTTTGTCTTTTAATAGGAATGAGTGTTATGTTGTGTCAAAAGCTTTTTCCAAATCTATTAATATAATCATATTATTTTTCTTGACTTTACTATTTAAATGGCCAATTATGCTGATAGTTTTCATGATATTAAAGCAGTCATACATTCCAGGTATAAACTTGCAAGTCATAGTTCTTTGTGATATATTGCTGTAATCTCCTTGATATTATTTTATTTAAATTTTTGTCAAAGTTCATTAGGGAAATTAGTTTTATTGATTTAAATTATAGTTTTCTTTCTATGTTTTTGCTCTTCCTAATTGAGGTATAAGCACCATGGATTTTTTCTTAGGGAGCTCATTGATGATTTGTTGAATCTCTTATAATTTTTCTTTTCTGCTTACCTTTTTATGCTTGCCTTGAATCTTATATTTGAAAGTTATATTACTTATTCAGCTCTGATCTTTTCCTTTTTTTTGATCATTTTTATTAAACAATTAATTTATTTATTTTTAGTTTTCAACATTCTTTTCCATAAGATTTTGAGTTTTAAATTTTCTTGCCTTCCTTCTCCTCTCCCCTCCCCAAGATAGCATGCAGTCTGATATAGGGTCTACTTATACATTCAAATTAAGCATATTTCCCCATTAGTCATGATGTAAAGAAGAATTAGAACTAATGGGAGAAATCGTGAAAATGAAGCAATGAAACAAAATAACAAAAGAAAGGGAGAGCAAATAGTATGCTTCCATCTGCATTCAGACTCCATAATTATATCTCTGGAGGTGAATATCATTTTTCATCATAAGTCTTTCAGAGTTGTCTGAGATCCTTGCATTGCTGAGAAGAGTCAAGTCTATCAAAGTCAGTCATCACACTGTGTGGTTCCTACTGTGTATAATGTTCTCCTGGTTCTGCTCATTTCACTCAGCATCAGTATATATAAGTCTTTCCAGGTTTTTCTGAAGTCCATATGCTCATCATTTCTTATAGCATAATAGTATTCCATTACATTACCATTATGTGCTGTACACAAGTACACCACAACTTGTTCAGCCATTCCCCAAATGATGGGTAATCCTTCAACTTCTAATTCCTGGGCCACCACAAAATAGCTGCTATAAATATTTTTGTACATGTGGGTCCTTTTCCATTTTTATGATCTCTTTAGGAAACAGCCCTAGAAGTGATATTTCAGCTCTGATCTTTTAATCAGGAATGTGTGAATATCCTCTATTTCATTAAATATTATTATTATTATTTTACTTTGAAGAATTACACTCTGTTTTATTGCATAGGTGATTCTCAGTTGTAATCCTAGCTCTTTGGTCCTTCTGAATATCATATTCTAAGTACTATGATCCTTTAATATTGAAGCTGGTAAATCTTATGTTTTCCTGACTATGACTCCATGATACGTGGATTGTTTCTCTCTGGCTACTTACAATATTTTCTCCTTGACCTGGGACCTGTGAAATTTGATTATAATATTCCTGGGAATTTTCATTTTGATATCTTTTTCAGGAGGTGATTGGTGTTTTTTTAATCTATTTTCAATTTCTATTTTACTCACTTGTTCTTGTACATCTGGACAGTTTTTCTTGATAATTTCTTGAAATATGATGTCTAAGCTATTTTTATTATGTTTTAAAGTGGTCCAATAAATCTTAAATTCTTTCTTCTGGATCTATTTCCCAGGTCAGGTTTTTTTTTTGGTTGTTATTGTTGTTCTGATGAGATATTTCACTTTTTAAAAAATATTTATTCATTATTTTGATTTTATTTTATTCTTTGTTGATGTTTCATGGAGTCATCAACTTCCACTTGCCCAATTCTATTTTTTTAGGGAATTATCTTCTTCATTGAGCTTTTTACCTTTTTAAAAACTTATCCAATTTTTCTTTTTAATGAGTTGTTTTCTTCGATGAATTTTTGTACCTTTTTTCTGTTTAACCAATTCTCCTTTTAATTAGTTTATTCTCTTCAATGAACTTTCATATATCTTTTTTCATTTGGACAATTCTGCTTTTAAAGAAGTTCTCCTCAGTTTATTTTTGTGCCCCTTTTATCATTTGGCCAAGTCCAGGGGATTTGATTTGTGAAGTTTGGATTTAGTCAAAGGAATGCACTTGAGGACCTAGAGGGTCACATATGGTCTCAAGGCCACAGGTTCCCCAGCCCTGCTTGGTCTTTTTAAAGACTTTTTAGGGAAAAAAAATTGTGCTTTGTTTACCAAGCTTTGAACTTTTTTTATAACTTTCTGGCATCACTCTCATTTCTTTTCTCAATTTTTACCCTACCTTGCTTATTGCATTTTACAAATCCTTTCTAAGGTCTGTTTGGATATGAGATCAATTCACATTTTTCTTTGAGGTTTTGCATGTAGCTGCACTGATTTCAATCTCTTCTTCTGAGTTCACAATTTGTTCTTCCCTATCACCATTATAACTTTCTATGATCAGGTTCTTTGGTTGTTGTTGTTTGCTCATTTTCGAAGCTTATTTCTTGACTTTATGCTAATGGTGGGGTCTGCTTCTAGGGTAGAGGGCTCACTATCTCCAGCTTCAAATCCATGTGTGTGTTGTTATTTTCAGAGGTACTTTGGGGTATCTATAAGTTGTCATTTCTTCCCATGGGGTATAATCTAAAGAGATGTGTTGTCACTGCTGTCTTGGCCTGTGTTCTGTTGTATGAGTGACTATGAGCACTCATTTTTTTTTTCTTTTGAACTGTTACCGAGGTCCATGCTTTTGCTAATACTTCTGCTTTCCCTGGGACTGCCTTCTGGAATCTCATATGAGCAGTGCAACTGAGTCCTGCTCTAAGTGCCAGCAAAGATCCCCTGTAATTTTCTGAACAGTTAATTGACCCCTTACCATCTGTGGACTGAGAGCTCCAGAACCCTTTGTTGCTGCCAATTCAGTCTTCCCCAATGCCTCCTGCTGGCTTTTAGTGGGCATAGCCTGTGCTGGACTCAACTCCATTCTTACTCCAGTGAGTTAGATATTTTCTGCTGACTTTCTAAGATTTTTGGGCTGGGAAATTATTTCACCCCATCCTTTTATTGGTTCTACTGCTCCAGAATTAATTTTTGAGGTGTTTTGAAGTGTTGAGGTATTTAATGTTTTTTTTTGTTTGTTTGTTATTCAGGGAAATTTGGTAGAGTCCAGGTGAAGTCTCTGCCTTTACCCATCCATCTTGGCTCTGACCCTTTCCTTTCTTTCTAAAAAGTTATTTCTTTAAGAAGTTTTGGTAGCTATTCCTTTGCTATTTATTTTTATAACTAATGCCAAATTCAAAATGATTACCTAAATTAAGGTATCAGACAGGAAGTAGAGCCTGATAAACAGAAATTATATAATAATTAGAGATGTGTTTTTCCCTGTCACTTTCCACAATCTACATTTAGTTTACTGAATATAAGATTGCAATTTGCACTCTTCTGTTACTGAAAATTTCACTTTGTTACCTTGAGTTTCTTCATCTGTATTTGAAAGTATTACTTCTCATTCATTAAGAAGAGTAAAAGGTTCTGTGGCTAAGTATAGTAAAAAACCTTTAAAAATCTTTTAGTATATATATTTTTTTATTTCCTTGAGGTCATTTGAAATGATCCTGAATAAAATTATGATTGCATATTACAGCTTGAAATTCAGCCAAAATGTAAATGAGTGCACATTTCATTTCAGGCATCAATCTACTTTCAAGTGCTGAAGATTTGGAAACTGATAATGACCTCAATGACTGTCTGGAACTAGATGGAACACATAAAATATTTTTAAGAAATTTCTGTTCATTATTTAAAAGAAAAAAACTTGTGTCTTCCACACTGCCCAACTAAGTGTAATTTCAATGAACTGCCATATAGAAATGCCAGTTCACCAGAAAAAAGATTTGTTTCCAGAATGGTAATATAAAAGGAAACTATGTTTCCTTGGTGCACTTGAAAGTACTAAATGACATAAGAAGTAATAAAGGGAGGGAAGAGAACCAAAGATCTCACATCCTATTTTCATGAAACCTATTTTCACGAAACCTATTTTCACATTTTCTTGAGGAAAAAGATCCCACAAGTGTATGTGCCTGCTCAAACATACAAAATACTAATAAAGAACTTTAAAAACACATAATGATAGCATTGTCTTTTACTTTTTTTTTAACAATTATAATAGTAAAAAGTATCTCAAATGGAGTAATACTATTTTACATTTCCATAGTTTAAAAATTTTGAAGGGATATTCCTCACAACAGTAAAATGAGGTAGATTACACAATTACTATCTTCAAAAATAACTATTATTTTATAGTGGGTTTTAATGAGAACTTCTTGAAACCAAATGAAGCTTAGAGAAGTGAATTTATCAACAAACATTAATTAAGTGACTTCTATGCAACAAGTCCTTTGTTAAGTGTTGGGGATACAAATAAGAAAAAAGATCCCTAATCTCTTCATGTGATCTTCATGTCTTTATCACAAAAAAAACCCAAAAAAAAACAAACAAAAAAAAACTCAGTAAGTGGAATAAGATAGAAGAAACAAATAATTGGCTTATGGTTACACAGCTAACAATTGTCCAAGTAAGGATATGAATATATGAATACATTTTTCTGAAAACAAATTCTGGGGTAGCTAGGTGGCACAGCGGATAGAGCACTAGCCATGGATTTGGAGGACCTGAGTTCAAATCCAACCTCAGACACATAATGCTTACTCACTGTGTGACCCTGGGCAAGTCACTTAACCCCATTGCCTAGCCAAAAAAAAATTCTGTGGTATTTCCACCATCATAATAATCCACATTTATATGGCATTTCAAGTTTGTAAAGCAAGTTACAGACATTATCTCATGATTCTAGAACAGCCTTGTGAAATAGATGCTCTTATTACACTCATTTGTAGATATGAAAACTGATACTAAAATTATCTAAATTATTTATCAACTTTAAATATGTCTATTAAAAGCCAGTGGCAGATTTGAAAACCAGGTCTTTGTAACTACAAATATAACACTCTATTTAATACATATTGCTGCACTTCAAGAACAGAAATAGGTCCTTCATTGAACTTTGTGCCCTTATGACATAACATCCCAATTTCTGTCAATTTAAAGGGAAGAAATAGAAAACAAAAGTCAAGTTACAGATTAAAGTTGTAATTTAAAAAAAAAACTGTCATCTGAATACATCAAATACAATCTGACCTTTCAGAATTATTTAGTTAAATAGGCAGGCTATGAGCAAGAACAATGATTTTAGAAGTAGGAGCTATGTTATGTGATAACATATCTTATGGCAGTAAAAATAAAGGGTTGGATAATTTTTTAAATAAAATTTTATGAAGTATATTCTAATTTGTTTTGTTTTATTTTGAGATTGAATCTCCCCATTTTTAAAATACTAGAATTTTAGTACCCATTCACCTGCCTAATCTCCCTTCCCCCCAACTTGACCTAATAAACATGGATGTGTTCACTGGGTCACTTCTGACCTGGACCACTCTTTCATTCAATCTATCTGAAAAGGAAGCCTGGTCAAATAGAAAAAATGCTAGACTTGGAGTCCAGACGTGGAGCTGAAATTTTGTTTCAAATATTTATTTCAACACTGACTAGGTATGTGACCATAGGGAAATCTCTGTTCCTCCATTTTCTCATTTGTGAAACATGTTTAATAACATTGCAAGAATTGACGTAAGTATTCTTGAAATTGTCAAGATCTATATAAATGAGTTGCTATTTTTGTTGCATTTTAGTTGGTCACAAACAAGTTTTCCATGGGTGAGATGATCTTAATTTTCAAATGAAGGAGAATAAGGAAGGAAACAAAGATTATTTAAGGGATTTATAAAGAAACTTGAGAAAATCTCACTTAAAAATACTGTATTATATAACATTTAGGGTAAGTATATGTTATTGAAGATGCTATGACAAAAACATAATTAGGTATATCTTTTTCCCTATTTGTAATTTCATTAATTGGTAGATTAACCAACCAACAAATGTTTATTAAGCTACTATATATATGACAATTATGACAATCATTGGAGACATAAAAGGGAAAAGAAATACTATGCATATTACTATACACAAAATACATGCAACAGACACAAGGTAATATTGGGAGAGAAGACAAATGCAGATATGGCAAACAAGAAAGTCTTCATATAGAGGGATTCAAAGAGAAGAGGGAAAAGAGGAAATTTATTTCAGGCATGTGAGATAAGCAGATACAAAGGCCAACACTAGAGATGGAATGTCTTCTGTGCAGAATTTCTACCACAAAGATAGTTTGTATAGAAAATTATTTACACATTAGGTGAACATCTCTTCTGAGAAATGGTTCTATCACTTTGGACTGAATCTTTCTCCATTAAAGGGAATATATAAATCCTTAAATGTGACCAGAACATAGGGTGCTGAGTGGGAGTGAGCATAGAATAAGAGATAGACTAATACAGCCTAAGGAGCATCAGTGTTTATAAAACTGGCAGGGGTAAAATCTGAATTTATTACTGGGACACTGAGAGACACCCATTCCACAATGACTAAAAGTAGGGTTCCAATGAGTAAATCAATTAAGTCACAACTTCAATTTTGTAGTAAGTATTAAGTAAATATGAAATTAAATATTAAGTACATTCTAATCCTTGATATCTTAAGCAGGTGAGAACACTTGTCTGCTGAATTAATAAATAATACTTTTTAGAAGAAATAGAAAAAAATACTTGGATCAACTGGAGTGATATTTCACAAGAAGTTTGTTCAAATTTGCTTGAGAAATTTCATCAAATTCTATAACCTATCAAGTCAGATCAGGCTGATGAGTTTTGAGTCAATGAAGAGGAGATGATGTTCCAGCTAACCCAGAAGAGAAGGGACACATTGTAAAGGGAAAGAGGCAGGAGCTAAGGGCTCCATGTCGGTCTGGTTCTTTCCTTAACCCATGACTAGTGTGAGGTCTCATAAATTTTAAATGCTGGAAGAACTTCTCAGATTCCCATCACTATCTTATCTGGATCACCAGATCAGTTTTGGCAGTGTCAAGAGAAAAATATGGATTGAACAAAGCTTTAAAATTCTACAAAAAAAGCTTATTCACAAAAACAACACTGATTTAATAAGACATTTCTGGGAACTGAGTTACCTCTTTTCCACATATTTTCTCTAAGCCTGAACTCGCTTTCCCTTGGACTTTGAAAGTACTAGTGGAACATATTTTTAGCAGAATGTTAAGAACCAATTTTTCTTATCATACCAACTTAGAAAAAATAGGTTTGAAGAGGACGATTGAACAGTTTGGCCACTTCATAATATTCCCATTTACTTGAATACATTACTCTGAAGAGGTCTTTTGTATATAATTCTGACTCTTTCAGCCAATATCATTTAGTGATTGACTGTCATTCTTCCTAAGTCTTTCTTTTATCTCCTGTTTCAATCCTAGTTACTACCTTTGAAAGTCTGAAGCAGGATGTTGTTGTTGTTTGTTTGTTTTTCTGGTTCCTTAATTCCTATAGTGATAGTTCTGAATGAACTTTCCCTGTCATTTCCTTAGAGGAATTACATCATCTATAACTATTGAGTTTTGTTCCTAATATTCTGTTTTCTTTTTAATCCAGTTAAAATTATACCTGTTTCTTTTGGTAGACATTCTTTTGGCTAATAGCCAGTTTCAGCACCAGAGTTGTCTGCACTACCTGAAACATCTGTATTCTACTTTCAATGACCTCTTCTAATTGTTCTCATGGTTTGCATCTCCATCAGAAGTTTTATTCCCAGTGTTTGCCCACATTTATCTTTAGATATATACATTTCCAAAATAGTTTTCTGTTAATATACCATTAACTGAATTCCTTCAGTCACACGCACCCTTTATTCAGCACATGAATGGGAATGTCTTATTTTATCTCACAGATATATTCATCAATTCACCAATGATCTAAATTTAAAACATTTCTCTTCAGTTATCATTAGAATCCTAGTTTTCCTGATTTAGTTTCCTCTACCAATTCCATGTTCACTGTGCTTTTCTGCAATTCAATTCAAATCAATGCATTTCAATTCAATTAAATAATAATTTATTAAGTATTTGCTATGTGTCAGACAAAGTGTAAGGCAGTGGGGAAAAGGCATAATTGATTTAATCCCTGTACTCAAGGAGCTTACATTCTAACAAGTGAAGTTTCAATATAAGTTAATATATGTTTTATTGGACAGAATTTTGACAATGTTATAAATGTAGTATCCAATCTGCAAAAGGGATAGGACCAGTAAGGAACTTATCAATCCATCCAATAAGAAATTAGGGCAGAGGTTGACGATTGGGTGAGAGCTGAACAAATACGTTATATGAATGCAATGGAATATTATTGCACCATAAGAAATGACAAAAGACATAGATTCAGAAGAATCTGAGAAAACTGCAAACTGAGACAGAATCAAGCAATTGGAAACAAAACATTTTATATCATGATTGCAAATGTAAAGAGAAAGCAGGAGCAGTAGCAGCAGTAGCAACAACAAAAATAATACCTCTAAAAGTCTTAAGAATTTGTCAATTCAATGACCAATCATGACTTGAAATATGTGATTAAAGTTGTTCCATAGTGCTTAGCAGAGAGGTGACAGACTAGAGGTGTCAATTGTGATTTAAACTTTCAGGCACAGAATGGCATGTGAATTTGTTTTCTTCTATTATGCTTATTAGTTAAGAGAGAAGAGTTTCCTTTTTTTAATTAATTAATTAATTTTTATTTTTAAACAATCACTTCCATAAGCTATTGAGTTTCAAATTTTCTCCCCCTCCTTCCACACCTCTCTCCCCAAGATGGCATGCAATCTTATATGGGCTTTATATTACATTCCTATTAAACATATTTTCACATTAGTCATGTTATAAAGAATAATTATAATCTAAGTTGGTATAATAAGAAAAATTGGTTCTTAACATTCTGCCAAAAATATGTTATATTATTCACATTAGTCATGTTATAAAGAATAATTAGAACCAATAGGAAGAATCACAAGAAAGAAGAAACATGCTATTCCTTCTTTAAGCTAAATCTGAAGAGAATAAGATTCAATCATTCTTTTTCACCTTCTCTGACTTCCCCTCCACAATAAAAGTTTTTTTTTCTTGTCTGGTTTATGTGAGATAATTTATCCCATTCTACCTCTCCCTTTCTCCTTCTCAGAGTATACTACTCTTTCACCCCTTAATTTTATATTTTAGATATCACCCCTTCATCTTCAACTCACCCTGTACTGTCTATCTATCTATCTATCTATCTATCTATCTATCTATCTATCTATCTATCTATCTATCTATCTATCCATCTATCTATCTATCTATACATATATTTTTCCCTCCAACTACCCTGACAAAGGTCTCATGAGTTGCAAATATCATCTTTCCATGTAGAAATGTAAACAGTTCAACTTTAATAAGTCCCTTATGATTTCTCTTTCCTGTTTACCTCTTCATGCTTTTCTTGAGTCTTATATTTGAAAGTCAAATTTTCTATTCAACTCTGGTCTTTTCACCAAGAATGCTTGAAAGGCCTCTATTTCACTTAATGTCCACTTTTCCCCCTGAAAGATTATACTCAGTTTTGCTAGGTAGGTGATTCTTGATTGTAATCCTCTCTCCTTTGACCTTTGGAATATTATATTTCAAGCCCTTTGGTCCCTTAATGTAGAAATTGCTAAACTTTGTTTTATCCTGATTGTGTTTGCAAAATATTTGAATTGTTTCTCTCTGGCTGCTTGTAATATTTTCTCCTTGACCTGGGAACTCTGGAATTTCCCTATAATATTCCTAGGAGTTTTCCTGTGTGGATCTCTTTCAGGAGGTGATCAGTGCATTCTTTCCACTTCTGTTTTACCCTTTGGTTGTAGAATATTAGGGCAGTTTTCTTTGACAATTTCTTCCCCCCCCCCTTTTTTTTTGGTGAAGCAATTGGGTTTAAGTGGCTTGCCCAGAGTCACACAGCTAGGAAGTATTATGTGTCTGAGGTCGGATTTGAACTCAGGTCCCCATGACTCCAGGGCCAGTGCTCTATTCACTTTGCCACCTAGCTGCCCCTCCTTGAAAATTTCTTGAAAGATGATATCTAAGCTGTATTTTTGATCATGACTTTCAGGTAATCCAATAATTTTAAAATTATCTCTCCTGGATCTATTTTCCAGGTCAGTTTTTGTTTTCCCGATGAGATATTTCACAATGTCCTCTATTTTTTCATTCTTTTTGTTTTCTTTTTCAATGTCTTGATTTCTCATGAAGTCATTAGACTCTATTTGCTCCATTCTAATTTTTAAGGAAGTATTTTCTTCAGTTAGCTTTTGAACTTCCTTTTCCATTTGGCCAATTCTGTATTTTTAAGGCATTCTTTTCCTCCTTGGCTTTTTGGACCTCTTTTGCCATTTGGGTTACTCCATTTTTAAAGTGTTATTTTCTTCAGTATTCTTTTTTGAGTCTCCTTTAGCAAGCTGTTGACTTGTTTTTCATTATTTTCTTGCATCACTCTCATTTCTCTTCCTAGTTTTTGGTCTACTTCTCTTACTTGTTTCTCAAAATCCTTTTTGATTGTCACCAAAGTACGATCCTATAGTCTGAGTTTTTTTTTATGCTGTTTACTCATGTTCCTAGCCAATTATTGTCCCAAGCTTTGAAGACTTTGTGCAGCTGTTTGCAGAGATACTTCTAGGGACTTGTAAATTTTCAATTCTTCCCAGGTGGTACAATCAAAGGGTATGGTGTTTATTCCTTTCCTGGTCTATGTTCTCATCTATGAGTGACCACAAGCACTCTTTACTGTTATGGAACTGTGAGGAGGATTTCCTCTCCACCACCACCACTAGCTCCATCATGTCAGCACTCCTCACCCCAGGATTGCCACCCAGTACTGTGACCCAGATCCAAGCACAGGTAAAGCAAGAGAATCCTGCCTCAGTACCAGCAAAGTGATCCCTGCAATCCCCCTCTGATCAGCCACTTGATTCCCCTTCAGTCTATGAGCCTGAAGCTCTAGAAGTGGCTGTCACAGGGCTGCAGCCATGACTGGGGCTGGGACCAAGCTTCTCTCTCACCATCGTCACAGACCTTTCCTACTGACTTTCTAAGTTTTCTTTGGTGTTTGTGGTTTGAGAAGTCTGGAATCCACAAAAGATCCCCTTGATTCAATCCCCTAAGGACTGCTCCAGGTTCCCTGAGGCTTGGTCTTTGCCTTCATGTGCCTTGCTGAACTGTGTTCCTCTCCCAGTCTGCTGCAATAGACATTTCCAATCAACCATCCAGGTTGTTTTGGGCTGGAAGTTTGTTTCCTCTGTCTTTTTGTGGGTTCTGCCACTCTAGAATTTGTTTAGATCCATTTTTTTTTTTATAAATGTTTGGAGTGGTTTGGGAGAGAGCTCAAGCAAATCACTGCTTTTACTCTATCATCTTGACTCTGCCCCACTTTGGTGCCTTTTAGCAGGATGTAGTTTCCTTCCTGAATTGCTTTTAATAA
Organism: Vombatus ursinus; assembly: GCF_900497805.2. Taxonomy (NCBI): domain Eukaryota; kingdom Metazoa; phylum Chordata; class Mammalia; order Diprotodontia; family Vombatidae; genus Vombatus; species Vombatus ursinus. Next base: position 29,969,591 of record NW_020940360.1, read on the forward strand.
AATCTATTTTTGCTTTTCTTTTGTCTGAAATTAGGATTGCTCTTCCTGCTTTTATTTTTACTTCAGCTGAATTATAACATATTCTACTCCAGCCTTTTACTTTTACCTTGAATGTATCCCTTCTGTTTCAAAAGTGTTTCTTCTAAACAACATATTGTTGGATTATGCTATCGTTCTGCTATCCATGTTATGATATCATTCTGCTATCCATTTACATTTTGTGGGAGAATTCATGCCATTCACATTCACAGTTATGATTACTATCTTTGTCTTTCTCTCCATCCTATTCTTTCCTCCTCTGTTTATGGTGTTCTTTCTCCTTTTCTACCTTTTTCTACTATCTAGAGTTTTGCTTTTGACCACCACCTCCTTCATTCTGCCCTCCCTTCTAACATTTCCCTCCCTTTTCTTTCCTCTTTCCCTTACTACTTCTTGCTCCCTTCTATCTCCCCTTCCCTTTTCTTTCCCCTTTCCCCTCCTACTGACTATATATCAAGTTAAATTTCTATACTTAACTGAGTATATTATTCTCTCCTTGAGCCAAATATGATGAGAGTAAAGTTCAAATAATGTTCATCTCCCTCCCCTCTTTCCCTCTAGTGTAATATGTCTTTGTGCCTCTTCATGGGATGTAATTTACCCTCTTATGCTTCCTCCTTTCCTCTTTTCCCATTACAATTCCTTTTCACCACTTCATTAGGTTTTTTATCATCACATCAAAGTCAACTTAAACCCATCCCCTCTGTTTATGTGTATCCTTTCTAAATGTTGTAATAAAGATACAGTTATCAAGAGTTATAAGCATCATCTTCCCATGTAGGGATGTAAACAGTTTACCCTTATTGAATAACATTTTTTTTCCCTTTCCTGTTTAGCTTTTTGTACCTCTCTTAAGTTTTGTATTTGAAGATCATATTTTCCATTGAGCTCTGGTCTTTTCATCAGGAAAGTCTGGAATCCCCTATTTCATTAAATGTCCATCTCCTCCCCTGAAAGATTATACTCAATTTTGCTGGGTAATTGATTCTTGGTTATAAAGCAAGCTCCTTTACCTTATGGAATATTATATTCCAAGCCCTCTGATTTTTTAACGTAGAAGGTGCCAGGTTCTGCACAATCTTGACTGTGGTTACACGATATTTGAATTGTTTCATCCTGGATGCTTGCAGGATTTTCTCCTTGACTTGATAATTCTGGAATTTGGCTACAATATTCTATGCTGTTTTCAATTTGGGATCTCTTTCAGGAGGTGATTGGTGGATTCTTTCGATCACTATTTTATCCTCTGATTCTAAGGCCTCAGGGCAGTTTTACTTGATGATCTCCTGAAAGAGGAAAGTCATTGTCCAGGCTTTTTTTTTCATCGTGGCTTTCAGGTAAACCAACAATTCTTCTTCTTCTTCTTCTTCTTCTTCTTTTGTAGTTGTTTTTTTCTTGTTATTTTTTTATTTTTTAAGATTCATTAATTTATTTATTTTTAATTTTCAACATTCACATCCACAAGGTTTTGAGTTCCAAATTTTCTCCCCACCTAGTCCCTCCCCCAACCCCAAGACAACATACATTCTAAATACCCTTTCCCTTAGTCTGCACTTTCTTCTATCTCTCCATGCCCCTTCTTTATCCCCTCTATTTTCCTGTAGGGCAGGATAAAGTTCTATACCCCATTGCTCATGTATCTTATTTCCCAATTAAGTGTAAAAATATTTTTTAACATTCATTTTTAAAACTTTGGGTCCTCAATTTTCTCCCTTCCTTCCTCCTCACCCACCCTCATCCAGAAGGCAAGCAACTCAATACAGGTTTTATTTGTGTAGTTATGCAAAACACTTCCATAGTAGTCATGCTGTGGAAAACTATATTTCCCTTCAGCCTATCCTGCCCTCCCCCCCATTTATTGTATTCTCTCATTTGACCCCATCTCTCCTCAGAAGTGTTTGCTTCTGATTACCCACTACCCCAATCTGCCCTCCCCTCTATCATTCCTCTGATCTTTTATCCCCTTTCCCCCTATTTTCCAGTAGGGTAAGATAGTTTTCCATATCCAATTGAGTGTGTATGTTATTTCCTCCTTAAGCTAAATCTGATGAGAATAAGATTCATTCATTCCCTCTCACATTCCCCCACTTCCTCTCCACTGTAAAAGTCTTTTCTTGTCTGTTTTATATGAAATAATTTACCCCATTCTACCTTTCCTTTTCTCCTTCTCCCAGTATAATCCTCTCTAACCCCTTAATTTTATTCTCCAGATATCACTCATTCATCTTAAATGCACCCTGTGCCCTCTATCTATCAATCTCTTTACACTTACAATTTTTTCCCCTCCAACTATCCCAATACTGACAAAGGTCTCTAGAGTTACAAATATCATGTTTCCATGCAGAAAGTAAACAGTTCAACCTTAATAAGTGCCTTATGATTTCTCTTTCCTGTTTACCTCATCATGCTTCTCTTGAGTCTTGTATTTCAAAGTCAAATTTTCTATTCAGCTCTGGTCTTTTCAACAAGAATGCTTGAAAGTCCTCTATTTCACTGAATTTCCATTTTTTCCCAGAAGGATTATACTCGGTTTTGATATTTAGGTGATTCTTGGCTGTAATCCTATCTCCTTTGCCTTCTGGAATATCATATTTCAAGCCCTGCAGTCCCTTAGTGTAGAAGCTGTTAAATCCTGTGTTATCCTGATTGTGTTTCCACAATGCTTGAATTGTTTCTTTCTGATTGCTTGCAATATTTTCTCCTTCACCTGGGAACTCTGAAATTTGGCTACAATATTCCTAAGAGTTTTCCCTTGGGGATCTCTTTCAGGAGGTGATTGGTGGATTCTTTCAATTTCTATTTTACCCTCTGGTTCTAGAATATCAAAGCACTTTTTCTTGATAATTTCCTGAAAGATGATGTCTAGGCTCTTTTTTTGATCATGGTTTTCAGATAGTCCAATAATTTTTAAATTCTCTCTTCTGTTTTCTGGGTCAGTTGTTTTTCCAGTGAGATATTTCACATTCTCTTCTATTTTTTCATTCTTTTGGTTTTCTTTTATAATGTCTTGATTTCTCAAAAAGTCAACAGCTTCCAAGTTCTCCATTCTAATTTTTAAGAAATTATTTTCTTCAGTAAGTTTTTGGACTCCTTTTTCCATTTGGCTAATTCTGCTTTTGAAGGCATTCTTCTCCTCATTGGCATTTTGGACCTCTTTTGGCATTTGGGTTAGGCTATTTTTTAAGGTGTTATTTTCTTTGGTATTTTTTGGTGTCTCCTTTAGCAAGTTGTTGGCTTGTTTTTCATGATTTTCTTGCATCACTCTCATTTGTCTTCCTAATTTTTCCTCTACTTCTTTTACTTTCTTCTCAAAATCCTTTTTGAGCTCTTCCACAGCCTGGGGCTGATTCATAATTTTCTTGGAGGCTTTGGATGTAGGAACTTTGACTTTGTTGTCTTCTTTTGGTTGTAGGTTTTGATCTTCTTTGTCACCAATGAAAGATTCTATGGTCTGACTTTTGTTTTTGCAGGGTTTGCTCATGATCCTAGCCAATTACTTGAGTTTTAATCTCTTTGTTAAGGTAGGGGTCTGATTCCACTGTGGAGAATGCACTGTCCCAAGCTTCCAGGGTTTTGTGCAGCTGTTTTCAGAGATACTTCCAGGGACCTGTAAATTTTCAGGTTTTCAAAGGTGGTATGATCAAGGGTGAGGTGTTTACTCCTTTTCTGGCCTGTGCTCTGCTCTATGAGTGACCACAAGCACTGTTTTCTGCTTTGGAACTGTGAGGAGGATTTCCTCTCCATCACCACTACAAGCTCCACCATGCCAGCACTCCGCCTGGCCCCAGAATCTCCACCCAGAACTGTGACCCAGATCCAAGCACAGGCAAAGGAAGAGAATCCTGCACCAGCATAAAGATCCCTGCAACCCCCCTGTGATCAACCACTTGATTGCCCCTCAGTTTGTGGTCCTGAAGCTTCAGAAGCACTCAATGCTCTGGGCCTGTGCCAGTACTGGGACTAAGACTGAGCTTCTCTCTTACCATTGTCACAAACTTTTCCTATTGACCATCTAAGTTGTCCTTGGCATTTGTGAGTTGAGAAGTCTGGAAACCACTACAGCTGCCAGTGATTCAGTCCTCTGCGGCCTACTCCAGGTTCATTGAGGTTTGTTTTGCCTGAGTGCCCATGCCAAACTATGTTTCTCTCCCAGCCTGGCATGATAGACATTTCTAATCCACCATCCAGGTTGTCTTGGGTTAGAAATTTGTTTCACTCTCTCTTTTTGTGGGTTCTGCTGCTTTAGAATTTGTTTACAGCCATTTTTTATAGGTATATGGAGGGGTTTGGGGGAGAGCTCAAGCAAGTCACTGCTTTTACCCCTCCATCTTGGCTCTACCACCGGGGTTATCTTAAGTCATCTCTCCTGGATATATTTTCCATGTCAGTCATTTTTTCAATGAAGAATTTTACATTTTCTTCTATTGTTTTTTGTTCTTTTGATTTTGCTATACTGATTCTTGATGTCTCATAGAGTCATTAGCTTCCAATTGCCCAATTCTAATTTCTAATGAATTATTTTCTTCAGTTAGCTTTTGTACCTCCTTTTCCATTTGGCCAATTCTACTTTCTAAGGATTTGTTTTCTACAGTTAATTTTTGTCCATCTTTTCCCAAACAATTGGCTCTCTCTTGCACACTTCTTATTTCTTTTCCCACTTTTTTTTTAACCTCTCTTCTTTGATTTTTAAAATCTTTCTTGAGCTATTCCAAGAAAGCTTTTTTGGCTCGAGAACAATTCATATTCCACTCTGATGTTTCAGATGTGAGAATATTGATAACGTTATCCTCTCCTGAATCTGTGTTTTGATCTTCCCTGTCACCAAAATACTTTCCTATGGTCATTATCTTTCTATGTTGTTTCTTGCTCATGCTATTTGCTCTTTTTTCTGGCTTTTAAAATTGATCTGTGCTTCTGGAGCACAGAGAACATGTCCCAGGCTTCTTGTGGGGAATAGGGGCCTGGTTTTCTGGTAGGTGGAGCTTGCCACTGGCTTGCTGGAATGCCTTCTTCCTGTACTGGTCTTCTTCAGCCACAGCAAGAGGGACCTTTCCCATTAATCCCCCTAGCCTCAAGAGCTGAAAGACTGCTATATCTAGTCTTTCTGCTGACTCTACTATTTCAAGATTTTTCCTGGCGCAACATTATCTGGGTTTTTCAAGATCAGTAAAGGAGTTTGAGAGCAACTTACTGCTTACTCTGCCATCTTGGCTCCTGGAAGTCTAAATAGGTGACTTTCAAACATTTATTTTGTGGGCTAATTGCTCCAGGAGCAGTGCAGTCGCTGCTTCCCTCATTGCTGCTGCTGATTCAATCACTCCCAAGGCCTGTTCCTGGTTTGTTGGTGCAGAGGCTGTATTGGCACACCCTGCAGCTCTACACTGGACTATACTTATCTCTCACCTGGTTCAGACAGACCCTTCCTCTTGACCTTCTAAATTGTACGTGGCATCTGTGGGTTGAGACGACTGGAACCCTCCACTGCTCTAGGTGATTCAGTCTTTGCAAGACTGCTCTAGCTTTGCTTAGGCCAGCTTTGTGTTGTGCCTCACATAGTGGACGTTCTCTGTCAGGCTGGTGCAACAGACCTTTCCTGTTGACCTTCCCAGATTGCCTTGTGCTGGATATCTACCTCACTTTGTCTCTTTGTGGGTTCTGCAACTCTAGAATTTGTTCAGAGTCACTTTTTAGAGTCATTTGAAGAGATTTGGGTGAGAGCTTAGGTGAGTCTCCACTTTCACTCCACCATCTTGACTCCATCTCTGAAGAGTTTAATTCTCTTTTTCTTTTTCAGCCAAAAACAGGGTTTATCAGAACATCCATCATATTGGGAAGGTTCTTAAAGAGTCTGAACATTAGTAAGCTATTGGTTAAGTAGTAAAAATCTGAGCAGTGGCTAGATTATAAGAATCTGATCACCTTAATTGAGACAAGATGGACTTTATATACGGAAAGGTTGTGGGAGAGATCTAGAAGTGGCCAAGTAGTTTGAGGTGACTGGAGGAGGGGTCTAAGGAGGATATGGATGGCAGTGGCCAGTAAACTGGGGTGAACAGAACTCCTGGACCTGGACCATGTGGTCAAGGGTGAATGGATCCTAACTAGGATTAATGGTGCAAAATGGCCAGGGGCCATAGGGAGGTAAAACAATGGAGAACTAGGCTAGATTAAGGGTAACAGAGAATTGGGATATTGGGCATAGCCACAATGAAAGGTCATTTGATGGGATTATTGCTTCAGGCAAATGCCAGAGATTTGGCCATGTGGGAAAGTCCAGGGTTTTTCCTTTCTGGGGTCCAGATCCCAACCCCACCAACAGATAGGTGTCTGTCCTTGTCCTCTATGCTATGGTAAGTGTACCCAGGTCCATGATCTTGAACTGACCCAGTGAACTGAGAGCCTGAGAGCATCAGGCCAAGTGCAAGATAGCCTTGTAACTGTCTGCCTGAAAAGCACCTCCAAGCCTTGGTGCTTGGAGAGTGACCCCAACTGCAGAGCAAGAAAAAAGGTCAGGGGAGGGACAGGATAAGGAGGATCTGGATGGGAGTGGCCAGTAAACTGGGGTGAACAGAATTCCTTGATCCTGGACAATGAAGCCTAGCTAGGATTAAGTGTGGAAAATGGCCAGGAGCCATGAGGAGGTAAGACAATGGAGGAGAGATTGGGTGTAGCTACATTGAAAAGCTAGTTGATGGGATTATAGCCTCAGGTGAATGCCAGAGATTTGGCCATGTGGGAAAGTCCAGAGTTTTTCCTTTCTGGGGCCCATATCCCAACCCCATCATTCCCCCCTCAAACAAATAGGACCCAAATTCTTTTGGAGTAAGGGGCAAAGGTCTCAGCTTTTGAATCTGCTTCCTGCTGGCAATGGGCATAGAGCTATCCCTGCCTTGAGGGGGTCCCAAAGAGGAGGTTGACTGGAACTGAGCACAGGCTGCATCCAGGGAACAATGTGGGGACATTGGCTGGTACTCACTGTTTGCTACCAATTGTAGGTGAATGGCCCACCCAAACAAACTTTTTGACTAGTTTACACATTAAAACAATAACCAACAATAGCTAAATTATTTTAGTGGTAACCAAATTATGAAAAGTTGCTTGACATAACTGATACAGAAAGTTCACTAATTTGAAACTTGAAACAAACCCATTACCAATCAGGTGACTTCAATTTTGTTAGATGCACTTCCAAATTACTTTATACAGAGAATTAACATCTCATCATTAACAGTTAAAACAAAATTTTAAAAGAGCACGTTTACCCAAGTTTGGAGGCTAGCCTCATTACCTTGAGCAGGATGTGCTGAACTTGGGTGATGCTTCCAGGCAAAGGTTGCCCTAGAGCCCAAGACATTGCCAGGAGGGCCCATGCCATAGCTGCTGCCCCTCCCCCTCCTTCCTTTCCCAGGTGGGAGAAGCTAAAATCAAAGGTGAGGGGTAAAAGGGTGAAACTCTTCTCCTATGAGAGGGGTTAATAGATACCCTCTTGACTCAAGGGAAGAGAGTGGAAGAAAAGAGTCACCAGGGTTGTAAGCTGGAGTTTCAGAACTTCTTAATGATCAATCACAAAACCCTCAGAATATGCCAAGAAATTTTTAGCTGTTCTACTTTTTCCTGTAAACTCCACGAAGGAGGATTCAGAGGTGCAGAGGGAAGGGAGTAAGTAAGCCTCAGGGAACCAAAAAGCAACTGCAGTTTTCCCCAATTCCCTGACACCTGGGGAATTAACAGAATTGAGCATACACTTCCCGATAGGGCATCCATCCTTGTCCTCTATGCTGCAGAAGGTGTATCCAGGTCCATGGCCTTGAACTGCCCCAGTGGACTGAGAGCCTGAGAGCATCAGGCCAAGTGAGAGGTAGCCTTGTAACTGTCTGCCTGAAAAGTACCTCCAAGCCTTGGTGCTTGGAGAGCAACCCTAACTGCAGAGCAAGAAAGGTGGGAGAGGAGGCTTACATACCTTGCAGTCTTGGCTAGAGAAGAATTTGGGGATAAACAGTTTTCCCATATGGGCCACCAAAATGATGTGGTTTAGGGGTTTAGGGGAACTGGGACCCCAATATCAAAACACATGGGTCCTGCCCAAAAGAATTCAACCCAAACTTTCTTTCAGCCAAAGGCAGGGTTTATTAGAACATCTGTCATATTGGACAGACTCTTAAGGAGTCTGAACATTAGTAAGCTAGTGGCTAGATTATAAGAATCTGACCATATTATAACAATCTCAGCCCAAGAGTTTCATTTTCAAGAAGCATTTGGGAGGATTATTTTGTGAGTGGAGATAGTGATATCAACTAAAGGTAAAGCAATGATAAGCAACTCTAGGGGTGGAGCAAAGATAGAGGAGCAGAACAAACAGCCACTTTCTCCTAACATTCCCATTCAAATAATTTAAAATAATGCCTCAAGTCAAATATCAGAGTGTCACAGCCAGTAAAAGATTGGGGTCAGACAATTTTCCAGCACAACTCAACTTAAATGGTTAGAAGGAGAGGACTGTGACACTGATTTGGGGCTGGCCTAGAGTCCAGTCCCACAGAAATACCTACTGTGGGCCTTGGAGATGGTAACAGAAGCCACAACAGCAGGAACTCTCAAGCCAGAGATGGTAAAGGGATCTAATAATTTGTCAGGAAGAGACTTACAAGAGACTCCTGTGCTAGCATTGGAAAAGGATAAGGTGCTGTTTGGCTACTTCAATGCTTATACCTGCTTTTGGGTCACAGTTCTAGGGAGACGATTAGTCCTTGATGTATAAAGGAATAGAGACACTGAGAAGCAATATTATTTTTTTGAGTGTAGAGTTTTACAATCCTTTGGGTACAGTTCCAAATTTTTCTCCATAATGGTTGGACTACTACACACTTCACAAACATTGAATTAGTGTGTCAATTTTTCCACATCCGTTCCAGTATTTGACATTTTCTTTTTTGGTCATGTTAACCAATATAGGTGTGCCGTGATGTTACAGAATTGTTTTAATTTTCAACTCTCTAATTAGTAGTGATTTAGACTATTTCATCATGTGACTTCTGATGACTCATTTCTTGTTCCCAAAAACTGCCTATTCATATCCTTTGACCATTTATCAACTGAGAAATGGCTTTTTTTAAAATAAATTTGGATAAGTCACATGTTTTTTGAGAAATGAGGCCTTTAACAGAGAAATTAGCCATAATTCCATCCCCACTAATTTCTTTTTTTCTTTTTAATTTTGCTTTCATTAGTTTTGTTTGTGCAAAAGTCTTTTAATTTCATGAAATCAAAATTAACTCTTACTTCCCATTATATTCTCTATCTCTCATTTTGTCATAAACTCTTTTCTTATTCATAGATCTGACCAGTAGTACATTGCTTATGCATTTTGATATTGTCTTGGCATAGTGTGAGATGTTGGTCTATTCCTAGTTTCTGCCAAACTGCATTTTAGTTTCCAGAGCAATTTTTGTCAGACTGTAAGTTTTTACCCCCAAAACCTATATCTTTAAGTTTATCAAGCATTACATTTTACTGATCATTTACTACTGTGTTTTGTATATCTAATCTATTACACTGACCCGCCACTCTATTTCTTAGCAAGTATCAGATTGTTGTGATGACTACCACTTTGCAATAAAAGTTGAAATCTGGAACTACTAGGCCACCTTCCTTAACTTTAAAAAAATAATTCCCTTGATATTCTTGATGTTTTCTTTTTTCCTCCAGATGAATTTTGCTACTTTTTTTTAGCCCTATAAAATAGTCCTTTGGTAGTTTGAAAGATAACACTGAATAAGTAAATATCTTAGGTAGAATTATAATTTTCAATTCATTGCCTTACCCTATCCATGAGGAATTAATATGTCTCCAAATGTTTAGATTTGTCTTTATTTTTGTGAAAAGTATTTTGTAATTCTCCTTATAAAACCACTGGGTTTGTCTTGGCAGTAGACTCCCAAGTATTTCATATTGTCTGCAATTATTTTAAATGGATTTTCTTTATTTCTTGCTGCTGGGTTTTGTTGGTAGTATATAAAAAAATCTAATAATTTTTTGTGGACTTATTTTGTATCCTGCAACTACTCTTAAGTTGTTAATTGTTTTGACTCATTTTCTTAGTTGATTCTCCTGGGTACTCTAAGTATATCATCATATCTTCAGCAAAGAGTGGAAATTTTGTCTCCTAATTGACTATTTTATTTCTTCAATTTGCTTTTCTTGTCTTTAGTGTTTCTAGAACATCATTGAACAATAGTGATGATAATGTATAACCATTGTGATCTTGTTGGGAAGCCTTCTAGTTTATCCTTATTACAGGTAGTGTTTGCTCTTGTTTTTAGCTAGATATTTCTTATCAGTTTAAGAAAGACTGATTTCTCCATTTATTCCTATGCTTTCTAGTCTTTTTAATAGGAATGGGTGCAGTATTTCATCAAAGGTTTTTTCTGCATCTTTTGATATAAGCATGTGATTTTTGTTATTTTTGTTATTGTTATGATCAATTATGCTGATAGTTTTCATAATAGTGAAGCAGCCTTGTATTTTTTGTAGAAATCTGACCTGGTCATAGTATATGATCTTTGATACATATTGCTGTAATGTTCTTGCTAGAATTTTACATAATTAAAATTTTTGTACCAATATTCACTAAGGACACTGATATACAGGTTTTTTTTCTCTGTTTTTATGCTACTTTTTTTCAGGTCTTTCAGGTATTTGTGTCATAAAAAATATGGTAGGACTTCTTTTTTTAATCTATTTTTCTAATAGTTTATATAATATTAGAATTAATTGTTCTTTAAATATATGGCAAAATTCACTTATAAATCAATCTGTTTCTAGAGGTTTTCCTCCCCTAAGTTACTCATTGATTGCTTATTCAATTTCTTTTTCTATAAGATTATTTAGATATTCTATTTCCTCTTCTGTTAATCTTGAAAGTTTATATTTTTTGTAAGCATTCATTTCAATTAGGTTGTCATTTTTACTAGCACATAATTTAGCAAAAAAAATAATAACTGCTTTAATCTCATCTTCATTAGTGTTGCATTCACTTTTTTCATTTGTGATACTACTAATTTTGTTTTCTTTCTTTTTTAAATCAAATTGATGAACTGTTTTTTATTTTTTTCATAAAACCTGCTCCTAGTTGTATTATGATATATGTATATGAATATATGCATACATATATACATATGCATACACACATACACACGTGTGTATGTGTATATATGCATACACACATATACACATATATGTATTTCAGTTTTACTAATCTCTTCTTTTATTTTCAGGATTTGCATTTTGCTGAAGATTTTTTAATTTATTATTTTTCTAATTTTTTAGGTGCATGCCCAATTCATTGATCTCTTCTTTCTTTTTTTGATATACACATCAAGAGATACAAATTTTCTGCTAAGTACTAAATTCATTGTATCCCATAAATTTTAGAATCTTGTCTCATTCTTGTCATTCTCTTTAATGAAATTTCCATTGATTAGAGAAACGCAAATTAAATTCTGAATTGCCACCTCACATCCATCAGATTGGCTAACATGACAGAAAATGGAAATTATAAATCCTTCCAGGATTGTGGAAAAATAAGTACCCTAACACACTGTTGGTGAAGTTGTGAACTGATCCTACCATTCTGGAGAACAATTTGGAACTCTGCCCTAAAGGTTACAGAAATATGCATATTCTTTGACCCAGTAATGCCGCTACTAATAGTGAATCCCAAAGAGATCAAAGAAAAGGGGAATGGACCTACATGTACAAAGACATTTATTGCGGCTCTTTTTGTGCTGGTAAAAAAAAAAATTAAATTGAGGGAATACTTATTACTTGGGAAAAGTTGTGGTATATGAATCTGGTGGGGGAAAAACAGGAATATGATTGTGCTAGGATACTCTTGTGCTATGTGAAAGTGATAAAGGAGATGGTTTGAGAAAACAAAAACCTGGGAACACTTATATGGATTGTTATGAAATGAAGTGAGTAGAACAATATAAGCATTGTACACAGTCACAGCAATATTTTTACAACTATGAAAGACTTAGCCACTCTGATCTGATCTGATGATCAAACTATTATAAAGGACTTATGATAAAACATGATAACCACCCCCACAGAGAGAACTGATGGACTCTGAATACATATTGAAGAATTTTTTTTTCATTTTTTAGCTTTCTGTTGTTTTTAATTTTTTTTACAAAATGACTAATATGGAAATATGCTTTACATGAGAAATAAAAATATAATTGGTTTTCAAATATCCTTTTAAAATACACAGAAGAGAGTAAAATGAAATTCAGAAGGGGATATAGTCAATCAGGGCAGTTTTGATTCTGTTTCAAATTTACTATTCACTTAAAGTATATAATAGAAAATTAGAGTTTCATATATAAACCTCTTTTTGCATACTGAAAATTTCTTGATTTTAAATGACAATAATATATTATTAAAATATATAATAAATTTTTGTGAATATATAAAATACCATAATTTCATGTGAATATATGCATTTTAAGGAAGGAGGGAGGATTTTAAATTCCCTTTGCCTCGGATTCATAAATTAAAAGAAAGAGGAAAGAGATTAAAATGTATCCAAGCTCACCAGTACATTGGGGAACAGAAAGCTTAGCACATCAGCTCCCAGATTCAAATTGATTCTGATAAATGCTGTTGGCAACCCTGCCTCACACTGGTCAATAGCTAGTCTAGTCTCCATTCCTATTTTTCATGCACCTGAAGCTTTTACCTTGTCCCTTGCCATTTTGTTTGTCCTGTCTATCCTAAGTAGAGAGAAGAGAAATAGGCATGTTAACAGGAACATACAAATCAGATATATTACCCATAATTTTTCACATCATGCACCTTATTCTTTCATGGCTCCCTTTCCCACCAGGTGAGGAAGCAGTAATCACTTTCTCATTCTAGTATATAAGTATTTTTTGTTGTTTCCTCTTTGTGAATTATTTCTTTGTGTGTTATGTATAAGGAGGATAGCATGTATTTTTTCTTGATACATATGTACACCAATTGTTAAGTTGATGGAAACAGGCTTTAATGGGAAAAAATGTCCATTGCCACAAATTATGGACATTCTCTGGCTTTAGACACAAATATGTTTAAAATTCTCAATGAACATAATTTATTTAATTCATTCTTGCCAGTTGTAATTGACTCAAAATAATTTGATAATATGATATCATGTCCCCTGTATTACAACCACAATTCAAAAGTTTAAACCTTTTCATTGATCATCTTTATACATTAGTATCTTATTGAGAAGATTTGAAAGGTCTGAGCTCTTTCTTGGGTGAACTTTTTATATTTTGGATAAATTTGGATAAATTTATATATTTTATTTTCTTAAATTTTATTTCTGAGACAAAAAAATTTTAAAAAGCTAAGTTTAGAATTATTTTTAATTTTCTCCTTATTTTCATATACTCAAGTCCACAAAGATGAACAAAGATTCATAAAGAAGATTAATTACCATGATGTTGCAAGATATAAAGTATAAAAAGATACTTTGTTATTAATTCAGAATTATCATCCACTAAAAAAGGAACAAATTCATAGTGATGTTTTGGTCTTACTAGCTTTCCCTAGCTACGCAAAGTCCAAGGGAACTATTACAAAATATTAAATAGTAGCTAATATGCAAAGAAGGGTAGCTAAATGGCATACTAGATAGAGTACCTGGCATGTAGTCAGGAATTCAAAAGAAGTGTTTAATACACATATAGTAATGTGTCTTAACTATTCTCTAGAGTAGGTCACATACTGTTGATAGTTTTAAAAATATTCATAAACTTCTTGGACAAAGAATCCATTAGGGAATTTTAATATGATTTGCTTTTAGTCATATAAATTATTGGCACTTCTAAATTCTCTTCTCACATAGTATTTAGTCTTTCTCATGCTTAAGTATTTTATTTTTTCATCCCAAAGCTAACATTGCCATAAGAGTATGAGAAGATTAATGAATATGACAGATTTATTGATGAAACTTGGTTATTGCTAAAGGCACAAGACAGACAACAGATGAAGAGGCGAAGAACACAAGTTGAATAAAAGATACTTTGGGGGAATTGGCAGGTGCAAACTGGCTGACTAGCTTAGTGGAAAGAAAAAGAGGAAGAGCAATTATGCAATGGGAGTTCAAGTGGAACAAAGTATTATCAAGTCCAAAAAAAAAATATTGTGGCAGGAACAATATCCTAATCCATTCCCCCAAATAAGTTAGGGTATTTTTTTCTTAGATGACATTGAAATTATCTCCATGATTTAATGGGCTCTGAGGATTAAAGGCTAAGGTTGTTGAAATCCCTTCTCTGTTATCTTAGTACAAAGAAGCCACTTAGAGACCTAGGTATGTTCTGTGATCCGTGATAGGCAATGCAAGCTAGAGAATCTCACTCAGGTGAATTAACTTGAAGTGTTCTCAATGGCAATCCTTTTTTAATAATCCTTCTCTTGCTATGGCTTAGTAAATCATGCTTTTATAACTGTTGAATGATCTATGAATGTCTCATTTTCAAGTCATTCTAGCATTATATCTGAACTATCAGGGGATCTCTCTTAAATAATCTCAAACTAGAATAATTGGCATTGTCATTCAAGATTTGGAACATAATGATGACCTGAATTGGGAAATTATCAACACAGAGGAGGGTGTGCCTGGATTGGCCTTTGTCCTACTAGTGGTTCTTTTAGTGATGCCTCTAGAGATACCAATTGCCCACAAACCCACCCAAACACCACTCCTCCTCCTCCCAGGAAATAACAGAGTAAACAGCCAGTGGCCACCCATCAAGGAGAACTTCTCTGAGAACCTCTTTTGTTTTTAAAAATCTACCTTTAAGATAATTTTGGTAAACTGTCCCTTTCATGAGTCCTCCAAATTTTACTAGAAGTTCTCATCAGAATGAAGTTTACCTTCAGCTCAGTCAGAAGAGATTAAATATGAGGAATTTAAAGATACTTCCTTCCTCACTCTGAAGGGGAAAATAAATTTAAAAAAAACTAGTTGTACTCTTCCCTTCCTTGTACTAGATGCCTTTGTCATCATTACCCAATTGCCTATTGTGAGGCCTAGTGAAAGAAATCCCTTTCTAGGTTTAAAAGTCCTATTTGGTTTTAAAGAGATTTTTGGAAGTGACAGTGCACCTGAATGAGCAGTCCTTAGACTTTAGACCAACTGTATATAGACATACATAGTAATGTGAGGAATGGCATGAAGGTTCCCAACCATGAGAAATTGCAAATTAAGCATATCATTGGGATTTTAAGATTGTCAAATAACTGTAGTGAATAAACTGAGTTTTGTTTGTTTTAATTTGACATTCAAGAGACCACCCAGGGCATCCTGATTAATGTTGAGATTCTTTGGCATAAGCCATCAGGGGAGGTAGCTGAAAAGACAATTTCTCTCTTGAAGCCCTGAGATATTTCTTGAATTGGGGATATGGACTAGTATATTGTACACTAGACAATTTGTTGAGGACATTCAGAGGTGATGCATCAGTTTAAAAACATCCCACTCAGAGCCCATAATTATGAACTGTGAATTGTATATCTCTCTCTTGCGGATTTCTAGTGACAGCCCTGATTGAGTTCAGGCCCAAGGCACACTCTCCTACCCCAGCGTGAATAGCCACTGATTGAACATGGCACATAGAACATGAGTACTAGCCTAGAAGACTTTGGCTTTGGTGCTTTTTTTATTTGCTTTGTGGCTTTCCCTGAACATAGGTAGCAGTCCTCAGTCAGACAAGTCTTTTTTATTTCTTTTTCACAAAATTTGACACCATAGTAAGTGATGGGTTGCAGAGGAACTAACTGTCTTTAGATATTGCACACGTCAGTGTTCACTCTTTTGTCACTGGGATACCATTGTCCAGGAAGTGCAACTGGGGATCACATTAGTGTTACTGCTGGCTGTAATAGAATCAGCTATGCAGGAGAAGCATAATTTACACAATTAGGGCTTGAACTCTTCTGCCTTATGCTGGGACAGAATGTTGTCATATGCTTGAGCCCAGGTCTGAGTCCTATCCTCTGACTGCTGGGGAAGACTCTGCCCTCCTATGCTGGTACTTCTTAAGTACCCAATTTAAAGTACCCAATGGTACTTTAAATAATGGGTAATATATCTGATTTGTATGTTCCTGTTAACATGCCTATTTCTCTTCTCTCTGCTTAGGATAGACAGGACAAACAAAATGGCAAGGGACAAGGTAAAAGCTTCAGGTGCATGAAAAATAGGAATGGAGACTAGACTAGCTATTGACCAGTGTGAAAATAAATTCTTATGTATGTGTGTGTGTGTGTGTGTGTGTGTGTGTGTGTGTGTGTGTATGAAGCAATTGAGGTTAAGTGACTTGCCCAGGATCACACAGCTAGTAAGTGTTACATGCCTGAGGCCAGATTTGAACTCAGGTCATCCTGACTACAGGACTGGTGCTCTATCTAACGTATCACCTAGCTGCCCCCAGACAACAGTCTTGGTGGCAATACTGTAAAGTCAAGATGACAAGAGCCCCTGGGTCCCTCATCAGGGGTAAACTGAAAGCAAGAAGGATTTCTGCTTCAGACAAAATGACCACTGAAATGAAAAAAGAACCCATGTTCTGACACATTTGGCCAAAATCTTTTGGAGTTGCCTCATCCATCTTGTATGGCTGTTCCTGACTTTATCAGTTGTGGTAGACCAGTCAGAGTCAATGACACTCTGGAGTGAAGTACCAGCATAGGAGGGCAGAGTCTTCCCCAGCAGTCAGAGAATAGGACTCAAACATGGGCTCAAGCATATGACAACATTCTGTCCCAGCATAAGACAGAAGAGTTCAAGCCCTAGTTGTGTAAATTATGCTCCTCCTGCATAGCTCGTTCTATTAGAGCCAGCAGTAACACTGATGTGAGCCCCAGTTGCACTTCCTGGACAATGGTATCCCAGTGACAAAAGAGTGAACACTGACATATGCAATGTCGAAAGACAGTTAGTTCCTCTGCAACCCATCACTCACTATGGTGTCAAAAAAAAGACACTTCCATATTCTTTCAGTACAGCATCCAATTATCATACCATTGTTGTTTGTTCTTGGCTCTGGAAGAGGACCAATTACATCACGAAGGTAATGTCATGAGTTTCAATTACATTTTCATCAAGTGTGGGCTGCATTTAGCAGTTTTGCAGACCTGGCCTGTGAGTTTGACACCTCTGCTGTAGAAGACCTTAAAGATTTTACCACCAAAAAGTGGAGTGCCTTAGGGGCTATAACCCACACCTGGGCCCTAATTTTTTCCATCAGATAAATGAGATTAATTTGTCTTTAGAAGGTATTGAAATGATCTGTAAGACAAGGCTGCCTCAGGAAACTAAAGACTCAAGCTGTTAACATAAATTCCTGGTAGCCTGAGTCCAAAGAAGGCAGAAAGAACCACAAGGTTCCACTTATGCTAAGCTACTGAATAACAATGAGAAACTGTGGCAAGGGAAACTCACTCAAGTGAATGAACTGAATTGTCTTCAATGCCTGTTGTTTCTGAAAATATGTTTAACTATGCTAAGAAAATCACTATTTGATTAACTATTGAATGACTTAAGAGTGTGTCATTTTGTTCTAGCATTATATCAAAGCCATAAGCAGATTGGCCTGAGTCATGGACTACTCAGCAGGCGTCATGGCTTAAACATCATCCTATCCAAGAAGCTTTTTTAGATAAGAAGATTGAGATCTAGCATGATGAAATGACCTTGCAAAATCAGACAGCTAATTATTACAAATCCCAGACTTGAACCTCAAATTGAATGGGGAAAAAAAAAAGAGAGAGAAGCTTGTGGAGAATAACCCAAAGAGATGAAACTACAAATAATGACTATTATATCCCTTCTACAGAACATTATAATTAAATGAATGAAAAGAAACAAACAGAAAAAGGCAATAACTTGTTATTGTCATGCTGGTAGTGGTGGTGGGGAAAGTGTTTTATTTTTGTTACATTTATAGTTAATTTAGAAAGAGAAAATTATCCATGAAATGTAGATATATCTTAGAACTTTGTATAAGTTCCAGAGATTGATAATTAAAAAGAGGAGGAAAGTCTACAACTTACACATTGTCTATAGTTACATGGAAGTATGAAAAATGCAGAACATTGCTTACACAGTGATTCTAATTCCATGCACACTTCTGCTATTCGTTTTTAATTTTCTGTGTTTCACTCCAGAGATGAAAATGCATTTAGCATCTATTTTAGTGCACCAAACTGTAAATTAACTCATAAAACTTGAGGAGAGTATAATGACCAACATAAATGTCCAGTTGTTTAAATACTGAATTTATTAATCATGATATACTACATTACTTCCTGACCAAAGATGTGTGGACCTAGAAATCCCTAATAAAACCAAGAGCTCATTAATATTCTCCCTTCTTTAATATTTATGTACTCACTAGGTGATAGTAATGAATCAATGACTCTGCATCTTTTTATCATGTTTATACTTTAACCTCCTTCCCCATACTTTTTTAGAAGTTTTCTTCATTTTATGGAATTTTTAAATGCTTTATGGTACTACAATAAAATATATGGCAATCAATTATGTTTTCCTTCAACTATATATTTAAATAGAATTTTTTAAAAATCCTTTTGTGATATGAACACAACTATAACAGAAGATTGATTGTTAGACATCAACAATATAATCTAGTGCTACTCACTGAAGTAAAATATCATTAACTTCATTAAATCATAGTACATAATTTTCATTTTACCACATAATTTACATTTTATGTTTTGTTTGCCATCATTTTATTGAATTCCCAAAGATTATGGGTATTGAATTCCATACAAATAACATGATCCTAAAATTCTAGAAGCTAACATTTCAGGAGAACTCATACTTCAGCTAGGTCCCGATTAGTGTGAATAATGAGTCTTGTAAAGTGGTCACATAATTCTATTTTGAAGTGTATGTTATAATTTATCTAACAAATACCATATTTTACATAATTATAACTTCAAAATTTGACAAGGACAGTTTAAATGCATGCTACCATTTTACAGAATTTGTAACACTAATATAAATATTTATAAGGGTTATTCATACATTAAGAGCTTACTATACTCTTCTGGACTATATGACCAACAAGATGGAGGATTATATATTTTCTCCAATCCTCACTACCTCTCAAATTTCTTCAGAGTAAGAATTATGCCCAAAAGTAAAGAATTTCAGCTGTCTCCATTGTGTAAGATGCTGAGATCCCTAAAAATATAATAATAGGAAATATCAGAAAAGAAGGCTAACACCTAAACTTTAACACTTTCACATAGTACCCCTCACGCACCAATCACAACACTATAGCACAGACATGCAAGTCAGTTCATGATATTTCAATAGAATTCAACTCTAACCCACAATCTCTAGAAAATTCTTGGATTGAGGGTTTTGATTTTTCTGTTCATATCAAGGAGAAATCTGTGGCACTCCAGATAAAAATACAATAAGTAAACAGAGACTCCAGAAATTATTCTGAAATGTGTTAAATCAAGAGAAACTGGGCATTGCAGGGAGAAGGCCCTTCATCTAAAGCATTCCCCGGTGTTGTTGCACTGTTGTTGCTCTGAAAGAAAAGCTAAAATTAGTGAAATATTTGAACTACACTATCTCAGATCCATCTTCTATCCAATATATCTTCCTTCAAAGGGATTCTAGTCTCTTAACCCCAACTGCCTAAAAAAAAGAGAGAGAGATTCTAGCTAATTTCCTGGTATATCTGAATATAATTTGAAATAATTTCTCCTCTAGCTTTACTAAACTGGGAATTTACTGACTTCTCCATCATAACCCAGGATGTTCGTTATTGGGAAAACCTCATCATCCCACAGGATCATGTCAATCTTGCTAATCAATCTTATCACTCTTCTCTGCTCCTCTTCTTGGAGAGTAGAGCCATAACTCCTAAATCTTCTTTCATGGAGGGAGTTCAGCTCAAAGTCTCGTATTTCACATTACTTCATTATTTTGAGAGTGCACTCTCCAATCCCTTTCAACTTTTGTGTGTTGTCTTTCCCCATTAGATTGTAAACTCCTTAAGGGCAGGAACTGAGTTTTTTTCTTATTTCTATTCCCAGATCTTTATACAGTGCTAATTAAGCGCATAGTGTGTGCTTAATCAACTTTTGCAAATAAGTGAGACTTGAATGTATCTATAGGTTCTAAAAGGCAGGGGTGTTAGCATGCAAGAAAGTTCAAGCCTTGGAAGAAGGCTATCCAAAGGTAAGAAGTCCATTTCAACTCTATGAACAGTTATTTAAATGTCCATTATATCCTGATTATTTTTCCAGGTACTGAAGAACACAAGATGAGAAAGGAAACAGCCCTTCCCTTTAAGGAGCATACAAATTAAAGAATGGGAAAAGATATTTAAATGTAAAAATATTCTGTAAAAAAAAATTCAGTAAAAGCAAAGAGGTGGTCCAGACACAAAATGGCATCAGAAAGTTGATTTTTAACATAGTAAAACTTCAGCATGGTACTAAAAGAGGAACTGCTTTAATAAGATATCATTATCTAAATATGAAACTCCTTCTGCATTTTTGTAGTAAAATTAAATTAGTTCAATACCATCTATAGAAAAAGACAATCAATTTATGGAAAAAAAATTATTTAATAGCTATAATAATTGAAAGATAATTTGTGGATCCCCAACATCCTACATTTAATTCATAATCAAGACATTAAGCTACAAAATTCACTTGAAAATATACAGGACAATTGGCTAATATTAATTATGATATGAACTTCATTAAAGCTTTAAAATCCCCTAAGAAATAATTTCACAGAACTTTTTTTTTTACTACCGTAAGTTACTTATTTATCCCATCAGACTATACTGTTGAGAGTTTTGGGATAGGGAAAAAAATGAAAAATAAAGGAATATGTCAGAAATCTGACATGATATTCTAGTAATAATCATAAGCATGTTTATAAAGTTTTCATTCTGAGGTATACGTGATTTTCACCATGTTTAAATAGAATTCTGAAAGTGCTGGCTATCTCATGTACAATCTCTTTGAGATCATACATAGCCCTAGAAGTGATATTGCTGGGTCAAAGGGTATACATATTTTTATATCCCTTTGGGTGTAGTTCCAAATTGCACTCCAAAATGGTTGTAATTTTTCACTTTACTAGATATAAACTGATCTAAAATTTGAGACCACTCTGTACAATGACAATAACTTATCCCACCCAGGGATTCAGATCTGTGATTTCTTTAATGTGGGGAGCTCTTGATTGGGAAAATCTTTTAAACTTGAGAGATCTGTAAAATCATTGAAATTCATTGTCTTAGAGTAATAGCCTGGGGCACTGAGAGGTTCAGTAACGTCTCCAAATTCATACAACTACCATAGGTAGGAAGTGGATTCAGATCTTCATAATCACTAAGACAACACTTTAACCATTATGTGCTGCTGCATGTCAAGTATTTAAAAAAAAACTTTTATTTTAACCAAAAATAACTTGATACCCCAGTTCTATTTTCTAGCAAGAATAATAATTAAAATTATTTTTATCAACATATCTCTTTCTGATTCAATTTATATAGTTATGAATTCTTACTGGATTTGAAGATAGGTATTAAAATAAAAATGGGATAATTTGCATGTATTATAGATAATCCTTATACTCTCAAATATAATGAAAGTGCAATAAATAATGCACCAATTAATTTTTAATTAATTTACTTATTTTTAGTTTTCAAAAATCACTTCCATAAGCTTTTGAGTTTTAAAATTCCCCCCTCCCTTCACACCTCCCTTCCAAAAGTGTCATTCAATCTGATATAGGATCTACATATACATTCCTATTAAACATATTTTTATTTTAGTCATGTTGTAAAGAAGAGTTATAACCAATACGAGGAACCAAAAGAAAGATGAAACAAAACAGAAGTAAAAAAAAGCAAATAGAATACTGTGATCTGCATTCAAACTCCATAATTCTTGCTCTGGATGGGAATAGCATTTTCCATCATAAGATTTTTGGAGATATCTTAGATCCTTGCATTGCTGAGAATAGCTAAGTTTATCAAAGTTAGTCATTGCACAACATGGCTGTTACTGTGTACAGCATTCTCCTCATTCTGCTCACTTCACTCAGAATCACTCCATGCAAGTCTTTCCAGGTTTTTTTGAAGTCCCTCTGCTCATCGTTTCTTACAGCACAATGGTATTCCATTAGATTCATATACCACAATTCCCTCAGCCATTCCCCAATTGATGGGCATCCTCTCAATTTCCAGTTCTTTGCCACCACAAAAAGAGCTGCTATGAATATTTTTGTACATGTGGATCCTTTTCCCATTTGTATAATCTCTTTGAGATATAGCCCTAGAAGTGCTATTGCTGGGTCAAAGGGTATGCACATTTTTATAGCCCTTTGGGCATAGTTCCAAATTGCACTCCAAAATGGTTGGATCATTGCACAAGTCCACCAACACTGCATTAGTGTTCCAATTTACCCACATCTTCTCCAATATTTATCATTTTCCTGTTTTGTCATCTTGGCCAATCTGATGGGTGTGATGTGGTACCTCAGAGTTGTTTTGATTTGCATTTCTCTAATCAACAGTGATTTAGAGCATTTTTTTTGTATGATTATAAATGGCTTTAATTTCTTCATCTGAGAACTGCCTGTTCATATTCTATGACCATTTATGAATTGGGGAATGACTTGTATTCTTGTAGATTTGACTTGATGTTCTATATATTTTAGCAATGAGGCCCTTATCAGAGAGACTGGTTGCAAAAATTCTTTCCCAATTTTCTACCTTCCTTCTAATCTTAGTTGCATTGGCTTTGTTTATGTAAAAACTTTTCAATTTAATGTAATCAAAGTTATCCATTTTGCTTTTCATAATATTCTCTATCTCCTGTTTGGTCATGAATTCTTCTGTTCTCCATAGATCTGATAAGTAAACTGTTCCTTGCTCTCCCATTTTGTTTATAGTATCAGCCTTTATATCTAAATCATGAACCCATTTTGACTTTATTTTGGTATATGGTGTGAGATTTTGGTCTGTGCCTAGTTTCTGCCATACTCTTGTCCAGTTTTCCCAGCAGTTTTTTTTTCAAAGAGTGGATTCTTATCCCAGAAGCTGGGGTCTTTGGGTTTATCAAATAATAGATTACCATAGTCATCAACTAGTGTGTCTTGCATATTTAACCTATTCCACTGACCCACCACTCTACCACTTAGCCAGTACCGAGCAGTTTTGATGATTGCTGCTTTATAATACAATTTAAGATCTGGAATGGTTAGGCCAACTTCCCCTGCATTTCTTTTCATTAGTTCTCTTGATATTCTGAACCTTTTGTTCTTCCAAATGAATCTTGTTATTATTTTTTCTAAAAATAATTTTTGGGTACTTTGGTGTGGCACTGAATAAGTAAATTAGCTTAGGTAGAATTGTCATTTTTATTATATTAGCTCGGCCTGCCCATGAGCAACTGATATTTTTCCAATTATTTAGATCTGACTTTATTTGTGTGAGAAATGTTTTGTAATTGTGTTCATAGAGTTCCTGAGTTTGTTTTGGGAGGTAGACTCCTAAATATTTTATTGTCTACAATAAGTTTAAATGGAATTTCTTTTTCTATCTCTTACTGTTGGGTTTTGTTGGTAATATATAAAAATGCCAATGATTTATGTGGGTTTATTTTATAGCCTGCAACTTTACTAAAGTTGTTTATTATTTCAAGTAGCTTTTTACTTGATTCTCTAGGATTCTCTAAGTATCATTATGTCATCTGCCAAGATTGGTAGCTTTGTTTCTTCTTTGCCTATTCTAATACCTTCAATTTCTTTTTCTTTTCTTATTGCTGAAGCTAACATTTCCAGTACAATATTGAACAACAGTGGTGATAATGGACATCCTTGTTTCACTCCTGATCTTATTGGAAATGCTTCTAGCTTGTCCCCATTACATATGATGCTTGCTGAAGGTTTTAGATAGATGCTATTCATTATTTTAAGGAAGACTCCATTTATTCCTATACTCTCTAGTGTTTTTAATAGGAATGGGTGTTGCATTTTGTCAAAAGCTTTTTCTGCATCTATTGAGAAGATCATGTGGTTTCTGTTAGTTTTGGTGTTGATATGATCAATTATGCTGATAGTTTTCCTAATATTGAACCAGCCCTGAATTCCTGATATAAATCTTACCTGGTCATAGTGTATTATTCTTATGATAAGTTGCTGTAATCTACTTGCTAATATTTTGTTTACATTTTTTGCATCTATATTCATTAGGGAAATTGGTCTATAATTTTCTTTCTCTCTTTTGACTCTTCCTGGTTTAGGTATCAGCACCATATTTGTATCATGAAAAGAATTTGGTAAGACTCCTTCTTCACCTATTTTCCAAAATAGTCTATATAGTATTGGAATTAATTGTTCTTTAAATGTTTGATAGAATTTGCATGTAAATCCATCTGGCCTTGGAGATTTTTTCCTAGGGAATTCATCAATGGCTCATTCAATTTCTTTTTCTGAGATGGGGTTATTTAAGTATTTTACTTCCTCTTCTGTTAATCTGAGCAATTTATATTTTTGTAAATATGTCGATTTCACTATGATTGTCAAATTCATTGGCATACAGTTGGGCAAAATAGCTCATAATTATTGTTTTAATTTCTTCTTCATTGATGGTGAATTCACCTTTTTCATTTTTGATACTGGTAATTTGGTTTACTTTTTTCTCTTTTTTTGAATTAAATTAACCAAAGGTTTATATATTTATTATTTTTCCACAAAACTAGCTCCAAGGTTTGTTTATTAGTTCAATAGCTTTCTTAATTTCAATTTTATTAATCTCTTCTTTGGTTTTCATTATTTCTAATTTTGTATTTAATTAGATATTTTTAATTTCTCTTTGTCTAGTTTTTTTTTTTTTTTTGGCATACCATTGATCTTTTCTTTCTCTATTTTATTCATGTAGGCATTCAGAGATATCAAACTTCCCCCGAGAAAAGTTTTGCTATGTTCTCTCATTATTGTCATTCTCTTGGATGAATTTATTGATGGTTTCTATGATTTGTTGTTTAACCCACTCATTCTTTAGGATTAGATTATTTAGTTTTCAGCTAATTTTTAATATGCACTTTATTACATATAATTTTTATTGCATCATAATCTGAAAAGGATGCATTTGATATATCTGCCTTTTTGCATTGGATTGTGAGGTTTTTACGCCCTAGTACATGATCAATTTTTGTGTAAGTGCAATGTATCCCTGAGAAAAAAAGTATATTCCTTTCTATTTCCATTCAAATTTCTCCAGAGGCCTACCATATCTATTTTTTTTTTAAATTCTATTGACTTCCTTAACTTCTTTCTTGTTTATTTTGTGGTTAGATTTATCTAGTTCAGAGTAGGCGAGGTTGAGATCCCCTACTAGTATAGTTTTGCTGTATATTTCTTCCCATAATGCCCTGAAATTATTTTCTAAGAATTTGGATGCTATACCACTTGGTGCATATATGTTTAGTAATGATATTACTTCATTGTCCATGGTACCTTTTAACACGATGTAGTTTCCTGTCTTATCTCTTTTAATAAGATTTATTTTTACTTTTGTTTTGTCTGAGATGAGGATTGCTACCCCTGCTTTTTCTTCCACTTTAGCTGAAGCTTAATGTATTCTACTCCAGCCTTTTACCTTTACCCTGGGTGTATCCCTCTATTTCAAATGTGTTTCTTGTGAACAACATATTGTAGGATTATGATTTTTAATCCATTTTGCTATCCATTTCCATTTTATGGGATAGTTCATCCCATTCACATTCACATTTATGATTACTACCTGTGTCTTTCTCTCCATACTGTTTCCCCCCAGTTATACTTTTCTTTCTCCTTTTTCTCTTTTTCTCCTTACTAGTGTTTTACTTTTGACCACATCCTCCCATGGTAATTCCCTTCTATTATCCCCCTCCCTTTTTCTTCCCCTTAACCCTTTCTACTTCTTCCCTCCCTTCTATTCACTCCCTCCCTTCCCCTTTTTCCTTCCTATTGTCTATTGGGCTTGTTAGATTTCTATACCTAACTTATCATGTTATTCCCTCTTTGAACCAAATCTGATGAAAGTAAGGTTCAAACAATGCTCATCTCCCTCCCTTCTTTCTCTCTATTGTAATAGGTTTTTGTGCCTTTTCTTGTAATGTAAGTTCCCTTTGTCTGCTTCCTCCTTTCCTTTTCTCCCAGTACAATACCTTAATTAGATCCACTTAATCCATTTACTTAGATCCATTTAACCCACTTAAATAGATTTCTTTTAATCATTACATCAAAGTCAATTAATATGCACTCCCTCTGTCTGTATATGCTCCTTTTAAAAGTTTAATAATAATACAGTTCTTAAGAGTTACAAAAGTCATCTTCCCTAGCAGGGATGTAAAAAGTTTGCCCTTATTAATAGCATATTGTTGTTGTTGTTTGGTCCTGTTTACCTTTTTATGCTTCTCTGGAGTCTTGTATTTGAATTTTCTGTTGAGCTCTGGTCTTTTCATCATGAACATTTGAAAGTCCCCTATTTTGTTGAATGGCTATCTCCTCCCTGGTTCAAGGGCTTGGAGTGGCTTGTGGAAGGATTATGGTCAATTTCACTGGGTAGTTGATCCTTGGTTGTAACTCAAGCTCCTTTGCCCCTTGGAATGTTATATCCCATATCCTACTATCTTTTAACATAGAAGCTTCAAAGTCCTGTGTAATCCTGACTGTGGTTTCATGATATTTAAATTGCTTCTTTCTGGCTTCTTGCAGTATTTTCTCTTTGATTTGGTAATTTTGGAATTTGGCTACTTTATTCCTTGGCATTTCCAATTTAGGATCTCTTTCAGGAGGTGAGTGGTGGATTCTTTTGATGACTATTTTACCCTCTGGTTCTATGACCTCAAGGCAGTTTTCCATGATGATTTCCTGAAAGATGCTGTCCAGCCTCTTTTTTTTAATCATGGTTTTCAGGTAAATCAATGATTTTTAAATTGTATCTCCTAGATCTATTTTCCAGGTCAGTTGTTTTACCAATGAGATATTTTACATTTTCCTCTATTTTTTTTTCATTCTCTTGTTTCTGTTTCACTGATTCTCACTCTGTCATAGAGTCATTAGCTTCCACTTGCCCAATTTTAATTTTTTTTCTCAAAACATTTTTAATAATTATTTTTAATTGATCCTCAGTAGAAACAAAAGCTACAGAAATGCATCTAAAGGTACAGGAATGTTTCTTCCTCTTTTCTCTTCTCCTTGTTTTGGTCTGGAATCTCCAACAGGTGTCTTAGGCTTGAGACAAGGCCACCTTGACAGCCTGAACAATGGCATCCTTGTCAATGCCAAACATCTTTAGAGCTCCACTGGCTTCCTGCCTCTTGGGATATTAGAGACCACCAAGCAAGTGATGGTGATGCCAGGTTCACCCACCATGGCAGCAGCCACCGCCTCTCCTATATACCCTCATGGCAATGGTCTTCCAATGTCAGGATGTGACTATAGATTGCTTGGGCACTGAAAGGATAAGTTTTTTGTTTTTTTTTTTGTTGTTTTTTGTTTTTTGTTTTTGTTTTTTTGTTTTTTTTTTATCCAGGGACTTAATTATAAAGGGATTAAGCACCTGAATATTTATCTTTTCTGTCTTCAGCTCCTCTGCAGCTGCCAAGGCTTTGTGGAGGTTTACTCCAACTCCAATCATAGTCACCTGGTCATCCTTGCTCTTCAGGACCACCTTAGCCTGGCCAACCTGGAAGTTTTCATTGTTGTTCTAAATGACTGCATTATCTGGTTGGTAGACCTTATAAAACAGATTCCCTTTGTGTTGGCAGCTAACTTGACTGCTTTCTCAGTAGCCACAGCATTACTTGGGTAAAAGACTGTCCCATTGAGAATATTCTGGAACATGGCAAGATCTTCAAGGGCCATATGAGAAGGACCATCTTCACTGATGGACACTCCACAATGCAAGTCACACAGGTTGATGTCGCTCTCAGAAATGGCTGGCATATGGATCTGGTTGGAGGCCCTGGGGAAGAAGGCAGCAAACATGCTGCAGAAAGACACAGTCTTATCCTGTGTGGCACACCCCATGGCAATACTCACCACATTCTGTTTGGTGATGAAACACTCAATGAAGTGATTGGGATTCTCCTTCTTAAAGAGTTCTGAAAAGGTGGAATTCTTGGTGTCCCCCTTCAGGGCAATCACACGGTCACTAGTGTTCCCCAGTTTGGCCAGCGCTATGCCATAGGCTTTGTGGGTGAGCTCATCACAAGTTTGAAATTTGGGGGGATAGCATCCAGACATTGATGCTGTTAACTGTGGGGGCATCCTCTGTGTGAAGGGTAGCTAGAATCTTCTTGCTTTGGATTTGGCTGTATATTTCATCAATGATCTGTTTTGCCATGTTTTTGGGAAGGGGCTTTCCATGCCAAGCTTCCTTATCTTCTACACCTGAGATTCCTCTGCCCTTATATGTCTTTGCAATGACATCCAGTGGCTTATGCTTGCCTTGGTCAAAGACCTTGCAGGGTCCACCTACAACAATGATGTTCTACCCAAAGGATTCACATCACATCTGGTACACTTCCACATGGTGCTGCGGTGGGGCAGGGTCACTCTGGCCCAGCCAGTTAACATCAAAGATGGTAACCAGGTTGTCCAACTTGTAAAATCCTGTGAAGGCCATGGTCTCCCACATGGAGCCTTTAGATACCTCCCCATCACCAGCAAATGATAGACATGGTACTTGGCTCTGTCAAAGTATTTGCCTGTGTGGGCTATTCCATAAGCCACTCCAAGCCCTTGAACCATGGAGCCAGTAGCCATGTCTATAAAGGCTTGTTTAGGGACTGGGTGGCCACCTAAAATGAAGGTGATCTTCCTCAAGTTCAACAGCCCACCTCTGACAGGAAACCAGCCTCAGCACAGACTGCATAGAGGATAGGAGCTACATGACCCTTGGAGACCACAAAGTGGCCATTGCTGGGATGGATCCCTGGGGTCCTGGGGATGGTACTTCATGGTGTGAAAGAAGAGGACTGCCACAATCTCTGCTGCACTACAGCATGATGTGGGGTGGCCCAAGCTGGCTGCGGTAGTGGCTAGGATGGAGTTGATACTGTGTCTTTCAGTGCCTGTAGTTTCTGTTGTTCCAGCTTATAGTAATCCTCCATGGCAAAGAGAGTTTGGCATGGATCCTGAGTTGATGGTAGAGAAAGCAGCAACATGAGCAGATAAGGGGAGCTGAAGAGGAAAGAGGAGGAAAAGGACCTAATTTTAATTTTTAATTAATTGTCTTTTTTTCTATTAGATTTTGTACCTCCTTTTACATTTGGCCAATTCTGCTTTTTAAGTAGTTGTTTTCTTCAGTGGCCATTTTTTTTCCCAGTTGGCCAATTGTATTTTTTAGGGACTTGTTTTCTTCAGTGTACTTCTCTTTTTGAGTTGGCCAATTGTATTTTTAGAGACTTATTTTCTTGAGTGTACTTTTTTTTTCCTTTTGGCCAATTGTATTTTTTAAGGACTTGTTTTCTACAGTTAATTTTTGTCCTCCCTTTTCCAAGCTACTGACAATCTCTTGCATACCTCTCATTCCTTTTACCAAATTTCTTTCTACCTCTCTTATTTGACTTTTAAAATCCTTCTTGAACTCTTACAAGAAGGCTTTTTGGGCTTAAAACAGGTTTATATTCCCTTTTGAGGTTTCAAATGTGGGTATATTGACAATGTTGTCCTCTTTTGAATTTCTACCTTGGTCTTCCCTGTCCCCACATTAAAAACCTATGGTCATTGTTTTTTTCATTTTACTCATGGTGTTTGCTTATTTTCTGACCTTTAAAAAATTGATCTGTCCTGCTGGAGAGCAGGGGCCACTGATCCAAACTTCTTGTGCTGGTATCCTGGGGTCTGGTTTCTGGCTTTGTGCACTGGGGTCTCATGTGCTGGCAGTTGGAGGCTGTAGGGTTCTGGAAGCTTACTTGGTGTTGGGCTGGAATCAGTAACACTGGAGGTCTAGGGGTATGAGGGAGTCTGACCCCTGGAGGATACCTACTCCCTTGGACCTTGTGTTCTTTTCTTTGGCTCCTGCTCACTTTGGCCTTGCACAGGGATGTTTTGCTGCTGGAGGATGTCTCTCAGCTTGGAGCTTTACCTCTGGAGTTGTGCTTTCCGGAGTTTTGCTGAGGCACCGGGAGACTTGTCTGCCTGAGAACACTGTGGCATGTAGTGATTTTCCGAGCTGGTGTCCACCAGTTCCCCTGCCCATACTGAGGCACTTAGAGGTTATGGTTTTGATGCTTGCCTGCTCCACCCCCCTGGGGTTCAAGATCTCCCCACTGGTATGCTGAGGTAGGGCTTTCTGCTAGCTTGCTGGGATGCTTCCTGTTCTGTACTGCTCCCTCTCCCCCAAAGTTAAAGGGCCTTTCCTGTTAATCCCCTAAGCTTCCTGGGCTACAAGACTGCTGCACCTCATCTTTTTTCTGGTTCAGCTGTTCCAGGATTTTTCCTGGGGAGATATTTTCTGTGCTTTCAGAGGTCAATAAGGGAGGGTCAGAGCAACTTACTTCTTTTTTTAATTTTTTTAATTAGTTTATTTTGATTTATCAATAATCACTTCCATATGCTTTTGAATTTAAAAATTTTCTCCCCCTTCCTCCCCACCACCCTCCCCAAGATGGCGCACAATCTTATATAGGCTATACATTTACATTCCTATTAAACATATTTTCACATTAGTGATGTTGTAAATAAAAATTAAAACCAATAGGAGGAACCATCAGAAAGAGGAAATAAAACTCAACAGAAGAGAAAACAATAGCAATTCAACTTCCATAGTTCTTTACTTGGATGTGGATAGCATTTTCCATCACAAGGCCTCTGGAGATGTCTTAGATCCTTGTATTGTTGGGAAGAGTTAAGTTTATCACTATTAGTCATTACACAACATGACTGTTATTGTGTACAATGTTCTCTTGGTTCTGCTCACTTCACTCAGCATCAGACCATACAAGTCTTTCCAGGTTTCTCTGAAGTCAGCCTGTTCATCATTTCTTACAGCACAATAGTATTCCTTTACATTCATATACCACAACTTGCTCAGCCATTCCCCAATTGATGGGCATCCTCTAAATGTCCAATTCTTTGCCACCACAAAAAGAGCTGCTATGAATATTTTTGTACATGTGGGTCCTTTTCCCTTTTGTATGATCTCTTTGGGATATAGCCCTAAAAGTGCTGGGTCAAAGGGTATGCACATTTTTATAGCCCTTTGGGCATAGTTCCAAATTGCTCTCCAAAATGGTTGGATCATTTCACAACTCCATCAACAATGCATTAGTGTTCCAATTTTCCCATATTTTCTCCAACATTTATCATTTTCTTGTTTTGTTATGCTGACCAATCTGATAGGTAGCAACTTAGTTCTTACTCTACCATCTTGTTTTCTGGAAATGGATCTTCCTAATTTATTTTTAAAAGGTGAGCATTTGGAGCTATTAGCTGGTTACTACTAAATTTTAAGTACCTGAAAGGCAGTAACTAGGTGATTTTATCATGAATTTATCTTCAGTTAGATTTAAAATTTTCCATATTTAACAATTTCTGATTCATATCCCATATGTACAAAGAGCATTGCTAAGGATGAATCTTTATCATGGGATACAGTTTATAAAACATTAAGTCATATGCCCACTTAAGGTGTTTATCAGTGCAATGGAAATTATTTGGCAAAGAATACAAAGTAATAAATGTCACATTGATGTCTTATTCTCCAAATATGTCTTATCAAATCTATTAATTATATCCAATCCTGGAATGCATGAAATGTATTCAAAAATTTCCACAATATCTTTCCAGTCATACCAACACATTCTATGGACCACTATTAGCTTAATAGTCCCACTCACAACCCCTATCATTCAGTTGTTAAATTCAATTATTTTTACCTCTATATATCTTGACTATTGTCTTTTTCTCTCAATTCAACCATCCTATCCCCACACTTGTATAGCTCAGACTGTCTTTATCTCTTGCTAAGAGATAAAGCTTAAGCTCCCTTGGATCACTTTTAAACTCCTACTTAAATTGTCAGGTTGGAGTCCCTAAGGGTAGCTGATCTTACAACCCTTGAGATCCTATTTATTATCCTAAGAGATTGACATTTCTTATAAAATAGTTCATCAGCTGCTCATCTTCTGTTCTCCCTATTATTAATCACTCTCCTTGGGGTATAAGGTGTGTTCAGGGAATACTAGTACCTTTGGCGTGAGAGCTGCTGAACCCTTTTGAGGGCTGCTTTCCATCTTTGGTGTTCACTTTGTCCACAACTCTCACCTGTAACTCCAAGAAGCTGTTGCATGCACAGCAGCCACACTCCAGTAAACTGTTTGACAGATGAGCTGAACCAGGCTGAGGGTAACTGAGAGGTCCCAAACCCTTCTACTCCAAGCATGTGAAGACTTCCCCTGGTGGAATGGGCAGAAGAGAACAATTTGTTCCAATGGTCCTAAAGGCAGCCAAAACAGATGCTGTGGCGTGCTTAGAGCCTTGTTGTGTCAAAGACACAAAGTTTGTCCACTGCATCCCTAGCCAACACCAGTCCTCTTGACTTTGTTTTGCCTCTGGACTGTGATGACTCACAAAAAGAGAGTGAGTCTGATGACTTCATGCAATTCTGCCTCATTTAAATATAATTTATGCATGAATCAAAATACATTGATTCATACTATTATGCTTTTTTTTTTTTAACAATCTCAAAGTCCTATGGCAATAGGCAAGTGAAGAAGCAGCAGGTGTGGATACACTGGGAGGTATAGTCACAACCTTGCACCACATGACTCACCTCCTAGTGTGGGGAAAGGCCTAGAAAAAGTGACCTAAAAATTGTGTCCTTTATCCAACCCTGGCCTGTTTACAGTGGCAGGTAGGGATCCTACCCTATGGTTGAAACAAAAAATGTTTACAAAAACTTCTGCAAAAATTATTCCATTCACCATTAGTCCATGGGATATGCACACCCTTATGGACAACATAAAATCCAGTAAACCTGAAAGATGAACAGCATATTATATCCAAATCGCTGCACTGAGTGAAACAAGGCGAGTAAATGAAAGCTAGAAATTGAAGTAGGAGTTGGATACATGTTTGTTAGTTTTGTTTGTTTGTTTGTTTTCTGGAGTGGCCATAGTGAAGAGGAGGACCATGAAGCTGGTGTAGGCTTCGCAACCAAAACTAACCTAGTCAATAAGCCTGTATGCCTTCCAAAATATTGGGCTCATGACAATGCATTTGTGACTTGCAGAAAAACACCAAATCATCATAATCTGTACATATGTTCCCACCATGACAATCCCTGGAGAGGTCAAAGAAAAATTTTATGAAGACTTACAGACCCTCATCATGAATGAGCCAAAAGAGGACAAGCTTATAATTCTCTGTGACTTTAAGGCTAAAGTAGGCATAGATTGACCAACATGGCAGGGATTCCTTGGGAGGAATGGAGTTGGAAACAGCAACAGAAATGGTCACTTACTGTCAAAGACTTCTGCATCTCATAACTTTCTCATCACCAATACTGTTTACCATTTACCTAAATGCAATAAAACTTTGTGGATGTACCCTCACAACAAATATTGGCATTAAATAGACTCTGTCACTGTAAGGAGAAAAGATACACAAGATGAAAGAGTGATGAAGGCAATGTGTAGTGCAGAGTGCTGAACTGACCATAGACTTATCATCTCCAAGCTAACTATTCACTTTCAGTAAATGTGGGTCCCCAAAGCAAGATGAGTGCAAGAAACACCAGGATAATGTCAACACATTAGTGCACTTCTTTGAGCAGTAACAGTTCATTCCTAACTTGGAAGAAAAGCTAAGGTAACACACATTTGGCAACAGCGAAGCAAAAAAGAAGTGGGCAGATTTCAGAGATTTGGTATACAGTACCACATATACTCTTCTGGGACAAAGCACTTACAAACATCAAGATTAGTTTGATGAAAAAAAAAGAAATGTTTTCAGATGACTTTCACAAGGAATGAAAACAACATCAAGGTCAGGTACTGCACTGAAGGTGAATCATTGAACTTGAAAAGGCTATAAGATAAAATTAAAGTGGAGGGAGAATTAGTACATGACTTTTTGTTCACAGATGATTGTTCATTCATGTAGACTCTGATACTGAGATGAAACAAAATATGGATCCAGTCTCTGCTGCTTGTGCTAATTTGAACTTAACATTTAACACCAAGAAAACACAGATTCTCCACCAGCTAGCACCACACCATTCATACATGGAGTCATTGGTTACAGCAAATGGAGAAGTTTTGAACAGTGTGGATAAATTCACTTACCTTAACAGTATACTTTTCAGAGATGTACCCATTGATAATGAGGTTGATGTGTGCATTGCCAGGTCTAGCTTAGTGTTTAAGATACTCTGAAAGAAAGTTTGGGAGAGAAAAGGTATTAGACTATGTACTAAATTCAAGGTCTACAGAATCATTATGCTGACTTAATTGTTATATGCCTGTGAAACCTGCACAATATACCAGTGCCTTGCCAAGAAACTGAATCATTTCCATTTTAATTGTCTTAGGAAGATTCTGAAGATCATCTGGCAAGATAAGGTACAAGATACTGATGTCCTTTCTCAAGCTAATCTACCAAGCATTCAAACCCTGCTGCAGAGAGCACAGCTTCTATGGGAAGGTCACATTGTTTGAAAAATCAAAAGTACATTTGCCTAAAAGACCATTTTATGAAGAATTCACACAAGGAAGGAACTTACATGGTGGTCAAAAGAAGTGAACACTCTAAAGAACACTCTAAAGGTCTCTCTGAAGAACTTCAGAATCAATTGCTTGGCCTGAGAGATGCTGGTAAATACTGCCTAGCATGGTGTACCTGCTTCAAACAAAGCACTGTGATCTATGAGTGAAGCAGAATTACAGTACCTCAAAAAGAAATGTGAGATGCTCAAACTTAAACACATTTCCCACCTAAGTGTTTATATGAACTTTATGCGCAGGACCTGTGGCAAACATTCTGAATTCATATTGGTCTGATCAGCCACAGTTGGACACATGGTACCTTGATGCCAACAGAGTGATGTCATTTTGGTCCTCTTCTAGAATGTAGTACAACAACCAATCATCATCCTTTAACTTTTACAAAAAGGATTTATTGAAACAATATAGCAAGGAAATTTGTGACAAAAAAAATCTCCCTAAACTGGGTAAAAAAGCTCCCCTTACATACACAAGGTTCCTTGGAAGAGTGAGGTCTCAGATTTAAAGTACAGAAAAAGTGAGGCACAAGTAGAGAATACAGTGACCTGTGAAGTATTGTGGGCCCTTTCCCCTGCTCCATTTTGCAAAGTTCACATGAAGTTTGATTTTATTTTTTTATTAATTTATTTTGATTTATCAATAATCATTTCCATAAGCTTTTGAGTTTTAAATTTTTCTCCTTCTCCCTCCCCAAGTCAGTGTGCAATCTGATACAGGCTACACATGTACATTCCTATTAAACATATTTTCACATTAGTGAGGTTGTAAGGAAGAATTAGAACCAATAGCAGGAACCACCAGAAAGAGGAAACAAAACAAAATAGAAGAAAAAATAGCAAATAGTATGCTTCAATCTACATTCAAACTCCATAGTTCTTTCTTTGGATATCATTTTCCATCATGAGATCTTTGGAGATGTCTTTGATCCTTGTGTTGCTGAGAAAGGCTAAGTGTATCAACGTTAGTAATCTCACAATGTGGGTGTTACTATGTGCAAAATTCTCCTGGTTCTGCTCACTTCACTCAGCATCAGTCCATGCAAGTCTTTCCAGGTTTTTCTGAAGTCTGCCTGTTCATCATTTCTTATGGCACAATAGTATTCCATTAGATTCATATACCACAATTTGTTCAGCCATTTCCCAATTGATGGGCATCCTCTCAACTTCTAATTCTTTACCTCTACTGCTCTAAATATTTTTGTACATGTGAATTGTTTTCCCATTTGTATAATCTCTTTGGGATATAGCCCTAGAAATGCTATTGCTGGGTCAAAGGGTATGCACAATTTTATAGCCCTTTGAGCATAGCTCCAAATTGAACTCCAAAATGGTTGGACTATTTCACAACTCCAACAATGCATTAGTGTTCCAATTTCTCACATCTTCTCCAACATTTATCATTTTCCTGTTTTGTCATGTTGGCCAATCTGATAGGTGTGATGTGGTACCTCAGAGTTGTTTTGATTTGTATTTCTTTAATCAGTAGAGATTTAGAGCATTTTTTTTCATATGACTATAGATGGCTAACTGCCTGTTCATGTCCTTTGACCATTTATCAATTGGGGAATGACTTGTATTCTTATATATTTGACTTAATTCTCTATGTATTTTAGAAATGAGGCCCTTATCAGAGAGACTAGCTGTAAAAATTCTTTCCCAACTTTCTACTTTCTTTCTAATGTTGGTTGCATTAGCTTTGTTTGTGCAAAAACTTTTCAATTTAGTATAATCAAAATTATCCATTTTGCATTTCATAATGTTCTCTATCTCTTGTTTGGTCATGAATTCTTCTGTTCTCAATAAATCTGATAGGTATACTATTCCTTGCTCTCCCAGTGTGCTTATATCATCAGTCCTTATATCTAAATCATGAACACATTTTGACTTTATATGGTGTAAGATTTTGGTCTATGCCTAGTTTCTGCCATACTCTTTTCCAGTTTTCCCCGCAGTTTTTGTCAAATAGTGAGTTCTGTTCCCAGAAGCTGGGGTCTTTGGGTTTATCAAATAGTAGATTACTATAGTCATTGATGACTGTGTCTTGCATACCTAACCTATTCCACTGATCCACCACTCTGTTCTCTAGCCAGTACCAAGTGGTTTTGATGATTGTTGCTTTATAATACAATTTGAGATCTGGAACAGCTAAGCTGCTTTCCTCTGCCTTTCTTTTCATTAGTTCCCTTGATATTCTGTACCTTTTTTTATTCCAAATTAATCTTGCTATTATTTTTTTCTAGTTATATAAAATAATTTTTGGTAATTTGATTAGTATGGCACTGAATAAGTAAATTAACTAAGGTAAAATAGTCATTTTTATTATATTAACTTGGCATACCCATGAGCAATTGATGTTTTTCCAATTTAGATCTGACTTTATTTGCGTGAAAATATGAAGTTCAATTTTAGATATAAATCTTCATGGGATTCTGAGAAGTAATGCCTTTCTAGAGAACACAGCCATCCCTTTCCCCTTTTTTCCTGTCACAATCCTTGAAGCTGCTGCTGTATTTTTCCACATCTATCTCCAGACTCTTCCTCTTTTGTCTTCTACTGCTGCCAGCTCTGGTAGACTCTACTACTAACTAGAGTTGTTGGTGGGAATTTTGAAGATTTTCCAAACATTTGATTATCACAAGGTTATAACCCAGTTAATTATCTCTGAATATGGAATTGCCTAAGATCGGGGAAGAAAAAATATAAAAGAATGAGAGACAATGTACTCATTAAAACCTAGTACTTGGGTGGCAGCATGTAGTTTGCTTCTGCTCTCCCATCTGGAAGCTCATGACAATTCTGCCTTACCATCAGGAAAGAAAAGAGCAATAGCCAGAAATAGGGCTAGATCATTTCTTTTATATTCCCCTTCAGTTACAGCTCAGCAGCTAATCACTTATTAGTGCTTCTGGTTCTTAAGTTAACCAGAAGATGTTTTATCAAAAGACACTACCAGCCTCTTAACCATTTGTGGATGGAAATAGAATCTCCAAACTTCCACATGATGATGTATTGAGTGGTTTCCCATCAATCTAGACTAAAACTAATTATTCCTAATAGAGATATAATTAGTCCTGTGGGCCCTAGTCCCTCAACTCTTCAATTCAAACTTTGCACAGTTTCTAAATTTCTATTTCTAAAATAGATATGAAATTATTCCTCAACTGTCCTCAAAACATTACTATTTGCTGAAAGATAGAGCACAAAATTTCCATTTAGCATTTGAAACTCTTATGGCTTTAATTCATTGAGTCTTGTTTCCCATTTTTGTCCTTCACATGCCTTATTTCAGAAACAAACAAAACAACAACAACAACAAAAAAAAAAAACATCACTAACTTGTCATTCTCTTTGTATACTAGATCATGTCTCACCTTGATATTTTATGTGTGGATGAGTCCCCCCTTTGGAAGAAAGTAAGTTTTTTCAAAGCACAGATTAATTCCTTTTTAGTTGCTATATCAGCAGTACCTGACAACATGTAATCTATGGTAGGTGTTTGGAAAAAATGAAGTAGATCAAAAATGAAGAATTCACTGACTGTGACATGAAGCTATGTGAATAATATTTTGAATGTGTATGTGTATGTATGCATATATGTTATGTACATATACCCATATGCATATATGTATATAGACTTATATACATAAAGACATTTGCATACACGTAGATACACACAAACATACTTTGTGTGTGCATGTGTGTGTGCATGAGTGTGTGCATGTGTGTGTGTGTATACATTGCATAGGTATTATAGATGAACAGTGTCCTGGAACTATAATAGCAAAGTAAGAAGAAATTGGACTACAATATCTGTTTGCTGACATCACAGAACATCATCAATGATCTTAGTCTGTTAGATAGTGTTAACATCTCATTAACAGATATGTATTTCCACAATGATGTTAATGGCTAATGCTCATATAGTAAAATAATTTTAGAAAAAATATCACAACAAATTCAAGAAGCAATAGAAAGATTCATGGTGTGCAAAAGTAAGATTATCATTTACTGAAGATAACTTGTATAAGAAAAATATTATTAAAAATACCAAAGCCATATGTGATTAGAAAGTCAAGTGTAACCACATGTAGAGGAAATGAGAAATAATAGCTAGAAAGCTAGAAAAATTCATCATTAACATGTAGATATTTAAAAAAAGAAAAAAGGAAAGCCTTCAATGGATTATGTGAGTACTCTATAAAGTATTTATGAAAAATGTAGGAATCATTGAGGATGAGTGGGAAAGTTGCAATCTGTATAATTAAAGGATGTACTCACACTGATGAAAGCATACATTTATCAAATATTAAAAGAAATAATATAGATATGAATATGTCCTCAAATCCTAAAAATTAATTGGAACTAATAATAATAACCATCAAAATAAGTATCATCATCACCATCATATCACAGTACCACATTGAACAACATACAGAAGATATAGGCAAGTGAAAGGGAAAGCCCATTGGATGTAGAGACAATGAACATAGGTATAAAGTGATTTTGGCTATCATATCACTTATTATATTTATGAAGTCCTCTCCTTTGAGAAGATGGCCTCTAAGATCCTTTCCAACTTTAAATCTGTAATGCTATAATCCATATGAGCAAAGTGGAAGAAGAAGATAAAAATTATGGAGCAAATTTATAGTTAATCTAATAACTATATACACCTCCATTTTTTTTAAATTAATAGAACTTTGGTCAACAAGTTTCAGTGGCATCAAGTGAAATACTAATACCCAGGAGTACTGAATTCTTAAAAAAGAAGACCTAGAAAGGAAAAATACTTCACTGAACATATGAGTTCAAGTCACTGAGCAGTGAAAAAAAAGTCAATGAGGCCAAAACAGTCTACCCCAGAATATGAATGAGGCAAAAATGAACTATTTTCCCCTCATTGATTTTTGCTGCAGACTGAGTCACTTGTGGTCACTTCATTTTTTTTTCTATTACTTTTCAGCCATTCAATGGAAGTCTGAAAGTGGTATTTGAGGCCCTGTGAAGGCACTACCGTGGTGTCTTTCATCTTTGAGGTCAAACAGCTTGGTGGCAGAATCCTAGTGATGGAAGTACAATGAGCTCCATAAAACTTTTCTTCCTCGACTCATGTAGATTATCTGACAGGTACACCTTATTGGTTGGGCTCACTTAAAACAAATGAAGTGATTTTAATGGATTCTATTATTGATTAGAATCAGTATGATATAAAAGATAAAGAGCTATCCTTGATACTAGGGTTATCATAGTTCAAGTCCTACTTCTGACTCATATTGACTCTATGATATTGATCTAATCATTTAGCCTTTTATGTCCCAGATTATTCTCTAAGTCTATAAGTTATAGACAAAGTGCTA
This sequence comes from Vombatus ursinus, assembly GCF_900497805.2. Lineage (NCBI taxonomy): Eukaryota > Metazoa > Chordata > Mammalia > Diprotodontia > Vombatidae > Vombatus > Vombatus ursinus. Next base: position 30,009,825 of record NW_020940360.1, read on the forward strand.
CCCACATTGATTAAATCATAGTTCTGGTCCAAAGAGATAAATTGATACCATCAGTTTTCTACAATCTTGGCTGGTTCAATTCATTGCTAACTGCCCTATTTACCAGAGTTTCAGTAAATCAATAAGCTTTTCCTAAATGCCTACCATGTGTAAGGCACTGTGCTAAGCATTGCAGATACAGAGAGAGGTAAAAGATAGTGCCTACTTTCACTGAGCTCATCATCTAATTATTTGGTAGTTCTGTTTATTAGGAAACTCTGAGAAGTTTTGTAATGGGTAGTGTTTGGTAATGTCTATCCTAGGAGATATATATGAGTTGTTTTCCCATTTGTAGCTTGTGGGTTTCACTGAGATATCCACACTCTGAATTGCCCCACAAATTTAATTTGATTTTGTTCTACTAACATTTATTAATCACCTAATCTGTCCCTAGTTCCTATGATACATTGTATGAATCTGTCCCTAATTCCTATTTTACATTGCATGAATTTTAAGACAGCTGGCAGAGTACTAGTTTTTAACTATAAAAGACTTATTTCTGTGAAGCTTCTTCAACTGAAAAGCTGAACCATGCTTTTATTCTCTAAGAACAATTGTTTAATGGGTCTTTCATGTTTGTCACACCAATTGGTAGAAAATTTATTTTCAATATGCTAATTAAAGTTTTATAATAGAGTTACATGGAAAGAAACATATGGGCATGCCAGAAGCTAGAAGGAGGAAGAAGGAAATATGGTTAAAGTGAATGCAATCTGTGGACCAAATGATTTTTTAACTTTTTTTTTTAGATATATGAAGTATGACTTTAAAGGACTGATATCTTCTTGGGTGGCTTATAGAAATATTCCATTACTGTATCATGTTGCATTCAACTGTAATTTCAGCTAAGCTTCAGGGTTCTTCAAAGATTTTATTGATTCATAGACTTCTCTTGACCTGTAGCCCTCCATCGTAGAGGGAGTAATAAGGCAAAAAATTTCAGACCCAATCAGAAATCATATTAGTGATCAAGCAAACATTATCACAATGGGAGTGATTATGAAATAATAGTACTATAGAATCTAAGAGCAAATTATGCTAGAATCCTAATACCTGAAGAAGCAGTGTAGATATGTTATTACCAAAGAAAACTTTAGATTGGGGTTGAAACAAATAGAAATCAGAGTCCAAACAGCCCTGTGTACAAAGTAATGTACTAGAACTTTAAGAATTCTGAGAGATTTTCTATTAATGAATGGTCAATGGTTATAAAAAGACAGTTTTCAGAAGAAGAAATCAAAGTTCTCAATAATCACATAAAATGTTCTAAAACTCTGCTGACTAGAAAAATTAAAATTAAAATAACTCTGAGATATCATATTATACCTATCACTATGACTAATGTGACAGAAAAGGAAAGTGCTAAATGCTGGAGGGGATGTGGGAAAAAATGAGACACTAATTTAGAGTTAGTGAAGTTGCTGAATTATTACAATCATTCTGGAGAATAGTTTGGAACTACACACAAAGGACTATAAAACTATGCATACCATTTGACTGAGCAATACGACTGCTAGATCAGTATCCCAAAAAAGATCAGAGTAAAAGGAAAAGGCCCTATTTATACAAAAAAAAATTTGTCAGCTTTTTTTTTTGTGATGACAAACAATTGGAAATCCATGGGATGCCCATCAATTGAGGAATGCCTGAACTAGTTGTGGCACATTATTATAATGGAATAATACTGTGCTATAAGAAATGATGAATAGAATAGTTTTTAAAAACCTGGGAAGACTTACGTGAATTCATGCAGAATAAAATGCACAGAACCAGGAAAACATTGTGGACAATAACAGCAATGTTATAAGGATGATTAATTATGAAAGACATAGCTCCTTTATCCAGGACAATTCCAAAGGGCCCAGGTTAAAAAATGCTATACACCACCAGAGAAGTAACTGATGAGCTTTGAATGAAGTTTAAAGCATATGTTTTTAACTTTCTTTATTTTCAATTGCTTTCTTTTTAGTGTGCTTTCTTTTACAACATTGCTAATATGCAAATTTTTATGACTTCATGTATTTAATTGATATAAAATTTCTTGCTTTCTCAAGTATAATGGAGGTAAAAGAGGGAAGGGACAACATGGAACTCAAACTAAAAAAATGATTATTAAATTTTTTACGTGTAATTAGAAAATATTTAATGAAATAAAAAAATAAAGAGAAGTGAATTGGTAGGAATGAAAGGGACATAGTAAATATAGACAACTTTTTCAAGAAATTTACCTCTGAAATGGAATTAAGTTAATGTCATATTAGTTCTGCTTTTAGAAAAAACAATTAAGATTTGAAAATATCCAAGTATGTTAATAGATAAGAAAAAAGGAGTCAGTGATTACAGTATTATTAGAGTTATTATTAGAGTTACAATAAAACTTGGGATATCATCCTGAAATATATGATTCAGAAATTAAATAAGGGTATAAAAACAGGGATTAATTTCAGTGACTAGGTCTGTAGTATCTTTGGCTATATGGCAAGAAAGAAAGGGTTATGATATTGAGAACTTTGAGGAATGGAAAATGGAGCTTTGGGAACTTGCCCACAGGTCTCAGTAAATAACATGGGAAACACTGGTACAGCTGGAAATTGTAGAAACATTGAAAATGTTTGGACCATTGTTAAGGGAAATGAAGTAAGGTATCAAAAACATAGAGTTAACACTATTTCACAAAAAAAAAACACTGAGAAAACTGGAAAATAGTATGGCAGAAACTAGTCATAGAACAACAACTTACACCATATAGCAAGATAAAGTCAAAATAGGTGCATAATTTAGACATATAGAGTGATACCATAAGCAAATTAAGAGAGCAAGAAACAGTTTATCTGTTAGATCTATGGAAAAAGGAAGACTTTATGACCAACAAGAGATAGAGAGCATTATGAAATGCAAAATAGATCATTTTGAGTACATTAAGTGAAAAAGGTTCTGCACAAAGCCAATGCAACCAAGATTAGAAGGAAAGTAGAAAGCTGGGAAATAATTTTTACTGTCAGTGTTTCTGATAAAGACCTCATTTCTAAAATATATAGAGAAGTGAGTCAAATTTACAAGAACACAAGTATTCTCCAATTGACAAATGGTCAAAGGATATAACCAGGCAGATGAAGAAATTAAAGCTATCCATACTCATACAAAAGAAATGCTCTAAATCACTACTCATTAGAGAAATGTAAATTAAAACAACTCTTAGGTAGCACCTTACACTTATCAGGTTGGCTAATATGAGAGAAAAGGAAAATGTTAAAAATTGTTGAAGATGTGGGAAAATTGGTACACTAATGCATTGTCATTGAGTTGTGAACTGATCCAACCATTCTGGAGAGCAATTTGGAGCTATATCCAAAGGGTAACCAAACTATGCATACCCTTTGATCCAGAAATACAACTACTAGGTCTGTATCACAAAGAGATCATAAAAATGAAAAGGATACATATGTACAGAAATATTTATAGCAGCTCTTTTTGTGGTGGCCAAGAATTGGAAATTTAGGGGATGCTTATTAATTGGAGAATGGCTGAACAAGTTATGGAATACTATTGTTCCATAAGAAATGATTAGCAAGCAGACTTCAGAAAAACCTGTAAAGACTTATGTGAACTGATGCTTAGTGAAGTGAGCAGAAGCAGGAGAACATCATACAATGTTACAGCAACATTGTGTGATGATTAACTTTGATAGCCTTAGCTCTTCTCAGCAATGCAGTGATCTAAGACAATTTCAAAAGACTCATGATAGAAAATGCTATCCATTTCCAGAGAAAGAACTATGGAGTCTGATTTCATATTGAAGCATACTATTTTCTTTTTTTATCTTTCTTGTAGTTTATCCCTTTGGTTCTGAGTCTTCTTTCACAACATGACTAATGTGGAAGCATGTTTATTATGATTGTGCATGTGTAATCTATATCAGATTGCCTGCCATCTTGGAAAGGGTGTCAGGAAGGGAGGGAGGGAGAAAAACTAATTTGGAACTCAAAATTTTACAAAGGTGAATGTTGAAAACTATCTTTACATGTAATTAAAATACTATTAAGTAACAAAATTGAAAAATATACAGTTAAAAGACTATAAAGTAATAAAGATAGAATTATTGAGTTTAGTCATGGATGATATGTCACAAGTTAAAGACATTGCATGTTGTTGAGCAATTGATTCTGAGATAATATCTATTGAAATATTAAAGAGGAATATCTTGTGAGCAAGGCTGAGTATGGAAGCAAAAAAATATCCAAAGAGGGAAAGGGTGGGTGGCCCATGACACTGGAAGTCACAATGAGAACGCACAAAAAGTATTGTGAGAAGGAGGATAGTGAAAGGATAGATTATCATCAGAAAGGAATTTCAAAGATTCAAATTTTCATGTAATGTAGCTCCAGAAATGGTGAGGTCTCATATGTGCCTCTGTCAGTGTATGGGGTAATTGGGATGGGCAAGGAATTTGTTGGAACTAAGAACCTCAAAATAGTGTTTCAATCTGTCAAATGGGAATTCAACTTGCATATCAGAGCAGTATCATTGTATAGCAGAAAGAACATGGCAATTAGAGTCAGAGTTCAAATCAATTCACTTTACTCCATTCAAATTACATTTCTTCAACTATAATGGGGGAGTCAGACTGCATAATGGGCTGATTCTGACTTAAGATCATCCTATGATACTTTAGCTATGGAATTGGAATGAAATGAAACAATTATAACTCATTTAATAGTAAGCAACAGCAGGATTACTTAGCTATATCAGAAGAAGGATGTTCGAAACATGGAAGGACTGTCCATACAGGATAAAGCATTGACTCAGCTAATCACAAATCTTTCCAAATACATTATCCAGACTTGAATTCAGTATGTAGTTAATAATTTGTACTGTCATTAATGGGCAAACCTGGTATTCAATTCAACAATTCAAGTGGGATTTATTCAACATCCAGTAATCACAAGGCCTTGTGTTAGGCACTAGGTATACAGCAACATCAAGAACAACAAAACATGAACTTCCTTACCTTCAATGAGTTTAAATTTTCGGGACAGATGAGATTTAAATTTTGGGGACAGAAGATATATGCAAACTATGCATATAAAGTATATACAAAATATATAAAAGAAAATATGGCATCACTGGACTGGAGAGTGGTGCTAAGAACTGGAAGTGAGACCAGGAAAGGGCTGGTTAGTTGAACTTTGAACCGAGAAGAGGAAGAGAGGTGGGATAGCATTTGCACAGAGATAATCTGTGCAAAGACAAAAAGATGGTAAACGGATGAATTAGGAAAGGTTTGTAAAAAAGTAGAGTGCATTATCTGAAAGCTGGTCATTTGGATCATGACAGGAATCCAGTTTAACTTAACAAATGTTTGTTGACTCTTAGACATCTGAAACTTAAAAACTAATCTGAGTGTTTAGTCACATTCTTATATAGTTTGATGGTTGCACAGAAATTACATATTTTAAGGTTCCAGAAATTCCAATTCTTTCAAATAGATGGAAGCTTGTTGAGCAGATACTATGTGCCAAGCATAAGTAGGGTTTTGGCAATTGATTTTATGCTCAAATCGTACTGCAAATTGATTTACAAGGGTAAGTAGACTTCAATGCTCTATTAAGATTGATCACAAGCACCGGCAAGTTGTTCAGATGAAGAGAGATTTATACTTCCCTTAATTTTAAAGAATTGCTTGAATTTCCAGTGGACATAAGTATAGATTGTGCAAGAGCATATATTCAATGCATAATCACCCTTTGTTTGTATCAGTATTGTATATAAATATATCCACAGAACAGAGATGATTGCACAAAGTTGTCTTTCTTTTATATAATTAAGAACCCATTACATCATCAGGCCAGGCATTTTATAATATAAAATAAATAACATAGGGCACTTTTTTAAGGGGAGGGGAAAGAGGATGGTTATACCTTCTTATTTAGAGAATTTATAATTTACTCAGAACTGAAATCTGTCTGCAAGGCTAATCTCTCCCCCCCCACATGCACACACATACACACAGTGAGAGATCAATGGATCTGGGGTAGTCATACTGGCTCTATTGCTTCTGTGGCTGGTTAATACATCATTAATATCTCTGAACCTAAATTCACTTGTGTATAAAATCAAAATTGTGAAAGTTGTCCCATCAAACTCACAGAGAGACAAATGATAAAGTGCATACTGTCATGGACTGGGGGTCACAAATAACTGAATTCAAATCAAGCATCAGACATTTATTAGCTGTGGAACCCTGTGCAATTCACTTGACATCTCTCTGCCTTGGTTTCCCCATCTATAAAATGAAGACAACAATAGCACCAATTACCCAGGGTTGTTGTGAAAATAAAATCAGATAATATTTATAAAGTATTTTGCAAACTTTAAAGTACTTTATAAATCCTAACTATAAGTAAAGTTCTGGGGTATTTGCTCCATATACAAATAAAAATGGAAAACAGTTCCTGGTTTCAAGAAATTTACATACTTAGATTCTTTTTTTGGCTTTTTACTTTGTTTTTATTTTATTTTATTTTAAAATAGTATTTTATTTTTAATTACATGCAAAGACAGTTTTAAGCATTCATTTTTATAAGATCTTGAGTTCCAAATTTTTCTCACTCCATCCCTCCCCTGCCCTCTCCCCAAGACAGTAAGCAACCTGATATGGGTTAGATATGTGCAATAATGTCAAACATATTTCCACATTAGTCATGTTGTGAAAGAAGAATCAGAACAAAATGAGAAAACCATGAGAAAGGAAAAAACACAAAAAAGTTAAAATAGTATGCTTTGATCTTCATTCTGTTGCCATGGCTCTTTCTTTGGATGTGGACAGCACTTTCCATCATGAGTATTTTGCAATTGTCTTGGATCATTATGTTGCTGAGAACTATAGTTCGATGATCACACAATGTTGTTACTGTGTACAGTGGTCTCTTGGTTCTGCTTACTTCACTCAGCATCAGTTCATGTAAATATTTCCAGGTTTTTCTGAAATCCAATTGCTTATTATTTCTTATAGTACAACAGTATCTTATTACATTCATTTATCACAACTTGTTCATACTTACATTCTAACAGAGGGAAACAACATGTGGAGGGGAGTAGTGGCCAGGGAAAGAAGTTTTGTTCTGAGGAGTTGCAAGGAAGTTGAGCATAAGCACAAAATATGCTACAATTTTTCCAGAATTATAAGCTGTAGCTCAATATATGGTTGGATGGGATTTGAAACATCCTCTGTCATCTCTTAGGTGAATTTACACTCATTCAATATGGATTCAGTGTGGAGATATAGTGTAGCAGGACAAACAAATACTCAGAATCAAGGAAGTTGTGTTCTAGGCTCTACAATGCCTCTAGCTAATTGCACAACTTTAGTCAAATAGTTAACTGCTTTGGACTGCATTCTTCTTATTTATAAAATAAGGTGATAAAGTTATTTGGTTAGATAAAATCCTATTGATTTTGGAAGCTAATTTATTGCCCTATAAAATATATTTTAATATCATTGATTTATCCTTATAAATAAATCCTAGGTGCTTCAGAAAAGAGCTTCAAGACATTCATTCATGTAAATTTGTAAAAACAATCCCAGCCTTCTTCAGATGTTGGAAAATATTGGTGGTCTTGATAAATCAGAAGGCTTTTTTTCTAATACATGGTTCCCTCACTTACCTCTGTATTACTTTAATATTTATCCTTCATAGCACCATATCCATGCAATATCATTAGAAAGAAGAAAGTGCTAGAAAATTATGGATAAAATATTTTCATAGATGGTAATATTCCAGCAATAGCAGACATTGTTCATCACAATAACAGATTTAAGAAAGAACAGATTTTTCAGGCTCTCTAATTGGTGTATTTTATTAGATGCGCAAGTTTGAAAAGTCACATTGGTGAACCTTATTATTGTTATTATTGATATTAATATTTAATATCTTGGTTTTAATTTGACTTTCATATATCATAATTTGCCAGAATAAAAGTATTATGTGCAAAAAATGCAACAAAATCTGCATTAATGCCATTTGCAAATGTTAATGTTAAACAAGCACAAATTATTCTTTTGATTGTACTTTCAGATGTATATGTATATGTCTATAAAGGGGGGTAGTGACTGGGAGAATGGGCTGTGTGGGTTTGTGTATGTGTTTAGAAGACTCAGGAGAAGTGAGAAGACAAGTATGGGAAGCAGGCTATTATAGGATAATGTTGAAATGAATCCATTTTAAATGTTATGTCCTTATTTCCACAGTAACACTGAATTGATTAGGACAGGGAGACAAATGTCACATCCTAGATGAATAACTATTGTTTAGATTCTATGTTACTGAGAAGAATAGAGAACGTTTGGCTTCAAGAGTTGTGCATATGTGATACCATTCATTACTGATTTTCTCTTGTTCTAATTATCTGCATAAAGCGAGAAGAATACACACATATTTTAAGTGTGTGTGTGTGTGTGTGTGTGTGTGTGTGTGTGTATGTGACCCTCCAGACTGGTAGATAGATATTTCCTGTGAAATAAGAAAAGTTTTTGCATTACTTTTTCTACAAATTTAAGGGAGTTTAGGTTAGTCAGCAGTTAGAACTTAAGAAAATGTAAAAGATCAACATAAAATTCTGAGAAAGTTGTGGGGTCTTCCAGGTTTCCCCAAATAATTCCAAGTCTCATAGTAGTATAGTATATAGGCCATAAAGTTTAGATATTATATATTAGAATATGGTATTGATGTGGTATGAATGTCATAAAGATATCAATATCATCTAGATATCAATATCAATATAATATGGTTTTAATATAATATGGTATATGATATTAGAATAAGGAAATTTATGCTCTTATAAAATTTTGCTTCAATCCTTGAAAATAATTAAAAAGAAAAAGTAATATACATGTATCATACATTTATTACAACTCAATTTAATACAAGTTATCATCAATAATCCTGGGATTGGGGATTTCACAACATTTGAGTTTTCCTTTCACTGATGCAAATCTTAGCACACAGAGTTGATTTTTTTCATGAACTTCAGTAGCTGGGAAAAAAACAAACAAACAAACCAACAAACAGTCAGTTTGTTAGTGGCTAGTCAGTAGTCAAGCTTTTCGTTTGTTTTCCAAATGTAAGCAAACTTACTCTTTGGACCATAGATACTCATAGATACTCATTGTGATTCTAGGCTCAGGCATGATGCTTGTTCAGTTTGGTAGGATTTTCCAGGTCTGTGCTTCACTGGTACAGTTTTAGTATAATATATCTTACCTCCATGACACCACATGTATGGGGAAAAGATTTTGAGCAAAAAAAAAAAAACAGAAAAAAAAAGAAAAGAAAAAAACATGCTAGAAATATGTGACAATAAAGTATGATACAAAATTTCTTAACCAACAGTTCTTTTTTTCCTTTTAATATCTTTTGTGGCATGTCTTGGTATATTATGTTACTTCATCCTGAAATGTTCCCTTTTCCCAGTCTTGTATCTCACACTCCTTGTGAAATCCTAATTATCAGCTTATCTCCTTCAATCAGCTAATCAATCAAAGAACATGTATTAAGCACTTACTCTATCCACATATTGTCCAAAGGACATTATTACCCTGGAACTTTTCTTGGTACCTGAGGTCTTTTCACCTAAACAATACTTCTGCTATGTCAGCCTCCTTCTTTCATTGTTGCAATCCTTCCAAGACCTCTATTTTGAGGATGGATTGAGGATGGGCATACTTTTGACTCTTCAAACTTTCCAATGTGAATAACTTCTCTTCTTCCCAACTCTGTCACTTTTTAGCTTACTATTATGTCTTCCTTCAGGTGAATCTAAGATCCTTGAGGGTAAGAACTATTTTTCTTTATATCCCAATGCTTATTAAAGTATGTGGCACATAGTAAGCACTTAACAAATGCTTATTGACTATCTTTTCAGTGATACAAAGACAAAAGTAAATAAATTCCTATTTCCTCACATTCTTATGGAGGAGATAGTATTTATTTAAGTATAGATGTTCATAGAATATGTAGAATACATAGACTATATGTAATATAGAAGGTGAGGGAGTATTCTAGCACCTAGGAAAGGCAGGAAAGGATAGAGTTAGAAAGATTTCAAGACAAAGTAGCCTTTGAGTTGAGTCTTAAAGTAAAAAAAAAGGAATTTCATAAGTCAGAAGTCACAAGGACTTGTTTGGGGCCCTCAGAAACAATTATTGCAAAAGCATGGAGATGAAAGATGGAGTAGATGTTGAACTGTGAGTAGGCATGCATCTATAGAGCAAGAATTTGCAGGAGGGGAATAAGGGGAAAAAGCTTGAAGTATAGTAAGGAGTCAGGATATGAAGATCTTCAAATGGCAGAAGAGTTTGTATTTGATTTTATGGGCTATAGGAAGTCACTAGAAAGATGTTTAGAAAAGATTTGTTCTTGACACATGGAGGCAGAGCCAAGATGGCAGAGTAAAAGAAGTGACTTCCTTCAGCTCTACCCAAAACCCCTCCAAATACCTGTAAAAAATGGCTCTAAACAAATTCTAAAGCAGCAGAACCCACAAAAAGAGAAAGTGAAACAAATTTACAGCCCAAGACAACCTAGATGGTTGATTAGAAAGGTTTATCATGCCGGGCTGGGAGAGAGACGCTGTTCAGCATGGGCATGCAGGTAAAACAGGCCTCAGAAAACCTCGAGCAGGCCTCAGAGGACTGAATCACCAGCATTTTCCAGACTTCTCAGCCCACAAATACCAAAGACAACTTAGAAGGTCAGTAGGAAAAGTCTGTGACCACGGTGAGAGAGAAGCTTGGTCTTAGTCCCAGTCCTGGCATAGTCCCAGAGTGGTAGCTGCTTCTGGAGCTTCAGGCCCACAGACTGAGGGGGAATGGAGTGGCTGATTAGAGGTAGATTGCAGGGATCTCTTCGCTGGTGCTGAAGCAGGATTCTCTTGTTTTGTGTGTGCTTGGCTCCAAGTCACAATTCTGGGTGGCAATCCTGAGGCAAGGAGGAGTGCTGGCATGGTAGAGCTTGTGGTGGCAGTGGAGAGGGAATCCTTCTCACGGTTCCAAGGCAGAAAAAAGTGCTTGTGGTCACTCATAGACCAGAACAGAGGTCAGGAAAGGAGTAAACACCTCACCCTTGATCATACCACCTTGGAATAACTGAAAATTTACAGGTCCCTAGAAGTATCTCTGAAAACACCTGCACAAAACCCCCAAAGTTTGGGACAGTATGTTATCCACACTGGAAGCAGACCTTAATAAAGAGTTTAAAACTCAAGCAATTGACTGGGATCATGAGCAAACCCTGCAAAAAAAAAAAATCAGACCATAGAATCTGACTTTGGTGACAAGATCAAAACATACAACCAGAAGAAGATAACAAAGCCCAAGCTCCTACATCCAAAGCCTCCAAGAAAAATAGGAATCAGTCCCAGTCCATGGAAGAGCTCAAAAAGGATTTTGATAAGCAAGTAAGAGAAGTAGAGGAAAAACTGAGAAGACAAATGAGAGTGATGCAAGAAAATCATGAAAAACAAGTCAATCACTTGCTAAATCCCAAAAAATACTGAGGAAAATAACACCTTAAAAAATAGCCTAACCCAAATGGCAAAAGAGGTCCAAAAAGCCAATGAGGAAAAGAATGCCCTAAAAAGCAAAGTTGGCCAAATGGAAAAGGAAGTCCAAAAGCTTACTGAAGAAAATACTTCCTTAAAAATTAGAATGCAACAATTGGAAGCTAGTGACTTTATGAGATATCAAGGCACTGTAAAACAAATCCAAAAGAATGAAAAAATAGAAAACAATGCGAAATATCTCATTGGAAAAACAAGTGGCCTGGAAAATAGATCCAGGAGAGAGAATTTAAAAATTATTGGACTATCTGAAAGTCATGATCAAAAAAAGAGCCTAGATAACATCTTTCAAGAAATTATCAAGGGAAAGTGCCCTGATATTTTAGAGCCAGAGGGGAAAATAGAAATCGAAAGAATCCAGTGATCACCTCCCAAAAGAGATCCCCAAGGGAAAACTCCTGGGAATATTGTAGCCAAATTCCAGAGTTCCCAGGTCAAGGAGAACATATTGCAAGCAGCCAGAAAGAAACAATTCAAATATTGTGGAAACACAATCAGGATAACACAAGATTTAGCAGCTTCTACATTAAGGGATCATAGGGCTTGGAATATAACATTCCAGAGGGCAAAGGAGATAGGATTACAACCAATAATCACCTACCCAGTAAACTTGAGCATAACCCCTCAGGGGAAAAATGGATATTCAGTGAAATAGAGGACTTTCAAGCATTCTGGATGAAAAGACCAGAACTGAATAGAAAATTTGACTTTCAGATACAAAACTCAAGAGAAACATGAAGAGGTAAACAGGAAAGAGAAATCATAAGAGATTTATTAAGGTTGAAGTGTTTACATTCTGCATGGAAAGATGATATTTGTAACTCATGAGAGCTTTGTCAGTATTAGGGTAGTTGGAGGGAAAAATATGTATAGAGAGATAGATAGAGGGCACAGGGTGAGTTGAAGATGAATGGGTGATATCTGGAGAATAAAATTAAGGGATGAGAGAGAATTATGTTGGGAGAAGGAGAAAGGGAGAGGTAGAATGAGGTAAACTATCTCACATAAAACCGACAAAAATGGCTTTTATAGTGAAGGGAAAGTGGAGGAAGGTGAGAGCGAATGAGAGAATTTTATTCTCATCAGATTTGCCTTAAGGAGGGAATAACATACACACTCAATTGGGTATGGAAAGCTATCTTACCCTACAGGAAAATAGGAGTGAAGGCAATAAGGGGGGGTGGGAATGATAGAAGGGAGAGCAGATTTGGGGAGGGAGTAATCAGAAGCAAACACTTCTGAGAAGGAACAGGGTCAAAAGAGAGAATAGAATAAATGGGGGGGTGGGATAGGATAAAGAGAAATAGTGTTAGTGTTCCACAGCATGACTACTATGAAAGTGTTTTGCATGACTACACATATATTACCTGTACTGAGTTGCTTGGTTCAATGAGGATGGATGGAGAGTGAGGAAGGGAGAAAATTTGGAGCCCAAAGTTTTAAAAACAAATGTTAAAAAATTGTTTTCACATGCAACTGGAAAAAGAAATATGCAGTCAATGGGGTATAGAGATCTATCCTGCCCTACAGGAAAGTAGAAGAGGAAGGGGATAATAGAAGAAGGGGGAGATAGAAGGGAGGGTAGATTAGGGAAAAGGGTATTCAGAATGCATGCTGTCTTGGGGTTGGGGGGGACAAGATAGGGAGAAAATTTGGAACTCAAAGTTTTATGGATGTGAATTTTGAAAACTAAACATAAATAAATTAATGAATCTTTAAAAAAATGACACATGACTGGAGAGCCTGGATGACTGGGAGAATGCTGGTGCCTTTCACAGTAATGGCAATGTTTGGAAGAGAAAAGAGAAAAAGATTTAGTTCCATTTTGGACAGGTTGAGTTCATGATGTTTGTAGTGCATCCAGTAGAAAGACAGATCAGAGGATTTAGGATGGATAGGAGGAATATGACTAGCTGAGCTAGTAAGGGTGATTGTATTCAAAGACATATTGTCACTTATTAAAGTGAAGGAGGAAGCAGGTAAGCAATATGGTAACATAAAGGGAAAAAAAAAACAAATTTTTTAAAAAAGCAAGAAATTACCAAAGATTGTGCGAGGAAGAAATGTCATTAAAGATTGTCCATTTAAACAGATAAACCTATGGTAAAGATATAAATAGCAGAGGGCAATATGAATGCCTGATCATCTAAATATATCAAAATTTTTCCAAATACCAGATAAAGGGTTCCCAAGAGAGAATGAAACCACAAAAATCTGTTTCAGAATTGTTCAAGAGAGAATAAGAATCTCGAAAATATAATTTTTGGCCTGCAGAGCAAAAATAAAAGGCAACATAGAAAAGGAAAAACAAAATCCATGGTGGCAAATTTCACCAAAGAAACAATAGAAATAACAACTGGTTGTAAGATTGTCCCAATATACTTTGCCTTGATCGTATAATGCTTAGTGAACGGGATATCATATTTCAAAGAGTCTGATAAATTCAGGAGTCTCCAGAGGAAGAGAATCTGGAAATAATGACAACAACAATAACGTTTTAACAATTAGAGCTATCCCAAAAGGGAAAGGGCTGATTTGGAAGTTGAAAATCCCGTTTTCTTTAAACTCTGCCTCACTAATTTCTTTCAATGGTCACCTTTGATGATATCGTTAAATGTCTCAATCACTTAAAAATGTGTCTAGGAAAATTATTCATTCTCTCTCTCTCTCTCTCTCTCTCCAAATACTTTGCACTTGTTATTTTGTATGTTTTATCTGTTACTATTTTTTTTAATTTTATCACACCTGTTCATTTTGTTAAACTTATATTTAGGTTGATTTTAATTTCATTGTTGTGTTTTTATCCATGTGCTTTTTCTCTGAGATATTTGTTAACTATGCTTTTCTTTCTTTCAAGATGTGGAGGTGTATAAAATGAGTGTAATTTTCTTCCTTCCTGTTACTTTATCTATTTGATAAGATGAAGATCATGTGATATTTTCTGCTTAGGAAATAAATCTTTCTTTGTCAGCTAGCATGCCAAAAATTTTCTTAAAATAGGAATATGATGTTCTACAACTGCAAAACTGCTTAAAACTAGGCTTACTTTATTATGATACTGTCAAGAAAATTTACTTTAGTTTCCATATCTTCTGTTTGTGCATAAGATATTTATTATAGTGAGATGAATAGGGCTCACTGTGTGTATGACATTAATTACTTGGATACTAAAAGAACATCACTATTCTGTTTTACTAGCACAGATCCAAGTAGTCTGGATGATTGCTATTAGTTTCTTCAAAAGTTCTTTTTCTTTTCTCTCATAAAAAGTAAATCCTAAACAATTTATTTATGAAAAAGTCAGACTAGAGAAGTTTTACAGGACAATACCATAACCTTATTAACCATGTGAAAAAGAACAGTTAAAATGTTTTGTAGTATCTTAACTTTAAGGGAATGGATTTAAGATAAATATCATTTTGGAAAAATGAATATTAAGCTTCACAAAGGGTTTGATACTCAGGACAGACCATTTTCCTGACTTTTGGTAAAATTTTATATTTTTAATTTTCAAAATCACCTAATTTTTGTAAGTATATTTCTCACTGTAGAAAATTCAGCTACACATTTAAAAAAATAAAGGATGTTTGTTAATGCTACTAAGCCTTTTATTTATCATCACACAATGCTTTCAATTGCTTTGTACAAAGGAATTGTAGAATTTCCATTTTGCTTTAACTCTCCCAATTTGTATTTACCAGTCACATACTGATAAATGAGTTGTGCAAAGCATAATGAATAGTAATGTTCATAACTTAAAAGAGATGTTACACTGATTAAATTATAAGGAATTTTTATTTACAACATTTAAACCCCAAAGAGAGGAAAAAGCATAGATATCAAAGTATTTATAATTGTTCTTTTTTTTAATTAAGAACTGGGAGAATAAGGGAGTGGGGCATTTAATTGATCAATGTCTCAACAAATTGTGGAATGTAAATTTAATGGAATTTTATTGTACCATGTGAAATTATTCAATGGATTGTTTCAGATAAAACTAGAAAACAAATTGTAAAGAAAATAATTTTGACAAAAGCAAATAACTTGGATCAATGTAATCACAACTGAAGAGGATCAATGATTAAGCAAATGACCTATCTCTTTTGTAAATTATTTATTTAATATTTTATTTTTCCTCAATTACATGTAAGAACATTTTTAACATTTGTTTTTTTTTAATTTTGAGTCCCAAATTCTCTCCCTCCAGTCCCATTCCCCTCATTGAGATGGCAAATGGTTTTATATAGGTTATATATATGTAGTCAAGAGAAACTTATTTCTACATTAGTCATGTTGTGAAAGAAAACAGACCAAAAAAACAAGAAAAATAAAGAAAATAAAAAAGAAAAGTATACTTTGATTTCTATTCAGATTCTATCAGTTCATTCACTAGGGATGGAGAGCATCTTTTTTTCATTTTCAGTCCTTTAGAGTTGTCCCAGATCATAGTATTAATGAGAATAGCTAAGTCATTCACAATTGATCATCTAATAATATTGCTTTTATCATGTCCAATGTTCTCCTGGTTTTACTTATTTCCTTTTGCATCAGTTAATGCAAGTCTTTCTAGATTTTTTTCTGAGAGCATCCTGCACATCAATTCTTATAGCATGATAGTATTACATCATAATCTTATACCACAACTTGTTCAGCCATTCCCCAATTGATCAGCATAAACTCAGTTTCCAATTTTTTCCACCAGAAAAGAGTTGCTATACATATTTTTTGTGCATATGGGTCCTTTTCCTTTTCTTTTTTCAAATCTCTTTTGAGATATTCACCTATAGTCATATTGCTGGGTAAAGGGGTATGCATAGTTTTATAACCCTTTAGGTATAGTTCCAATTCACTCTCTGAAATGGTTGAATTAGCTCACAACTCCACCAACAGTGATGAATGAAAAGAGAGCTGATTTCTGGGTAATTAACATTCATTATATTAATTATAGCTAATTAACAAATGAGGTCAGTGGCACTTTTGGGAATCAAAGACATTCTTTGGAGAACATTCAATGCTTAAAAAGCCTTTGGAAAAGAGAGTGTACTTGAGGGTGGAAATCAACTCTGATTGGTTAACAATCAATGAGGGGTTGGACATATTAATGAGGGGGCAGGCAAAACGTCATCAATTCCTCTTGCTAAGAAAGTGACCAGATCATGAGACAGCATTATGAACAGAAGAATCTATTTCTTCCCAGACTATTCTGGCTGGTTTTCTCCTTCATAAGCTGGGTCATCCAAATTCCAAGGAAGGTTCCATGGATAGGTGCTTATTTCATAAAGGCAAGATCTCACTTAGACTGGATTCGTTATTAGAGCCTTCTAATTGGATGGGGTCTCACTCAATATTGAAAAGCATGATGCCCCAATATTTGGAAAATCTTATCTATCAACAATGCTCTTCAGAGGTTGGTTGAATAACCTATAGATGTTGGTTTCCCAATGAGGAAATCTTAGTTTAGTAATTGGTTATTAATATAAAATTAAAAAAAATTTCTCTCAGTATGAATTGTTGCAGAGTAAAATAATATAACTAGAAAAATAACATATGTAGTCCCAAAAATGACAGATATAAAGGAAATGAAGAAAAGAATAAAAAGAGCATTTTTTAATTAAAAAGACAATTTTAATATTAGGAAATTTACTTACTTAGTTATTTTAGATCTGTGAATAACATATTCTTCTAGTTGCTGCATATGCATAGATTGATTTTTCTTTTTTTTCCCTTAAGAACCAAAGAAATAACATTGCCACATATATAATTGCAAAGGTTTCATTTTTTAAATTAAATTCCATTGAATCATTGAGAGGCATAAAAAAAAGTTAACTTTCCCCTTCCCCAATTCTGGCTTCTATAATATTAATGTTTTGGTGATATTCCTACATATGCAATCCTTTTTGATACATTCATTATATCAGGCAAAAAAAAATCTAAAAATATACATCTGTTGTCCATGTTGTCACTCACAAGTAAAAAAGAGAAAATGAATCCAGAGTGGCTGGAAATTAGCTAAGTGAAGAATACCAACAATGAGTATGATTTCATTTAGAGCTGTTGGTCTATAGGCTGAACTAAATGGTGTTTTATGAATGATGAAGGCATTTAAATGCTGTGTTTCAAAATTTAAATGAACAGATATATATATATATATATATTCTCTCATATAGGTCCTCAAAAAACAATAAAATAAATGAAGATGAATAAAATGTCTAAAGTCACTGTTTGCAATTATATAAAAGGTGTATATATATCTATACATATATATATACATATGTGTATATATATACATTACTATATATACACATATACATATGTATGTGTGTAAATGTATATATGTATGTATATGACTTAGGTCAGCAGGTGCACTCTTCAGCTGCAATGAACATGTGGAATTTTTCCCAGTTATGGTCAAAGCTTATAAAAAATGTTAGGCATACCCTGTAAGGGAAAGCTTATTCTTTTCTAGATTATTTACCATTAAAGAAGGAACAATAAATAGGAACAAGTTTGGACAGCTAGGTGGCTCAGTCAACAGAGCACTGGGCCTAGAGTAAGAAAGACCCGAGTTCAAATCCAGCTTAAGACATTTACTAGCTCTGTGGTGCTGTACAAGTTGTTTAGCCTATTTGCTTCAGTTTCTTCATTTGTAAAATGGTGATAATAATAGCAGCTCCCTCCCAGGGTTGTGGGGTAGATCAAATGGGATAATATTTGTAAAGTGTTTAGCACAATGCTGGCACATAGTAAGCACTATATAAATATCAGTTGTGGTTGTTGTTGTTGTTGTTGTTGTTGTTGTTATTAGCCATAGGCACAGAGTTAGAGGAGTTGTTAAAGAGATAGGGAAAATATAGTGTCCTCTCCAAGGCCTGAAGAGGAGATCACAAGTGTTAATACTATTGAGAAATCTAAAATTCTGAGGATTAGAAAAAATAATACAATTAGACTTCATAATTATTGTGTAACTAATAACCTTCATGAGAAAAGTTTTGATAGAATGGCAGGGACAGATACAAAATTAATGAGGAAGGGAAAAAGGTGAGTAGTGATATAGTGGAGCAAGTTTCAATACTCAGGTCACTGCATTTTGAATTAAGAAGAGCTGGGTCTCCATCTTAGAGACAAAAATCACCTGAATTACATCAGGGAAATTATATAATCTCTCTAACTCTGTTTCTTCATATGCAAAATAGAGATAATAATAGCACCTACTTTCAGTATTATTGACTAAATCAAGTGAGAAAGTGTAAGGTGAAAGCTTTGTAAATTTGAATTCACTATATTAATGTGAGTCCTTATTATTTTCTGTTGTAGGTTTTTTTTTTTAGAAAATTTCTTTCAAGGGAAAAAAAGGAAAAAAATGTTGCTTTTTTTTCCATTTTAAAATTTGGAGGACCTGATTATATTAATAGATTATAAAGATACTGGTGACAAATAAGGCAGTGCTATTTTTTTATTATGATGGCAATGTGAAAGGTTATATATTAAAAAAAAAAAAGATCTGGTTTCTTATAGAAATCCCCAAAATGAAAAGGACCACAGAAAGATCATTGATAAGGAAATTAAAGGTGGTGGTGGAAAGTAAGTCCCTACATTTAGTTCAAAATTAACAAAAAGGCACACAAATGCACACAGAATGTTAGCGTGGTCCCACCAAAGACACCATCATTAGCTTAGGTAAATGAAGAAGCCATGAAGGTACAGAGAAGGGTCTTTTCAAAAAAAACAATATGAACTCTGTTAATTGTACTGGTAGCTAATGGAGTTAGGGAGAGGAGGAGTTTTGTGATAATGCTTGAATCTAGCAGTCAGTTCAAATAAAATTGTCTCAAGGCATCTAGTTCTTATACTCAAGCACCTGAAGCCGAATGCTCTGGCCTCTGAGGGTGAGTAAACAAATTAGGTAAAACATTTTTTAAGCCTTACTGTATGCCAGGCATTGTACTAAGCTCTGGGAATACAAATATAAGCAGAAAATGAAGTCTCTGCTCTCAAACAGCTTATATTATACTGGTAAAACATCTCACATTACAAGCAGCTTGAAAAGTACTTGGAGGGCATGGGGTGGGTGATACTGAGTCAGGGTGAAAAAGTAGTCAGAAAGTAAAGAGCTGAACCAGGTTAGAGGTGAGACTGACAGATTTAGGGACTCCTAGAAATGGTGAATCTATGGAAGAACTCACCAATTTGAGGAAGAGGCTACAGGAATAAAGCTGTAATGGGTTACTGCACAGAGTTCAGACCCTAGCTATTCAGTCAGAGTACTGGATGCCTAAGCAACAGATAGAGCAAACCTAGCACATAGATGCCAGAGGTTGGATCCTAATTCAAGTGCCATATGACTGAGACCCTTGTGATCTCTAATATCTCATCAGCATATATAAAGGTCAGACAGAAAGGACACCCGAATGAGGATAGTACAAGAAGGAGAAAGACACCAGCTAAATCCTGAAGCCACAGTGGACCTTTGGGATTTTAAAAGGAATAGAGATTAATGCAGGGGGTGAGGCTAAATACAAACCACCTCATCTATATCCATAGTAGCAGCAGCCACATTCAGGGTACAGAAAGGATGGGGGGAAAATCCATCCTAGATCATTTGAGGAAATTGACACAAGTACAGAATCTCAAAGTAAGAACTGAAGCTGGAAAATATTAGCAAATAGAATAAGATAATAATAGATTGAGTGAAAAAAATATCATGGATAAAATAAGTCCAAGAGAATTGAAGAATCCCAGAAGAACTATAAGAAGAATTTCAAAGAGCAAAATGATGAGTACTGACTGTAAGTGAGGAAACAAATAACAAAATAATTAATTTAGAAATGAAGTTTTGGAGGAAAAAATTGAACAGAGAATAAGTAGCTTAAGCAGAAGGCATAAATCTTTTCACAAATGGACTGGGGAGGGGAAGAATGTAGTAATCAAAACGGAAACAAATAGAACAATTAATAATTCCACAAAATAATAGGAAATATTAGAATAGAGATCAAAATATGGGAAAAAAGAACAAAAAAGTAAATTAGCTATTACAAAAGCAATTAATCTAGAAAATAGAGAAAAGTTAATTAAAGAATTACTATGCTCTTTGCCAAACAAAACAAAAGTAATACCTACTATATTTCAAGAAACAATAAAATAAATCCATTCAAGCCAAGTAAAAGCAGAGGGAAAATTGAAAGTATAAGATATCTACCAATAATGTCCTGAAAGAAACTCCAGGCAGCTAGGTGGCACAGTGGATAGAGCACCAGCCCTGGATTCAGAAGGACTTGAGTTCAAATCTGGCCTCAGACACGTAACACTTACTAGCTGTGTGACTTTGGGCAAGTCACTTAACCCCCATTGCCCAACCAAAAACCAAAAAAAAAAAAAGAATGTTTGAGGGGCAGCTAGGTGTCACAGTGGATAGAGCACTGGCCCTGAGGTCAGATCCAGCCTCAGACCAAACACTTGACACTTACTAGCTGTGTGACCTTGGGCAATTCACTTAACCCCAATTGGCAAAAAAAGAAAAAAAAAAGAAAATTCATTTCTGTTTGGGGCAGCTAGGTGGTACAGTGGATAGAGCACCAGCCCTGGAATCAGGAGGACCAGAGTTCAAATCAGGCCTCAGACAAAACACTTGATACTTACTAGCTGTGTGACCCCGGGCAAGTCACTTAACCCCAACTGCCTAAAAAATTAAAACAAAAATTAAAAAAAAAAGAAACTCCAAATTACCACATCATACCTATCAGATTGGCGAAGATGACAAAACAGGAAAATGATAAATGTTGAAGAAGATATGAGAAAATTAGAACACTAATGCATTGTTAGTGGAGTTGTGAAATGATCCAACCATTTTGGAAAGCAATTTAGAACTATGCCTAAAGGGCTATAAAAATGTGCGTACCCTTTGACCCAGTAATAGCACTTCTAGGGCTGTATCCCAACGAGATCACACAAATGGAAAAATGACCAATGTGTACAAAAACATTCACAGCAGCTCTTTTTTGTGGTGGCAAAGAATTAGAAATTGAGGGGATGCCTATCAATTGGGGAATGGCTGAACAAGTCATGATATATGAATGTAATGGAATACTATTATGCTATAAGAAATGATGAACAGGCAGCCTTCAGAAAAACTGGAAAGACTTGTATAGAGGGATGATGAGTGAAGTGAGCAGAACCAGGAGAATATTGTACACAGTAACAGTCATGTTGTGGGATGACTAATATTGATAGACTTAACCCTTCTCAGCAGTGCAAGGATCTAAGATGTCTCCAAAAGCCTCATGATGGAAAATGCTATCCACATCCAAAGAAAGAACTATGGAGTTTGAATGCAGATTGAAGCATACTATTTGCTATTTTTTTCTTCTGTTTTGTTTTGTTTCCTTTTTCTGGTGGTTCCTCCTATTGGTTCTAATTCTTACTTACAACATCACTAATGTGAAAATATGGTTAATTGGAATGTATATGTATAGCCTATATCAGATTGCATGCCAACTTGGGGAGGAAGGGGGAGAAAAATTTAAAATTCAAAAGCTTACAGAAGTGATTGTTGATAAATTGAAATAAATTAATTTTAAAAAAAAGAAACTCCAAATTGAAGTGGTCATAAGATGGTCACTTTGCTTATATTTGACAAGAGAAAGTGATCCAGAGGTACAAAAATAAGTTGGAGGACTTTCCATGTAACTGAGTCATCTCTACCACACTGTTCTTGGTTACTATGACAAGGAAAAACAAGGGTAGAGGGCCTCTAGTTAGCTTCCTAAGATTAAGCAAGTGATCTCACAATCTGTAGCTCATAGTTCTGGGGTGTAATATATAGTATTTATAATTACTATTCCCTATGGAATCATATCAAATTGATTGATACTAATTGGAATAAAGTAGGGGTCCAAATGAATTATTTCTCACAAGAGAAAGGTTGGGCACCAAGTTTACTGAAGAAAGGAAAGGCAGAAGAGTAGGAACTGAGTACTTCAGTTATAGATAACTTTTGTTAATTAGATTTCACTGCATTGTCCTGCCATCTTTTTTCTTTATACATGCATACATATGTACATATATGTATGTATGTCTGTATATATGTGTGTACATACACCATACCTACTAAAAAGGCAAGCAATATCATACCCATTTTGCCCATGAAGTCATACAACACACTTTTCCATATGAATAATGTTGCAAATATAAAATGAGAGGAGTGGGGCGTTGACATCTTTGGACTTAAAGCTATGATCCTATGATGTACTTAGTATCAAAGTTTATATAGTCTTCAAAAGGGTTCTGTTCAGGTTACCTGATATTCTAAATGAAATTCTAATTGAAATGGTTTCTGGCATAGCAGTAAGGACAATGGAAGATTTGATGGAAGATAAATATTATGTTGATAGTAGCCAATGCAAAAAATATTTCTCAAGGAATTGGAACAATGGTTATTTTCCTTGCAGAACCATTTAAAATTTAAACAGAATCAAGGTTAAAAAAAACATGCATTTTGGTATAACTACTAGAAGAATTAAATTGTGAATGACTTAAAGGTAATGAAAAGATATATGATGGGTTTAAATAGGCTAAAAATTATTAAATAATGACTTTCCATGAGAAGTGTCATAAAGATGGGCAGATCAGATGAAATGAGATGTGATGAGACAGATGTGCTAAGAAAAACAACTAGGCCAGCCATGTACTAAAAGTGAGTCATAACAAATGAATATGCTGAGTTCCATACTGGTATCCATAAAATATTAAAAGAAACATGGGAAGACCTCTAGCTTATTGGGTTGATTTCCTATGGAACATTTATGGAAAAGTATGAATTAGAATCTCACAAGTAGACAAAGCATTGAAGAGTTAAATTTTCACAGATGGAGGAAGTAACTATGCAAATGAGATGATAGTTCCATTGATCAAAATCATTGAATACATGTGGCTTAGGTCTTATTCTGTCTTTATCATGACACTGAATGAGTCCATACAAGAGAGAACTGATGGTGAAATTCATGGATTTTAAGGGGGAATCTTTGGGAATATTTCTGAAACCTGCAGTTGAGCTGTTTGCTGCATAAGAGCAAGGTGGGAGTAGCCATGAACTATTTCAATGGTTTCCAGAAACTCCAAAATTTTCACCATACTTATATACATAAAACTCACATGTATATAAAGACTGGATAAAGACAGCTTGAGTCAGGAGAAACTGTCTGCACAATAGTTTACTAAAATTAATTGTATTTATTTTACTTGTTTGGTAATAAGTAAATTATGAAAAATATGAGAAAAATGCAGAACAAAATTTTAGTGATTGATTGCATTGTACCATGCTTATATGGCAAGGAGGGAAATAGACATTTTCTGATAGGGGACGGCTAGAGTTAAAATGTTAATAGGATAAAGAGATCCCAAACACAATCCTAGATTGAGGCGGTAAGCAGTTTACACCTACAAAAATGTGGAATTGGGGAATAAACATAGCAAATGCTTGAGAAATGAAAATAACTGGAATTTTCCCTGAAAGATCAATGGTATCAGTATTATATACTCATCACAAGGTGATTTTGGAATTGTGAGCAGTTTGAATCTCATCTCTAAGCAAAATCAAGGAACTGGACAAAGCACCTGTTGGTGTTAAAGGTTTATAGTATTTAGATGAAGAGGTAAGGAGCTCAATCTCTCTCTCATGTGTATGAGAGTGTGTGTCTATATACATGTATGTGTGTGTGTGTTTGTATATGTGTGTATATACATATATACATGTTAAATATATATTTATATGTGTGTATGTGTGTCTCTATATATGTGTATATACATAAATTCTTACATATATACTATATATATGTAGAAATATTTAGGAGAGAGGGAGGATGTAATACTTTCTTAAATATATGAAAGATCAGATAAAAGAGGGATTTAATTTAGTCAGAAACTAAAGAGAAGAATCAAAATCACAATGCTCATTTTTAACTCAACGTAAAGAAGCAATTTCTATCAAAACCTGCCTAAAAATACAATACTAGATATCTTGTGATACAATGACTTTCTAACTACTGCAAATATTTAAACAATAGAATGCTGGAGTTTTACAACAAAGAGATTTTGTTATCATAAAAATTTTCAGGAACTTCAAATTGTCTTTCTACACATGGGTGAATTGAATGATATATTTATATCTATCTATATGTGTAGATATAGATAGATAGATAGACAGACAGACAGACAGACAGACAGACAGACAGACAGATAAATAGATAGATAGATAGATAGATAGATAGATAGATAGATAGATAGATAGATAGATAGATAGATAGATAGATAGAGTTACTTGAATGTAGTGCTACTGGTTTTTTTAGACCTTACTGAGATTCATAGAGAAAGTTCTTATATCCATATAAGTTTATATGTCCTTCTTTAATATAAATGAGTGGATTTCCATTAAGATGAGTATTTTTCAAGTGTTATCTTAAAAAAAGAATAACTATTTTTAGGGCACAGTCATTGTGCTTTTATAATTATTGCCTTTTTATTTTAATCATATGTGATTGAAATGTTCTTGAGAAAAGGGATAAAATGGATGTTATTTGTGATAATCAGCTTCAGTTTTCTTAATTTGTGTTCCTTAAAAGCTTTATAATGCGATCCACAGAACAAAACAATATTTGATTTTTTTCAATCATATTCTGAATGCAATTATGGAAACACTGACCTTCGAAGAAACACCCTTCAACTTCTCTCAGAAAGGAAAAACAAAAACTTTGAAGAGACAGATACATAAGGACTTTCCAAGAATATTATGTAAAGGACTTAATGTAAAGTAAACATCATCAGTTGCCAATTGTAATTAAAAATATTTGAGAATGCCATTGGGCAAATGTTGACTTTTAGAATTTAATAATAAGGCAATATAAAAAGTCAAACCTCTTGGTTCAGGGGATCATGCAGAATTTTTATTTTAAAATACCAATATCATCTCTTGCTTACATGAATCTTGACAATGAAAAATATTAATATTTTATTTAAAATAGTTTCAGCCCTAGAACAGGTATCCAAAAGGAAATCTCAAGCATAATATATGTATATATGTATACACATCAATATATGTATGTATGTGTGTGTACATAAATGCATATATATGTAAGTATATAGTATACACATAAAATACATGTATGTATAAGTTTATATCTATGTATATACACATGAAGCATATATTGTATTTGTATGTGTGTATATTTGTGTATATATACATGAAAATGTATATATACACATGAGTATATATATATGCATATGATCCAAAAATTATCTTCTCTTTTGCTGTAATATATGAAACAGTATATGGACAGAACAAAGCATTAGCCCTAGGATATCTGACACCACCTTCTTCAATAACGATATTCACTGTAACTGATTTTCATTTTTATGTATG
Source organism: Vombatus ursinus (assembly GCF_900497805.2). Classification (NCBI taxonomy): domain Eukaryota; kingdom Metazoa; phylum Chordata; class Mammalia; order Diprotodontia; family Vombatidae; genus Vombatus; species Vombatus ursinus. The sequence goes on from NW_020940360.1 coordinate 30,035,890, forward strand.
CTAAATTATATGTGCCCTTTTAGTAATATGATTGAATTAGTTATTGTTTCCAAGTATAGCTTCACCACTGTATTGTTTAAATCAGTTAGAAGCATTATAAATAAATGGAGGAAAGCAATAATAATGCAAGGTGAGAAAAGGAGTATATATTCATTGAAAAACCTATGAAGAAACAAAACAAAAATTTAAAACAAAAATTTAAAAATATTACAACAGGAACTCCCAAATTGAGAACTAAAGTTAGCTTGTGTCTTTAGATATGAGATCCTGCATAGCTAATCATACTTCTTCCTGAGAAGATATGGATCTTTTACAGGATCTCAGACTTTCAACAATCTGATGAAGAATACCAGAGATTATGAGGGAAATTAACATGGAAATTCACCAAATAAAAGAAACTAAGAAAAATTAAAAAAAAGAAAAGAAAAGAAAAGAAAAAATTCACAGAGTAGAAAAAGGATAAGGAATTATTAAATGTTATTCTTCTTTAAGGAAGAGAGAATATCCCATCTTAGAATTTTTCATCAGACTATCATTCAGAAAAAGATAACCTTTTATGTAATAACTTCATGTAATATAATAAGAAAAAAGATAAATTGGAAGTAAATGATAGGAAAAGGAGAAATGGAATATAATTTTTATAGAATCAGAACTACAGAAGGAAGGCTAACACTACAAATAAAATGAAAAAAGATAAACAAAAATAAACAAATTAATAAGTAATGGTGAAAGAAAATTTCAAAGCAACTTTCTCTTCTGAAGTTGACAAGGAAAGAATAAAAAATGTGGTAAATATAGTATCTAGTGATTAAAGACTTGTAAAATTAAAATCAAGCTAGTGGGGAGTATTACAATGATTGTGGATAATAATGGAGTCAGAAAATATTGTTTAAAGCAAAATAAAGTACAGGCAAACTACTTTTTGTAGAGAAAACAGTTTCTTTTAAAAAAAGTTAAGCTCTTCTGCTGGAGTGAAGGGGCACTTACAGAAAGCTTCTTTTCATGCTGACCTGGGCCTTGCACTTGAACATTTGTCTTCTGCTCAACCCAGCCTTGTACAGGAATATTTCACTGCTGGTGGATGTCTGTCAGCTTGGAGTTTTGCCTCCTAGAGTTGTGCTTCCCAGAGTTGTGTTGAGGCACTGGGTGATTTGACTGCTGGAGAACACCATTGCTTATGGTGGTTTTTTTGAGCTGTTGCCTACTGGTTCACCTGCCTATATTGAGGCTCTGGTGGGGGCTGGGAAAGGTTCCTGGTATTGGCACTTGCCTGCTCCATCAATGTGGGTCTCAAGATCTTCCCCGTGGGGGTTGCCACTGATTTCCTGGAATGCCTCCTGTCCTGTACTGCTCCCCTTCCTCAGAGTGAGAAGGGCCTTTCCTGGTAATCTCCAAAGTTTCCTGGGCTACAACACTGTAGTGCACTTCTGCTTCTGAGAGCCAAGATGATGGAGTAAGAAGTAAGTAGTTCTTATCCTCCCTTATTAACCTCTGAACACTGAGAAAATATCACCCCAGGAAAAACCTTGCAATAGCTGAACAGGAAGAAAGATGGGGTGCAGCAGTCCAGTAGCCCAGGTAGCTTGAGGAATTAACAGGAGAGGCCCCTCTTGCCCTGGGGGAAGGGGAGCAGTAGAGAATGGGAAGCATCCCAGCAAGCTAGTGGAAAGCCCCACCTCAGCATACCAGGAGGAGATCCTGAAACCAATGGTGAGGCAGGCAAACACCAACACCAGGAACTCTGAGTGACTCAGTGAGGGTGGGGAAATCAGTGGAAACCAACTTGGAAAACCATCAGGTGCCTCAGTAAAACTAAGGGAATCAGTGCTACAAGGGGCCCCAGGCAGATAAACATCCTGCAACATCCATCTGAAAGGAGCTGAAGAAAGTCAAAGGAAGGACCAGGTGAGCAGGAAATCTCCAGGAGCCATACTACTCAAACCTACTCCTAGAGTTCCAGTGTTGCTGATTCCAGTCCAACACCAGGTAAGCTGCCAGAACCCTAAAGCCTCCAACTGCCAACATCAGAGTCCCCAACACACAAGGCAGTGACCAGGCCCCAGGAGCCCAACACAAGAAGCCTGGGACAGTGCCCTCTGCTCCCCAGTGGTAGAGCTCAATCTATTTAAAGGCCGGGAAATAAGCAAACACCATGAGAAAAAGGAAACATATAATAGATTCTTATTATGGGAACAGGGAAGAACAAGGCAGAAATTCTGAAGAGGACAACATGGTCAACAAACCCACATAGGAACCTCAAAAGGGAATATGAACTGGTCTGAAGTAAAAAAAAGCCTTCTCAGAAGAGCTTAAGAAGGATTTTAAGGGCAGCTAGATGGCACAGTGGATAGAACACTAGCTCTGAAGTCAGGAGGACCTTAGTTCAAATCCAGCCTCAGACCAAACACTTGACACTTACTAGCTGTATGACCCTGGGCAAGTCACTTAACCCCAACTGCCTAAGCAAAAAAAAAAAAAAAAAAGGATTTTAAAAGTCAAATGAGAGAGCTGGAGAAAAAATGGGAAAAGAAATGAGAGGTATGCAAGAGAGAGTCAATAGCTTAGAAAAGGAAGGACAAAAATTAACTGCAGAAAATAAGTTCTTAAAAAATACAATTAGTTAATTGGGGGAAAAAAGTACACCAAAGAAAACAAGTCCCTAAAAAATGCAATTGGCCAAATGGGGAAAGAGGTACAAAATCTAACAGAAGAAGACAATTTGTTAAAAATTAAAATTGGGTAAATGGAAGGTAATGACTCTATAAGAGAGCAAAAATCAGTCAAACAGAAACAAAAGAATGAAAAAATAGATGAAAATGTAAAATATTTCATTGGTAAAACAACTGACCTGGAAAATAGATCCAGGAGAGACAATTTAAAAATTATTGATCTACCTGAAAATCATGATGACAAAAAGATCTTGGACAGTATTTTTCAGAAAACCATAAAGGAAAACCACCCATAGGTCCTATAACCAGAGGATAAAATAGCCATAGAAAGAATCCACCAATCACTTCCTGAAAGAGATCCCAAATTGAAAATGCTAAGGAATATAGTAGCCAAATTCCGAAATTACCAGCTCAAAGAGAAAATACTGCCAGCAGCCAGAAAGAAACAATTTAAATATCATGGAACCACAGTCAGGACTACACAGGACCTTGCAACTTCTACATTAAAAGACTCTAGGGCATGGAATATGATATTCCATAAGGCAAAGGAGCTTGAATTACAATCAAGGATCAACTATCCAGTGAAAATGAGCAAGATCTTTCTGGGGAGGAGATGGATATTCAATGAAATAGGGGACTTCTAAACCTTTCTGATAAAAAGACCAGAGCTCAATAGAAAATTTGATCTTCAAATACAAGACTCAAGAGAGACATAAAAAGGTAAGTGGGACAGAAAGAAACAACATGTTATTAATGAGGGCAAACTGTTTACATTCCTACAAGGGAAGATGACACTTTTAATTTTTGAGAACTGTATTGTTATTACACTATGTTAAAGAGATATACATAAAGGGGGTGGGCATAAGTTTACTTTGATGTAATGATAAAAAAAATCTAATCAAGTGAGTTAAATATATTGAAGTAAGTGGATTAATGTGATCTAAGAAAATGTACTGAGAGAAAAGGAAAGGAGAAGGCAGACAAGGGTAAATTACATTACAAGAAAAGGCACAAAAACCTATTACAGTAGAGGGAAAGAAAGGAGGGAGACGAGCATTGTTTGAAACTTACTCTCATCAGATTTGGCTCAAGAAGGGTATAACATAATCAGTTAGGTGTAGAAATCTAACTAGCCCTATAGGCAGTAGGAGGGAAAAGGGGAAAGAAAGGGGAGGGGATATAGAAGGAGAGAACAAGTAGTAAGGATAAAAGGGGAAGAAAAGGGAGGGGGTTAATAAAAGGGAGACAGGACTGAGGGAGGCAGGGTCAAAAGCCAAACACTAGTGAGGAGGGAAAAGGAGAATGGACAAAGAAAAACAAATGGGGGGGAAAAGGATAGAGAGAAAGACCTAGATAGTAATCACAACTGTGAATGTGAATTGAATTAACTCTCTCATAAAATGGAAGTGGATAGCAGAATGGATTAAAAACCATAATCCTACAATATGTTGTTTAAAGGAAACACATTTGAAACAGAGGAACACACACAGGGTAAAGGTAAAAGATTGGAGAAGAATATAATATGCTTCAGCTGAAGTTAAAAAAAGAAAAGTAGGGGTATCAATCCTGATCGCAGACAAAGCAAAAGCAAAAATAGATCTTATCAAATGAGATAAGGAAGGAAACTACATCCTGCTAAAAAGCACCATAGACAATGAAGTAATATCATTACTAAACATATATGCAACAAGTGGTATAGCACCCAAATTCTTAGAGAAGTTCAGGGAGTTACAGGAAGAAATAAAAAAACTATACTAGTGGGGGAACTCAACCTCCCCCTGTCTGAACTAGATAAATCTAACCACAAAACAAACAAGAAAGAAGTTAAGGAGGTGAATAGAACATTAGGAAAGTTAGGTATAATAGACCTCTGGAGGAAACTGAATGGGGATAGACAGAAACATACTTTTTTTCTTGTTGGTGGTACATGGCACATACACAAAAATTGACCATGTACTAGGGCATAAAAACCTCACAATCCAATGCAGAAAGGCAGAAATATTAAATGCATCCTTTTCAGATCATGATGCATCAAAAATTATATGTAATAAAGGGCCATGAAAAGATAGACTAAATAATAATTGGAAACTTAAATAATCTAATCCTAAAAATGATTGGGTCAAACAACAAATCATAGAAACAATCAACAACTTCCTTCAAGAGAATAAAAACAATGAGACAATATACCAAAACTTATGGGATGCAGCAAAAACAATTCTTAGGGGAAGTTTTGTATCACTAAATACTTACATGAATAAAAAAGAAAAAGAGGAGATCAATTAATTGGTCATACAACTAAAAAATTTTGAAAAAAAAAACAAATTAAAAATCCTCAAGTAAACACCAAATTAGAAATATTGAAAATCAAATGAGAAAATAATGAAATTGAAATTAAGAAAACTATTGATCTAATAAATAAAATTAAGAATTGGTTTTATGAAAAAAAACAATAAAATAAACCTTTTGGTTAATTTAATTTAAAAAAAGAAGAAAACCAAATTACTAGTATCAAAAATGAAGAGGGTGAATCCAACACCAAGGAAGAGGTAATTAAAACAATAATTACAAATTATTTTGCCCAACTATATGCCAACACATTTGACAATCTTAGTGAAATGGATATATATTTACAAAAATATAAATTGCCCAGATTAACATAAGAGGAATTAAAATACTTAAATAACCCCATCTCAGGAAAAGAAATTGAACAATCCATTGATGAACTCTCTAGGAAAAAATCTCCAAGGCAAGATGGATTTACAAGTGAATTCTATCAAACATTTAAAGAACAATTAATTCCAATACTATATAGACTATTTGGGAAAATAAGTGAAGAAGGATACTTACCAAATTCTTTTTATGATAAAAATATGGTGCTGATACCTAAACTGGGAAGAGTCAAAACAGAGAAAGAAAATTATAGGCCAATTTCCCTAATGAAGATAGATGCAAAATTCGTAAATAAAATATTGCAAGTAGATTACAGCAACTTATCACAAGAATAATACACTATGACCAGGAAGGATTTGTACCAGGAATGCAGGGATGGTTCAGTATTAGGAAAACTATCAGCATAATTGATCATATCAACACCACAACTAACAGAGACCATATGATCATCTTAATAGATGCAGAAAAAGCTTTTGACAAAATACAACACCCATTCCTATTAAAAACATTAGAGAATATAGGAATGAGTGGAGTTTTCCTTAAAATAATAAATAACATCTACCTAAAACCTTCAGCAAGCATCATGTGTAATGGGGATAAGCTAGAAGCATTTCAAACAAGATCAGGAGTGAAACAAGGATGTTCATTATCACCACTGTTGTTCAACATTGTACTGGAAATGTTAGATTTAGCAATAGGAGAAGAAAAAGAAACTGAAGGTATTAGAATAGGCAAAGAAGAAACAAAGCTATTACTCTTTGCAGATGATATATTGATATACTTAGAGAATCCTAGACAATCAAGTAAATAACTACTTGAAACAATAAACAACTTTAGCAAAGTTGCAGGCTATAAAATAAATCCACATCTACCCAAGCTAATTTACTTATTAAGTGCCATACCAATCAAATTACCAAAAATTATTTTATACAGTTAGAAAAAATAATAACAAGATTCATTTTGAAGAATAAAAGATCCAGAATATCAAGGGAACTAATTAAAAGAAATGTAGGGGAAGGTGGCCTAACCATTCCATATCTTAAATTGTATTATAAAGCAGCAATCATCAAAACTGCTTGATACTGGCTAAGTGGTAGAGTGGTGGATCAGTGGAATAGGCAAAGTTTTCAAGACACAGTAGTCAATGACTATAGTAATCTCCTATTTGATAAACCCACAGAACCCAGCTTCTGGTATAAGAACTCACTCTTTGACAGAAACTGCTGGGAAAACTGGAAAACTGTATGGCAGAAACTAGGCATAGATCAAAATCTCATACCATATGCCAAAATAAAGTAAAAATTGTTTTTGATATAAAGGCTGATTGATACTGTAAGCAAACTGGGAGAGCAAGGAATAGTTTACATATCCCTGAATAGGTTATGGATATAGAATATGGAGAACAGAAGAATCATAACCAAACAGGAGATAGAGAACATTATGAAATGCAGAATCGATAACTTTGATTACATTAAATTGAAAAGTTTTTGTGCAAACCAAGCCATTGCAACCAAGATTAGAAGGAAAGCAGAAAATTGGGAAATAATTTTTACAACCAGTCTCTCTGATAAGGGCCTCATTTCTAAAATATATAAAGAATTAAGTCAAATTTATAAGAATAAAAGTCATTCCCAAATTAATAAATGGTCAAAGGATATGAACACGCAGTTCTCAGGTGAAGAAATTAAAGCCATCTATACTTATGTGAAAAAATGCTCTAAATCACTATTGATTAGAGAAATGCAAATCAAAACTACTCTGAGGTACCACACCACATCTATCAGATTGGCCAACATGACAAAATAGTAAAATGATAAGTGTTGGGGAAGATGTGGGAAAATTTTAACACTAATGCATTGTTGGTGGAGTTGTGAAATGATCCAACCATTTTGGACAGCAATTTGGAACTATGCCAAAAGGGCTATAAAAATGTGCATACCCTTTGACCCAGTAATACCATTTCTAGAGTTGTATACCAAAGAGATCATACAAATTGGAAAAGGACCCACATGTACAAAAATATCCATAGCAGCTCTTTTTTGTGGTGGCAAAGAATTGGAAATTGAGGGGATGCTTATCAATCGGGGAATGGCTGAACAAGTCATGGTATATGAATGTAATGGAATACTATTGTGTTATATGAAATGATGAACAGGCAGACTTCAGAAAAAGCTGGAAAGACTTGTATGGACTGATGCTGAGTGAAGTGAGCAGAACCAGGAGAATGTTGTACACAGTAAAAGCCATGTTGTGTGATGACTAATATTGATAGACTTAATCCTTCTCAGCAATACAAGGATCTAAGACATCTCCAAAGGCCTCATAATGGAAAATGCTATCCACATCCAAAGAAAGAACTATGGAGTTTGAATGCAGATTGAAGCATACTATTTGCTATTTTTTTTCTTCTGTCATGTTTTGTTTTCTTTCTCTGGTGGTTCCTCCTATCTGTTCTAATTCTTACTTATAACATCACTAATGTGAAAATATGTTTAGTAGGAATGTATATTTATAGCTTATATCAGATTGTTCACCTTCTTGAGGAGAGAGGTGGGGAGGGAAGGGGAGAAAAATTTAAAACTCGGAAGCTTATGGAAGTTATTGTTGATAAATCAAAGTAAATTAATAAAAAAAAATTACAGCATTGTAGAGCCCTGTCTTTTTGCTGGCTCAGGGATTTCTCCTGCCTCTATATTTTCTGGATTTTCAAAGGTCAGTAAGGGAGGGTGAAAGAGTTACTTCTTTCTCCACCATCTTATGTCCTGGAAGTGGAGAGAAAACAGTTTAAATCGTATGGAATAACATTTTTTTAAATTTTCTGTTTTCTTTTTGATGTTTCTTTTGAGTCTTGTATTTGAAGATCAAATTTACTATTCAGTTCTGTTTTGTTTTGTTTTGTTTTGTTTTGTTTTATTCAAAAATGGTTGAAAGTCCCCTATATCATTGAATGTGTATCTTTTCTCCTGAAAGATTTTACTCGATTTTGCTGGATAATTGATCCTTGTTTGTAATCCGAGGTCCTTTGCATTCCAGAACATCATATTCTGAATCTTCCAGTCCTTTATTGTAGAAGCTGCTAAGACTTCTGTAATCTTGACTGTGGCTCCTTGATATTTAAATTGTTTCTTTCTGAGTGCTTACAGAACTTGTTTATTCCTTAATCTGATAATTCTGGTGTTTGGCTACAACATTACTTGGAATTTTCATTTTGGCATCTCTTTCAAGAGGTGATAGGTGGCTTCTTTCAATGACTATTTTACCCTTCAGGATCTTTTTTTTTTTTTATCATGGCTTTCAGGTAGAACAATAATTCTTAAGTTAGCTTTCCTGGGCCTATTTTCCACTTGTTTTTCCACTAAGGTGTTTTACTTCTACATTTTCTACAATTTTTTTTCATTCTTTTGATTTTGTTTGACTGATTCTTGAAGTCTCATAGAATAATTAGTTTCCAATTGCCAAATTCTAATTTTTAAGGAATTGTTTTTTTCAGTTAGCTTTTGTATCTCCTATTCCACTTGGTCAATTATGCTTTTAAAGGAGTTGTTTTCATCAGGGATTTTTTTTTCCATTCAGCCAATTCTACTTTCTAAAGATTTTGTTTCTTCAGTAGGTTTTTTAATCTCCCTTTCCATTTGTCCAATTCTACTTTTCCAGAATTTATTTACTTGTTTGTTTTTATTTTTTAACATTCGCAAGGTTTTCAGTTCCAAATGTTCTTGCCGTCTCTCCCCTTTCTCCACTCCAAGATGACATGAAATTTGATATAGGCTCTACAAATACATTCATATTGAACCTATTTTCACGTCAGTCATATTGCAAACAAGAATTAAAACCAATGGGAGAAACCATGAGAAAGAAGAAACAAAAAAAAAAAAAGAAAAAAGAGAGCAAATAAAATCCTGCAATCTCATTCAGACTCCATAATTCTTGTTCTGGATGTGGACAGCATTTTCCATCATGATCTTTTGGAGTTAGCTTAGATCCTTGCATTGCTAAGAAGAGATAAATCTATCAAAGTTAGTTACCACACATTGTGGCTGTTATTGTGTACAATGTTCTCCTGTTTCTGCTCATTTCACTCAACATCAGTTCATTCAAGTCTTCCCAGGTTTTTCTGAAGTTTGCCTGCTCATCATTTCTTATAGCACAGTAGCATTCCATTACATTCATATACCACAGTGTGTTCAGCCAGTCCCCACCTGATAGGCATCCCCTCAATTTCCAATTCTTTGCCACCACAAAAAGAGTTGCTATAAATATTTTTGTACATTTGGATCCTTTTCCCCATTTATCTCTTTGGGATACAGCTCTATATGTGATATTGCTAGGTCAAAGGATATGCACATTTTTGTAGCCCTTTGGGCATAGGTCCAAATTGCTCTCCAGAATGGTTGGATCAGTTCACAACTCCACCAACAATTCATTAGTGTTCCAATTTTCTCACATCTTCTTCAACATTTATAATTTTCCAGTTTTTTCATATCCAGTTCTACTTTTTAAGTGATTATTTTCTTTTTCCAAGCTGTTGATTTTTTTTCATAATTCTCTTTCATTACTCTCATTTATTTCCCAAATTTTCTTCTACTTCTCTTAAATGATTTTAATCTCCTTTTTCAGCTTTTCAATGTGTTCTTTCTGGGCTTTTGACCACTTCCTCTTTTTGTCTGGGATTTTGCCCATAAATATTTTGACATTGTCATTTTCCTCTGAGTTTGTGTCTTGATCTTCCCTGTCATCATAATAACTTTCTATGGTCAGATTCTTTTTCTTTTCTTTTCTTTTCTTTTTTTTTTTTGCTCATTTTTGTTTTGGCCCTTTTTCTTTCTTTTAAATCTGATCTCTGCTACTGGGGTGGAAGGGGCACTATCTCAAGCTTCTTGTGCCAGTGGCTGGAGGTCCTGGCTGTTTATCTGCTGCACTGATGTTGCTTTGAGGCAATGGGGGACTCTCATGCCTGGTGCTGTGCTGAGAGGGTGGGGTACAGGTGGCAGTTGCTGCTGGTGGCCTTAGGGGTCTGGCAGTTTCCCTGGTGCTATGCCAGGTTCCCTTTTGTGGTGTGTGATATGTGCTGAGGCCAGTGTTTCCCTGAAAATACACTGAAGCATGTGACATCTGGCTGCTGGTGGTGGCCTGTTTGCCCATGTCTACTCTGAAGCACATGGAGGTCTGTCCACTGGAGGTTTACCGGGTACTAATCTGAAGTATGTTGTAGTTCTCAGAGCTGGAGTCTGCATATTCCCCTGGCTAGGCTTAGGCACATGGGAATCTTAGTGTTGGCATTTACCTGCTTCAGCACACTGGGTCTCAGGATCTACTGTTGATTTGTGACTTCCTGCTGACTTGCTGGGACACTTCCTGTCCTGGACTGCATTCCCCTTTTACCAAGTGAGACAGTCCTTTCCTGCCAATCTTCCAAGTTTCTTGGATTCAAAGATTGCTTCCCCCACCCCTTTTGCTGGTTTTTCTGTTCTAGGATTTGTTTTGGGGTGCTTTTTATGTTTTGGGGAGGTGAATATGGGAGAGTTACAGTGATTTATTGCTCTTGGTTCCCAGAAATCTGATTCAATCCTAATTTTTAAGGAATTATTTTCTTCAGTGAGTTTTTGTATCTCCTTTCTCATTTGTCCAATCCTACTTTTTAAGGAGTTTTTCTTTTTTTTTAAATAGGATTTTTCCCCAGTTCCATGTCAAGAAATTTTTTAGAATTCATTTTTACAAGATTTTCAGCTCCAATATCCCCCCTCCCTCCTTCCCCTCAACTTTCTGAAATTGGTAGGCAGTTTGATATAGTCTACACATTTTTTTTTTTGGCTAAGCAATGGGGTAAGTGACTTGCCCAGGGTCACACAGCTGGTAAGTGTTATGTGTCTGAGGCCATATTTGAACTCAGGTCCTCCTGAGTCCAGGGCTGGTGCTCTATCCACTGCACCACCTAGCTGCCCCTCACATTTTCTATCCTGTAAAAATGTTTCCATATTAGTCATAATTGTGAAAGAAGAAATAAATCAAAAGGAAAAAAATCAGAAAGAATAAGGTGAAAAATATGCTTTAATCTGCATTCAGAGTCCATCCATTTTTTATCTGGATATGGATAGCATCTTCCTCAGTGAGTCTTTTGTGCTAGGCTTCGATCATTGTTTTGCAGAGAAGAGCTGAGTCATTCATAGTTGATCATCACACAACATTGCTGATATTATGTACAATGTTTTCCTAGTTCTGTTTATTTCACTTTGCATCATTTTGTGTAAGTCTTTCCATGTATTTCTGAAATCTGCCTGTTCATCATTTTTCATTTCACAATACTATCCCATTATATTTATATGCCACAACTTGTTCAGTCATTCCCCAATTGATGAACGTCCCCTCAATTTCCAACATTTTTCCACCACAGAAAGGGCTTCTGTAAGTATTTTTGCACATGTAGGTCTTTTTTTCCCTTGTTGATAATCTCTTGGGGATACAGACATAGAATTGCTATTGCTGGATAGCAGGGTGTGCAGTTTGGTTGCCTTTGGGAATAGTTCCAAATTGTTCTACAGAATGGTTAGATCAGTTCATAACTCCAACAGTGCATTAGTGTCCAAAATTTCCCACATTCACTCCAGCATATATCATTTTCCTTTTTTGTCATATAAGCCAATCTGATAGGTTTGAGGTGGTACCTCAAAGTTGTTTTAATTTGCATTTCTCTAATCAAAAGTGATTTACAGCACTTCTTCATATTCTTATAGATAGCTTTGGTTTCTTCATCTGAAAATTGCTGTTCATATCCTTTGACCATTTATCAAATGGAGAATGACTTATATTCTTATAAATTTGACCCAGTTCCCTATATATTTTAGAAATGAGGCCTTTATCAGAGACACTTGCTGTGAAGATTGCTTCTCAGCTTTTGGCTCTCCTTCTAGTCTTGCTTGTGTTGGTTTTGTTTGTACCAAAGTTTTTTAATTTAATATAATCAAAATTATCTATTTTACATTTTAATGCTCTTCATTTCATGTTTCATCATTAATTTTTCCCCATAGTCCCCATAGATCTAACAGGTAGACTATTTCTTGTGCTTCTAATTTGATTATAGGGTTCCTCTTTGCCAAAGGTCTGTCATATTTAACTTTTCTAATATTCTGTTTATCACCTTAGTTTCTTTCTTGTTTATTTTTTTAGTTGGATTTATCAAGTTCTGAGAAAGGACAAATGAAGTCTCCAACTAGTATAGTTTTGTTGTCTATTTCTTTTTGCAGCTCACTTAAATTCTCCTTTAAAAATTTAGATGGTATGCCACTTGGTGCATATATGTCCAGTATTGCTTCGTTGTCCATGGTACCCCTTAGCAAGATGTAGTTTCCTTCTTCATTTCCTTTAATTAGGTCCTTTTTTGCCTTTAATTTGTCTGACACCAGGATTGCCACTACTGCTATTTTTTTTTTACTTCAGCTGAAGTCTAATAGATTCTACTCCAGCCCCTTACCTTTGTCCTCTGTGTGTCTCTACTTTGAGTGTGTTTTTTATATACAACATATTGTAGAATTATGTTTTTTTCTCCACTCTGCTATCTGTTTCTCTTATATGGGAGAGTTCATCCCATTCACATTCACAGTTATGATTATAACTGTGTATTTCCCTCTATCCTATTCTTCATCCTGTTTGTCCTCTCTCTCCTTTCACACTTTCCCACCTCATCAGTGTTTTGCTTCTGTCTACCACTTCTCCTGACCTGTTCTCTCTTCTGTCAGTCTGCACCCTCCTTTTACTTGATCTCTCCTCCTACTTCCCATTGGGTAAGATAGATTTTTATAGTCAATTGATTATATATATATATATATATATGTGTGTGTGTGTGTGTGTGTATATATATACATATATATATATAATATATGATTCTCTCTTTGAGTCAATACTGATGAGAGTAAGGTTCAAGCAACGCTTATCTCCCACCTTCCCATCTTTCCCTCCACTGTAATAGGTCTTTTGTACCTCTTCATGTAAAATAATTTACCCCTTTCTACCTCTTTTTTCCTTCTTCACCCATTGCACTCCTCTTTCTTATCCTTTATTTTTTTGAATTCCTTCAAATTCACTTTATACACATACCCTCTGTTTACGTACATTCCTCCTAGCTCTAATATTAGTGATACAATTTTTAAGAATTCCAACTATCCTCTTCCCGTGTAGGGATGTAAATTGTTTAGCTCTATTGAATCCCTCCTGTTTTCTTTTCTCTTTTTACCTGTTTATACTTCTCTTGGGTCTTGATATTGGAGGCCAAATTGTTGGTTTAGTTCTGGTCTTCTCCTTATGAAAGTTTGAAATCCTTCTATTTCCCTTGATCTATTATGCTAAATTTTGCCAGGTAAGTGACTCTTGATTGTAGTCTCAGCTCCTTTGTCTTCCAGAATGCCATATTCCATGACCTACAATTTAAACATTAAACATTAAAGAATGTTGCAGTTGCTAAGTCCTATGTAAACCTGCTTGTGACTCCCTGATATTTGAATTGTTTCTTTCTGGACACTTGTAGTATTTTTTTTTCTTGACTTGATAGTTCTGAAATTTGTCTATACTGTTCCTTGGACTTTTTGTTCAGGATCTCATTCCTGAGATGATTGGTGAATTCTTTCAATGCCTATTTTGCCCTCTGGTTCCAGGGTATCAAGGCAATTTTTGGTGATAATTTTTTGAAAGATGCTGTCCAGGCCTTCTTGGTTTTCTGGTATCTGGATCTATTTTACATGTTAGTTGTGTTTTTTTTTTCCCATGAGGTATCTTACATTTTCTTCAATTTTTTAAATTCTTTTGAATTTGCTTGATTCTTCTTAATGTCTCATAGACATTAGCTTCCACTTGCCCAATTCTAACTCTTAAGGTATGGTTTTCCTCCATTAGATTTTGTATTTCTTTTCCATTTAGCCAATTGTACTCTTAAAGGAGTTGTTTTCTTCTGTGGGTTTTTGTATCCCCTTTTCCACTTGGCCAATTCGACTTTTTAAGCAGTTTTCCAAGCTATTTACTCTTTTTTCATAATTCTATTGAATCACTCTCATTTCTTTTCCAATTTTTTCTGCCTCTCATATGATTTTTAAGCTCCTTTTTGATCTCTTCCATGAGTTCTTTCTGTGCTTAAGACCACTTCCCATTTTTCTTTGGGATTTTCACCATAAATATTTTGACATTGTTGTCCTCTTCTGAGTTTGTGTCCTGGTCTTCTCTGTCATGATAATAACTTTCTATGGTCAGATTATTTTTTTTTGCTGTTTTTTTTTTTTGCTCACCTTTTTTGATTTGGCTTTTCCCTTTATTTTAAATTTGAACTGTGTACATGGGTTGGAAGGGAAACAGAAACAGTCTCAGGCTTCTTGTGCCAGTGGCTACAGGCCCTGGCCTTTTATCTGGTATTGTCCTGAAGCCCCCATGGAACCTTTGTGTCTGGTACTGTGCTGAGTGGATGGTGTGGGAGCCAGCTGGCTTTCTTGGAGGCTGTAGCGGTCTGGAAGTTTACCTGCTGTTGAGCTGGGTTCCTAGTGGTGGTTTCTGGCATGTGCTGATGCTCGGAGGGGTGTCTCTCTGTTTTCCCAGGGCTACAGTGAAGGATGTGGAGGTCTGGCCCTGGAAGATGCCTGTTTGTCTGAGCCTGTGCAGAGGCACATGGTTGTATAACCGCTGGAGGATGCCTATTTGTCAGGGGCTACACTGAAGCATGTTGAGGTCTGACCTACTTTCTCATCATGTTGGTGGATGCCTGTTTGCTTAGTACTATGATGAAGCATATGTTGGTTCTTGCAGCTGGAATCTGCCAGTTCCTCTGGCCATTCTAAGGCATATGGAAGGTCATGGTATTGGAGTTTCCTGCTCCACCACACTAATCTTTGAATTTCCCACTAGTTTGCTGAGTTGGGGCTTGCTGCTGGTTTGGTGGAATGTGGTCCCTTGTTCTAGGAATGAGATGGACCTTTTGTGCCCATCTTCCAAGTTTCTTGGACTAAAAGATGATTTCACCCCATTTTTTGCTTACTCTACTATTCCAGAATTTGTTTAGGGGCACCATTTGATGGTTGTTTGGAGATGAATATCGGATAGTTACAGAGATTTACTTCTTACTCTGCCATCTTGGCTCCTGGAAGTAGAGTATTTTTCTTCTGTGAATTTTTCTGCCACTTTCTCCATTTGGCCAATTCTGCTTTCTAAGATCTTCTTCTTCTCATTGGCTTTTTGTACCACTTTTATGATTTGGTCTTGTCTCTTTTTAAGTTGTTATTTTTTCAGTATTGCTTTGTATCTCCTTTACCAAGCTGTTGACTGTTTTCTGTGATTTTCTTGCATCACTCTCATTTCTCTTCCCAATTTTTCTTCTACCTATCTTTCCTGATTTTCAAAATCTTTTATCAGCTCTTCTATGGCCTGAGACCAACTCATATTTTTCTTGAAGTCTTTGGATATAGGGATTTTGACTTTATTATCTCCTTCTGAGTTTGTATTGTGATCTTTTCTGTCACCATAGTAACTTTCTATGGTAAGAATTTTTTTCTGTTGTTTGCTCATTTTCCTAGTCTATTTCTTAATTTTTAACTTATTGTTAAATAGGCCTCTGCTTCCAGGATGGATGGTGCACTATCCCAAGCTTCAGACATTTTGTGCAGCTATTTTCCAAGATACTTCTAGGGACCTGTAAGTTTTCAGTTCTTCTAAGGTGGTATGATATAAGTAAAGTTGTGTTTACTACTCTATTGGCCTGTTCTCTGGTCTGTGAGTGACCACAAGTGCTCTTTTCTGTGCTGAAACTGTGAAGAGAGTCCCCACTCCATTGTAGCCATAAGCTTTGGTGTGCTATTACTCCTTCTTGCCCTGAGACTGCCAACCAGAACTGTGACCCAGATGGAAGTATGTCAAAGCAACATAGTCCTGTCTCAGTAACAGCAAGAAGACCCCTGAAATCTCCTTCTGAGCAGTTGTTCAACCTCTCTGGAAGCAGCACCTGCTGCTGATTCAGTGCCTTCTGAGGCCCTCTTGATTTGCTGGGGCTGCATCTATGTTGGCATGGCCTGTGCTGTACTGTGCTCCATTCTCACCCAGGTGGCACAGAGCTTTTCTGTTTACATTCTGACATATCTTTGGCTGGAAAATTATTTCACTCCACTATTTCCTTTTGTGACTTCTGCTGCTCCAGTAATTGTTTTATGGCATTATTTAAAGGTGTTCAGAAGGGTTTTGGAGAAAGCTCAGGGGAGTAGCTGCCTTTTCTCTTCCATCAGTATTTCTATATACTTCCAACAAACTTCAATAGTAAAAGATAAAAATACAAACTATATTTAAAATAACTGCAGACATTATGAAATACTTGGGAGTCTACCTCCCAACACTGCTCATGGATAGACCAAGCCACTATAATTAAATAGATTAGATGAACAATACCCAGTACTCAATGACCATTATAATTTAGTGTTTGAAAAACAATGACATACAAGCTTTTAGGTCAAGAAGTCATCATTTGACAAAAAAATGTTGAGAAAACTGTAAAGCAGTTTGGAAGAAACAAGGCATAAACTAACATCTCATCCCATATGCCAAGTGTGATATTTTCACAGGTAGCTAGATGGTGCAGTTCATAGAGTGCCTAGTCTAGACTCAGGAAGACTCAACTTCCTGAGTTCAAATCTGGTCTCAGATACTTGCTAGCTTTGTAAACCTGGGCAAGCTACTTACCTCAGTTTGCCTCTGTTTCCTCATCTGCAAAATGAGCTGAAGAGGAAAATGGCATTCCACTCTGGTATCTTTACCAAGAAAATCCTAGGTCACAAAGAGGAGGACACAACTGAAATGACTCAAAAACAGCAACATAAAATTGATATTTTCAAAATATATTTTTTATTAAAAAGACTTCCTTTTCATAATTTTTCTAATTTCCCACACATAGTCCAACATATAGTCTACTAAGGAGCCACCTAACATCTTTTTACACAATTCTCATAAAACATAGCTAACAGAGTCAGGATATCACAGACTAGAATGATGTGCCATATCTAATCAAGGGAATTCAATGAAGACAAGTATAGAGTTTTACCCTTAGAGTCACAAAAAATCTACTTTATAAGTACAAGACAGAGGTGTTCTGGTTAGACAGCAGTTTCTCTGGGGGAAAAAAAGATGCTGGAGTTTTAGTAGACTGTAAAATCAATATCAGTAAGTAATGTGGTATGCCAACCAAGATACCTGATACAAATTAAGGGAACATTAAGAGAAGGCACATGTTCTGGTAATAGTATTTTGGACATAGATGGTGCTTTCTAAATGTTTAGTGAATTGAATTCAATTTGCTAGGATTATGCCTACATCTAGAGCATTATATTT
Organism: Vombatus ursinus; assembly: GCF_900497805.2. Classification (NCBI taxonomy): domain Eukaryota; kingdom Metazoa; phylum Chordata; class Mammalia; order Diprotodontia; family Vombatidae; genus Vombatus; species Vombatus ursinus. The sequence goes on from NW_020940360.1 coordinate 30,053,571, forward strand.
ATATCATATTTATATCAGAGTGTTCAATTGTAGGAAGGAAATCGTTGAGTTGAAAAATAACTAAAGGACTATGACAGGTATGATGAGCAACCTCGAAATCATGCCATATGACAATGAGTTGAAAGACCTGGAGATTTTTAGCTTGTATAAGAGATAGCAGGTACATAATAGCTCTTGTTTGCATTGTAAAGGGAACCCTTGTACAGGTATGTAGTTGACTACATTCATTTGGAGGCTAAATCCTCTCTGAGCTTCTTTGAATTCTTTCTCCTTTCAGTAAAATTATTCATTAAGAAAATAAATTCATTGGCAAAAGATATATGTATTATCATGTTTCTTGTTCTTTAAGTCCCCTCCACTCCTTTTTCCCTTCTTCATTTCTCTTTAGTTGTTAACATCAGATTGAATCAATTTTATGAATATATATGTATATATGTACATATGTGTGAATATTATGCATTTATATGTTACATACATGCATATATAATAAATGCCATGTTTTTTTACATATAACTCTTTTTTTAGGCAATTGGGGTTAAGTGACTTGCCCAGGGTCACACATCTACTAAGTGTCATGTGTTTGGTCTGAGGCCAGATTTGAATTCATGTCCTCCTGACTTCAGGGCCAGTGCTATATCCACTGCAACACCTAGCTGCCCCCCATATAACTCTTTTAAGTTTCATATATGTGTATATATAGATATAGATATAGATAGACAGATGATAGATAAGTAGATAGATAGATAGATAGATAGATAGATAGATAGATAGATGATAGATAGATAGATAGATAGACAGATAGATAGATAGATGATAAGTAAAGGTAGGTAAATGGAGAAAGAGAAAGAGAGAAAGGAAGAGAGAGAGAGAAAGAGAGAGTTTGCTGCATAAAATTGTCTTCTGTTTTGTGTCAGAAAAATAAAGAGGACAATGAGTAATCACATCTGAAATTTAGTTATACAGTACAAACAAGAAGAAGATAACAAAACAGAAACCTGTACTTAATCATCTCTCTAATAGGGTGAAGGCCATTTAATGTGTGTAGCAAGTAGTAATGAAATGAAAGCATAGATAATACTGTGATTCCTAAAATACCCATCTTTTGGGGAAAGCTGTGAAAGTTAGAAGAGCAGTGGGAGCAAGAAACAATAGGAGAAAGGGCAGGGGAAAGCTTTAAGCCTAACCAAAAGAAGTAATTATAAAATATTGATAAACACCCCAGTTGAGCACTAGAGAACTTGTTTAAACAGTCTAATAGAGTGAAAATAATAGGAAATGAAAAGCTCTGATTGAGTTATAGGCCATTTGATTCATTTGTGCATACTACCCAGAAGGTCCTTTTTAAATCTTCTGTACTATGCTTCAGTTATAAAGTTACATGTTTTGTTAATATAATACTAGATTGGCTGCTCTTTGGGATAGCATCTAAATAACTTTCTATAGAAAGCTGCTCCACAAGAGAGCAAGATTGTTCAGTTAACAATTGTCAGATTCTCAAGCAAGCACCATGCAAGTACAAATAATTAAATGGTCATACTGTTGGTACAATGGACAAATACAAAGAAAACTATTGGTGTACAACAGATCAATGATTGTAGTAAAAGCTTATGATTATATAGCACTTGGCAATTACAAAGAAATGCATACAGTATTTCATTAGATCCTGAAAAACTGCCTATAAGTTAAGTATTGTAACCATTATTACCTCAATATAATTGAGATTCAGAGAGATTAAGAGACTTGCCCAAAGTCATGCAATCAGTAGTGGAGGAAGAGAGTAAAATTTGGCCTAACAATCCCTAGTTCAGTATATTCTCTACTGTATATTTTTAATACAGAATAAACTCTGGGTGAGCCACAGAAGGTGAAAGTAATTTGTCACAGGTGGGTGCATTATTATACAAAATATTATAATGCCTTACATTTGTATAGTTCTTATATTTTGTAAAGCATTTTACACATTTCTTTTTAAAGTCCTTGTTTTACATAACCTTTATGTTAATTCCCTTTCCTGGTTATTTTCATTGAATTCAAATGATCAATAGCAAATGAAATAAATCCTCAGACAAAGAAAAGATTTATAGATGGGATTTCTGAATCATTTTCAGTTCTCATGAAAGATCATGGAGAATAGGATATGATACATTATGGTAAAAGGTCAAACATTATCCTTCTTTCTCCACACACACTTACTAGTATTTTATTTTTTCTGATTACATTACTTGGAGAAGAGGAAAGGGGGAGGCAGAATAGAGTAAATTACATTACATGAAAAGGCACAAAAGAATTATTACAGTAGAAGGAAAGAAGGGAGGAGGTGAGCATTGTTTAATCCTGACTCATCATATTTGGCTCATAGAGGGAATAACATTACATTCAGTTGAGAATAAAAAAATCTATCTTACCCTATAGGAGGTAGTAAGGGAAAGTGGAAAGAAAATGGAGAGGGGCTGACAGAAAGGAAGGCAGCTTGAGGGAAGGGGTGGTCAGAAGCAAAACACTGGTGAGGAGGGAAAGGGTGAAAAGAGAGAGACAAGTATAAAGGGGAAGAAAATAGGATGGAGAAAAAAGACTCAGTAATTATTACTGTGAATGTGAAGGGGATGAACTCTCCCATAAAATGTACATAGATAATAGAGTGGATTAAAAACCATAATCCTATAGTATGTTGTTTACAAGAAGTATATTTGAAACAGAGAGATACACACAGAGGAAAGGTAAAAGACTGGAACAGAATATATTATGCTTCAGCTGAAATTAGAAAAAAAATACAAGCAGAGGTAGCAATCCTGATCTACTCAAAAGGAAAAGCAAAAGAAAAAATTCATTTAATTAAAAGAGATAAGGAACAAAACTATATCTTGCTAAATGGTGCTATAGATGATGAAGTAATATTAACACTAAACATATGCACCAAGTGCATCCATAGCATCCAGATTCTTAGAGGAGAAGTTACATGAGTTATAGGAAGAAATAGAGAGCACAACTATAGTAGTGGTGGACCTCAACCTCCCCCTCTCTGAAATGGATAAATCTAACCACAAAATAAACAAGAAAGTAGTTAAGAAGGTCAATGGAATCTTAGAGAAGTAAGATATGGTAGTTCTCTGGAGAAAACTGAATGGAGATACAAAAGAGTATACCTTTTTCTCAGCGGTGCAAGGCACCAATACAAAAATTGACCAGGTATTAAGGCATAAAAACCACACAATTCACTGTAGAAAGATAAAAAAGAATATTTAATGCATCCTGTTCACATCATGATGCAATAAAAAATGTGTATGATAAAGGACCATGGAAAGACAGACTAAAGTTAATTGGAAACGAAACAATCTAATCCCAAAGAATAAGTGAGTCAAACAATAAATTATAGAAACAATCAATAATTTCATCTAAGAGAATGTCAATAATGAGAAAATATAGCAAAATTTATGGGAGGCAGTGAAAGTGGTTCTTAGGGGAAGTTTTATATCTCTAAATGCTTACATGAATAAAATAGTGAAAGAAGAGATCAATGAATAATGCATGCAACTAAAAGAGCTAGAAAAAAATAAATTAAAAAATTAAGAAAATTGAAATTAATAAAACTATTGAACTAATAAATAAAACTAAGAATTGGTTTTTGGGGATAAAACAATAAAATAGATAAATCTTTGGTTAATTTGATTTAACACAAAAGAAGAAAACCAAATTAGTAGTATCAAAAATTAAAAAGGGTGAATGCACCACCAATGAAGAGGAAATCAAAACAATAATTAGGAACTATTTTGCCCAACTCCAAGCCAATAAATTTGACAATCTTAGTGAAATGGATGAATATTTACTAAAAATATATAAATTGCCCAGATTAACAGAAGAGGAAATAAAATACATAAATAACCCCATTTCAGAAAAAGAAATTAAACAAGACATCAAATGTATTCCCTAAGAAAAAAAAAATCACCAGGGCCAGACAAATTTATGAGTGAATTCTATCAAACATTTAAAAAGACAATTGATTCCAATACTATATAAACTAATTGGGAAAACAGGTGAAGACAGTGCCCTACCAAATTCTTTTTATGATACAAATAGGGTGCTGATACCTAAACCAGAAGAGCCAAAACAAATTAAGAAAATTATAGACTAGTTTCCTTAATGAATATAGATTCAAATGTGTTAAAACATTAGCAAATAGGTTATAGAAATGTATCTTGAAGATAATGCATTATGATCAGTTAGGATTTATACCGGGGATGCAGGGCCGGTTCAATACTAGGAAAACTATCAGCTTGATTGACCATATCGACAACATAACTAACAGAAATCATATAATTAACTCAATAGATACAAAAATATTGACAAAATATAACAACCATTCTTATTAAAAAGACTAGAGAGCATAGGGATAAGTGGAGTCTTCCTTAAAAAGATAGGTAGCAGGGCAGCTAGGTCGCACAGTGGATAGACCACTGGCCCTGAAGTCAGGAAGACCTGAGTTCAAATCCGACCTCAGACCAAACACTTGATACTTACTAGCTATGTGACCCTGGGCAAGTCACTTAACCCCAATTGCCTAAAAAAAAAAACTGATAGGTAACATCTATCTAAAACCATCAGCAAACATTACATATAATAGGGTTAAGCTAGAACCATTTCCAATAAGATTGGAGGTGAAACAAGGATGTCCATTATCACCACTATTGTTCAATATGGTACTAGAAATGTTAGCTTTGGCAATAAGAGAAGAAAAAGAAATTGAAAGAATTAGAATAAGGAATGAAGAAACAAAGTTATGCTTATTTACAGATTATATGATTTTATACTTAGAGAACCTTAAACAATCAACTAAAAACCTACTTGAAATAATGAATCACTTTAGCAAGTTGCAAGATATCAAATAAACCTACACAAATTATTGACATTTTTATATACCACCAACAAAGCCCAGAAACAAGAGATAGAAAGGGAAATTCCATTTAAAATAACTGTAGACCATAGAGAATATTTGGGAGTCTACCTGACGAGACAAACCCAGGAACTATGTGAACACAATTACAAAACACTTTTCACACAAATAAAGTCAAATCTAAATAATTGGGATTATATTTGTTGCTCATGTGTAGGCCAAGCTAATATAATAAAAATGACAATTCTTCCTAAATTAATTTACTTATTCAGTGCCATACCAATCAAACTACCAAAAATTATAGAGCTATAAAAATAATATCAAAATTCATCTGGAAGAACAAATAGTCAAGAATATCAAGGGAATTAATAAAAAAAAATGCAAAGGAAATGGCCTAGCCATACCAGATCTAAATTATAAAGTAGCAATCATCAAAACTATTTGTAACTGGCTAAGAAATAGAGTGGTGGGTCACCTGAATAGGTTGAGTACACAAGACACAATTGTCAATAACTATGGTTATCTACTGTTTGATAAACCCACAGACACCAGCTTATGGGATAAGAACTCACTATTTGACAAAAAAATTCTGGGAAAACTGGAAAAATCCTGTGCCAAAAACTAGGAATTGACTAACATCTAACACTGTATACCAAGTTAAGGTCAAAATGGATATATAATTTCAAAGTAAAGTGTTATATAATAAGCAACACAGGAGAGAAAGGAATAGTTTACCTGATAGATCAATAGAGAAGCACAGAATTTATGAGCAAACAAGAGATAGAGAACTGTATGAAATGCACAATGAATCATTTTTATTACATCAAATTGAAAATTTTTTGCACACCAATGCAATGAAGATTTGAAGAAAAGCAGAAAGATGGGAACCAATTTTTCCTGCCAATGTGTCTAATAAAAGACTCATTTCCAAAATGTATAGAGAATTGAGTCAAGTTTATAAAAATACAAAGCATTCCCCAATTGGTAAATGGTCAAAAGATATGAATAGGAAGTTTTCAGATGAAGAAATTAAAGCTGTCTATAGTAATATGAAAAAAAAACTTTCTTTAAATTGCTATAGATTAGAGAAGTATGAATCAAAACAATTTTGAGATAACACTTCACATCTATCAGATTGGTTAATATGACAACAAAGGAAAATGATGGGTGGTGGAGAAGATGTGGAGAAACTGGAACACTAATGCATTGTTGGTGGAATTGTGAAATGATCCAACCATTTTGGAGAGCAATTTGGAACTATGTCCAATGGGCCATAAAACTGCACATACCTTTTGATCCAGCAATACCACTACTAGGTCTGTATCCCAAAGAGATCATGAAAATTGGGAGAGGACCACATGTATAAAATATTTATAGCAGCTCTTTTTTGTGGTGGCAGAAAATTGGAAATTGAGGGGATGCCCATCAGTTGGGCAATGGCTGAACAAGTAGTGGTATACAAATATAATGTGATACTATTGTGCTATAAGAAATGATGAGTAAGCAGACTTCAGAAAAACCTGGAAAGACTACCATGAATTGATGCTGAGTGAAGTGAGCAGAACCAGGAGAACATTGTACACAGTAACATCCACATTGTGCAATGACTGACTTTGATACACTTACCTTTTCTCAGCAATACAATTATTTAAGACAATTGAAAAAGATTCATGATAGGAAACACTATCCAAATCCAGAGAAAGCACTATAAAGTCTGAAGACAGGTCAAAACACATTATTTTCTCTTTTTTGTTGTTTGTTTTTTCTTTATTGTGCCTTTTCCCTTTTGTTCTGATTCTTCTTTCACAACATGACTAATATGGAAATATGTTCAGTATGATTGTACATATATAACTTAGATTATTTGTTGTCTTGGCAGGAGGAGGGGAAAGACTGAAGAAGAAAAAGCTTGGAAATCAAAATTTTATAAAAGAAAGTGTTAAAAATATAAAAACAAAATAGGTTAAAACAAGAAAAAAAATGGTACTATGACTGCAAAATATTTTCCAGCTACAATGCACTCCTGCCATCACCTTACTTCCTCTAGACCTCTTTGTGTGGGTTCTGAGCTACCATTGTCTGTAGTAAATATGCTTACAGTTCTTTCTCATCCAACCCAATGAAAACACCAATAAATGTTTATAAAACCTCCTTATGTATAAGGGTTTTCTTTGCTTAACTATTTTTTATTAGTTTATTTGTGGCTTTTGCCTTATTTACAAAAGAGACACTTGGTGTGTGTGTGTGTGTGTGTGTGTGTTTGTGTGTGTGTGTGTGTGTTTAAAATTAGCAGCTTTCAGGGCAGCTAGGTGGTGCAGTGGATATAGCAACAGCCCTGAAGTCAGGAGGACCTGAGTTCAAATCCAGCCTCACTTGACACTTACTAGCTGTGTGACCTTGGGCAAGCCACTTAACCCCAACTGCCTAAGCAAAAAATAAATACATAAATAAATAAATGAAATTAACAGTTTTCCAATGAGAAGGAAAAAAATCTTTCTGAAATTCAAACAATTAATGTTTTGCATCTCTGAGGAGACTCACTTCAATTCATGAAAAGAAAACATCTTGTCAAGAAATGAAGTCCTTATTTATTTCATCTTATTTTGAAACTTTAAAATATAGACCCCATAAAAAGAGACTAAAGTCAATTTAAAGACAATACTGAGAACTTCCTTATTCAGGCCATATAAGAAACATGTAAATCTCTTCTGTGCTCAAGAAAAATGGTCTCACAGAGATAGCTGACATCTTTGTGTTAGCATCTAATTAAAATACATTGGAAATAGGACATTTATATTGTTTAGTAAAGTGAAAGATTGAAAAGAAATTTGGGATGGGGTACCAAAAATAATCTAAGACGTGGTAAATGAAGAGTTAGCTCAACCACACTAAAGCAATCGCTATAGAACTTTATTTCTGAAGAGTCAATCTGGTATAATGCAGAAGAGGCAAGAATGTAACATTTAAAGATAAGAGGGACTTGTGTTAGAATCCTGCTCCAATACTTGCTGGATAACCAAAAGTTAGTTACTGAAACTCTCTGAATCTCAATTTACTCATCCACAAATGTAGATCAAATTACCAATGTTCTCATAGCATTAACTCAAGGCATAAATCAACCGATGAAAATAAAATACTTTGCAAATCTTAGAATGCTGTAAAATACCATTTGTTAATGATATTAATAAATTAATTCTGCAACATTTTATGCTTAAATACTCTTTTTTTTAGGCAATTGGGGTTAAGTGACTTGCCCAGGGTCACACAGCTAGTAAGTGTCAAGTGAGGCTGGATTTGAACTCAGGTCATCCTGACTTCAGGGCCAGTTCTCTATCCACTGCACTACCTAGCTGCCCCTTAAATATTCTTAATAGATAAATAATAACCTCACTGGTTAGGCTAACATGGATCTTCTGTGTCTTCACTAAAAGGTCATCATGAGTATTTCAATTCTTTAGCCACTCTCACTACTACACATAAGGAATCTTATGACTAGATTTTAAAACTACGGGTTGTAGGAGTTATTAAAATCAATTCACTACCAAATTCATTATTAAATTAACCACCAATTCACCACTAAAAATGAAATCAGGAGACAGGATGTCAAAGAAAAAAATGTTTTGGTGGGATGTCAGCTTTTGTGCTTAACCCTATTTCCCTCTATTTCCTCATCTGCAAAATGAGCTGGAGAAACTTTGCCAAGAAAATCCCAAATGGAGTCATAAAAAGTCAGATATGACCCAAAATATCTCAGCCGCAGCAACAGCAACAACAACAACAAACCTTCATAAGACGATGGTGGTATATGTGTATTAACCCCATCTCCTCATCTGAAATGTGGACCACTTAAAATACTTAGGGAGAAGCTGAGAGTGATAATCTTGTCTCCTTATGATCATGTGATCCAATCAAAATATGGAATATGGAAAGAATAGAAAACATTTTGTAGTTGTTTTCCAGCCTTTTCAGTCATATCAAAATTTTCCTGACCCCATTTGGGATTTTCTTTGCAAAGACACTGGAACAGTTTGAAATTCTTCTTCATCTCATTTTACAAATGAGGAAAGTGAGGTAAACAGGATTAAGTAACTTGTCCGGGGTCATACAGCTATCAAGTGTCTGAGCCCGGATTTGAATTCAGGTCTTCCTGGCTCCAAACCTGGCAATCTCTCTACTGCATCACCATGGAAGATTCTCTTATACATATCTAGGAGAAGCTGTGTGTCTCAGTGTTAGTCATGGAGTCAGAACATCCTGAGTTCAAATGTGGCTTCATACACTTAGCTAGCTGTATGTGACCCTGGGCAAGTCATTTAACCTTTTTTAGCCTTAATACACTGGAGAAGGAAGTGGCAAACCACTCTGGTATTTTTGCCAAGAAAACCCTATGGATGGTATTGTCCATGGGGTCACAAAGAGTTGAACTTGACTGAAAAACAACCACCACAAAATGCAAGCACAGATCAAATCGAGTCTGACTTTCCCAATGACCTTCTTCCTTTGGTGTGTTAAATAAACTCCTTTTAACTTGGTGAGTTTGCATCTTTAATCAGGGTGAAGGCCCAAATTAGGATTTCTTTTAACACTTTAAATGTTAATTATGAGGGGCAGCTAAGTAGTGCAGTGGATAGAGCTCTGGCCTTAGAGACAGTAGGACCTGAGTTCAAATCCAGTCTCAGACACATGACACTTACTAGCTGTGTGACCCTGGGCAAGTCACTTAACCCTGATTACCTAACCAAAAAAAAAAAAAAAGAAAGAAAATGTTAATTATGGTTTTTCTTTTTAGTGTATCTATATGCTCTCCTTTTGCTTCCTCCAAAGAAGGTGAGGAAAACATAGACCTATCTATGTTTTTAACGTGTCTTGATTCTTTGATTTTAAATGAAGTTTTCCTTTTTAGTTTGTATACTTGAGGAGAGAAAGGAAGAGGAAACATTATCAATAGGATCATATGTTCATTGATTTAGAGATAGAAGGAAACTCAGAGGCCATCAAATCTAAGCCCCTTGTTTACAAATGAGATAACTTAGATCTAGGTAATCAGAGTGACTTTCAAACATCTAATGTGACTAGTCAAATAACTAATAAGTGACAGAAATAGCTCTTGCTACTGTATGACTCTTCTTTAACAGAGTATCCTAAAAACTTGATATATGGAATGACAGTAAGAGTTATGTGAATTTCATTTGCAAAATTAGATTGCTCTCTCCACTTACATTTCCTGGAAATTTTCCAACCACCCACCCCCTCAAAACAGAAAAAAATATAATTTTCATTCCTATATTTTGTGATAAAATTGTATTTTACTTCATGTTATATCTTAATCATTAGAAATACTCATTTGTAAGGAAAATAAAAACATGACTAGCAGTTTCAAAAAAACCCACTATACTTTCTATGCCTTTAACACCCCAAAAGAGAAGGTGATATAAATATATTAAAATATATAGCATGTATGGTCATTTCTCCATTCTTTTTCCTGCTTGAAGCTGTCTTCTTACTAGAAAGGGTTTTAATCTTAACTGCCATTCAAGCTCTTTGGACCTCAGTTTCCTCATCTCTAAAATTAGAGGGTTAGACTAGATCACCTTGAAGGTCCTTTCTAACTATAGATTTATGATCGCATCACTCAGTCAGTCTCTTCTTAACCCAATATCCAACAGCTTCATTTCACTCTTTTCCTCCTTATCATTTGGCAACTCTGCTTGTCTCTTTTAACTACTCTCTAAGACTCCTCAGCAGATTCCCTTGTTCATTATCCCTTCTTGTAATATGTTTCCTTCTTCAATTAAAATTCATCTCCTTCCTCTAATTTCTCCTATACAACCCTCTATCATGGCTGATTTTTCATCTTGTCTAACAACTTTGGCTATCTGACATACTGACACCACTCACCTAAAACCTAGTCATTGCTTTCTTACTTCATGAACAAGTGGTTTATATTTAAAGGAGGATAAGTCCTCAATAGTATGTTAGTTGTGTTTTGATGTACAAAAAAAGAAAAGAGAAATAGAAAAAAAACCCCAACATGCAATTTAAGCAGTATAGTTGGTGATTCAGATGAACTATGCAGTCAATAAAATTGATTATGCAAAAATTCATCAAACATGGACTCTTATTTCCCAAAATGAACATTTAAATCTTTAACCACATTACTGTGTTTCATGTAATACTATGGCTGCAAAAATGATTACCTCATGATCAAATATAAAGTGATCTGCTTCTCTGAACATAGCTTGACTTGCTCAGTGGTGGCAGAGTCATCAGTTTCATCACTGGGCCTATGCAGAAAACAATTACAACTTATTATGAATTACCAGGGCATAAGCCTTATTGTTAAAGCTTTGAGAATCTAAGAATATCTCTCTGATGATATTAGTAATGAGGTGAAATATTATAGGGAGGTTATAATTAAAATGGTTTTAAAGGGTATCTGAAACTTGGCCATTCTGAACATGAATTCATATCATCATCATCATCATCATTATCATCATCATCTTTATCATCATCATTGCTCTCCTAAGACTCAGTTGTTTTAAGTGGATGATGTGTAAAACTACTGATGGGTTTTAACTTATTTGATTATGGAATTTAACAGATTTTAATGGAGTATACTAAAATGATTTCATTTACCAATACAGTAATTTTGAAAATTTTAAAGCTGCTGCACTTTACTTTAAGGTCATATATATTTTATAAAGTTATATAACAATGGACCCATGAATATTCAATAGGTCAGCCTGGCTTTTAGAATCAGTCTACATTCTAAGTTTAATTTCCATGATTGTCTGGATCAAAGACTAATTTTATTTTCACTTCTCCATTCCATCTTCCCTCTTTTGTTTTCTTTATTCTCACACAGTTTAAATACAGAAATGATATAATACAGCACACATTTATTATAAAGTTATTTCTGCCTATACCAATTGCTAACAAACACATCCTTTTCTGAGTATGTAGACATATAAAGAGAGACAAACACAGATTATTCTCAAAAACTTCCAAAGGAATTTACAGGCACAAGGTAAACCAGTATTTCAATTCACAGGTTAATTAAAACTAATCTTAAACTTCAAAAGTTCTACTGTCCTTTCATCACAATCTACATGGATATAGATATTGAGATGTAAAAGAAGTATTTTAAAAGTTCACTAAATCCATCATTCTCTTCATAGAACTCAAATACGGAATTTGGAGATGATTAAAAAGCCTGTATATAGAAATATATTATAAGAACAGCAACTAAATAAAATAAATGGCATAATTATAAACAATTCATTGAATAGTCAATGTTTCTAACATGTGGGCAAAAATACTACAATAAATGAAGTTAAAGATGGAATGTTGGTTTTATATCATGCATTAATACTAATTGATTTAAGTTATTGGAAATTTGTATCCTCTCCTTTTTAATATTTTTTCACATATCAAAGAAAAATCTGATAGTCACATCATTATCATTAACATCAATGTAAAAAGAGAAATTGTTAGTTATTGAAATAGGTGTTCCTTTTTTTTTAAATTGAAGTGGCTTTTCTTCCCCCTCCAAAAGTTATAAGTTTCTTCATATCTGAATTATTTTGCTAATTAGCAGACCAATGGAATTTGGTATTATTTACTTACTTTGGAACAATTTTATCTTTCTAAAAGAACTGTGTTCTATTAATTGCAACAAATTGACATGTATTTTTATTTGTAATATTTTATCTCAATCATATATTCATAACTTTGAGTTAATGATATTTTCCACTGGAGTAATGGGATATTCTAATGAAGAGTTATGATATGGGATTTCACCAACACAGAAAGCAATATAGCTAACATATCACACTCAGATTTGAAACCTAGTTCTTCCTAATTTTAGGGATGACAGTCTAGCCATTATTCTACAATTGTCTCTTACCTTGATGACCACAGGAAATGGAAGTTTTAATATTCACTCTTAATGATAAGTTACTCCTATTTAAATAAAAATGTATCTATTTGCCTTATACTGAAAGCTCTAAATATAATGTTCCTGGAGTCAACTCCAATTTAAGTATACTAAAAATTATTTCCTGGATTAATTATTACAAATGGAACTTCAAACAGTGCAGGTTTAATTAAATAAAAATAACTTCTATTGTTTCAAAAAATTAAAAAAAAATCTTAAAATTTATTTTTGGCACCTGCCATTTATCTTGCTTATAGTTAACAATTAATAAATTGTTATTGAATTGATTGCACCAATTGATTTAAATTGATCCCCAAATGTGGTTTCCTAGGAAGATAAGAATTTCTGTCATTTTTTCACCAGATATTTATGGAGTTCCTCTTATGTATGAGGAACTAATGAAGAATTATGTAGAGCACAAGGACAATACTTATAATATTAATGGATTTAAGACTTTGGGAATTTGCATTTTTGCCCTTTTAAAAAGGTACAGTAATTACAAAGGGACAAAGATGGGAAAGCACAAAGTAAGTTTTGGGAGACAGAATAGCTGGAAGGGAAGATTAAAATGCTTGTGCCAGGTTATAGAGAGCCTTGAATGTCAAGCTAAAGAACTCTACCATTATCCCATTTAGAAGAGAAACCTTTGAAGATACTGGAGAAGTATAGTGGCATGGTCAAATTGACATTTTAGAATGATTAGTATGCCTCTACATAAGATGCACAAAACCAGAATGTAAATAAAAGAGACAAGATAGGAAACTATTGTGTTTATCAGGGCTATAAGGCTCTGAACTAGGATGGTTCTAGTAGGAATGGATAGGAATGAACACTAAAGACATTAAAAAGAAAAAGAATTTCAAGGACTTTGTTGTTAAGTCATTTTCAGTCATGTCCAATTCTTTGTGATCCTCTGTTGCTTTCTTGGTGAGATACTGGTTGATTGGTTTTGGGCCATGATACAAAGTGATCATCAAAGAAATGAGTGCCAGAAAAGAAAACAGGTGAGTAATTCAGTTATACAGAGGGAGAGCCCATGTATTGCATTTGTAGAGGTCAGGAAACATCGAAGAAATCTCCATTTCCTACCCAGAACATTGAGTATATACTCTCTTTAGAATATACAGGACATGGGCAAGAATCAGAGAACATGAGAAGACATAAGGGATGGGGTAGGTTGTGCTCTAAATTGTTGGAAAGAAGGGTTGGCAGAGATCATATATCCATTGAAACGCTGAAACATTTTGGAACAAATGAATGAAACAAATCACTAGATCATGTCTACCTATATTCAAACTCAAGGGAAAAGAGTTTTAAACTGATTTTTAGCTGATTCTCACTTTGCTTATGGGATTAAAAATAAATCTTTGCCATTCTTAAGAGTGTTCTTGACACAGATGTGAATTATGGAGCAAGAAACTATGGTGTTCTGCCTCCACAATAAGCCCAATGTACCCATTTAGTGTGCATCATTAAATATATTAGATTTTCTATCTACCCATTTATTTTTATCTGTTTATTTTATTTGGTTCTCTGGGAAGGGAGGAAAAATGTATATTGGATAATATTGGTAATGTAAAAGTATATAGACACATACATATGTATGCTATATAAAGAAAAGAAAAGAAAAGAACATATCAAAGTGATGCCAAATTATTGAGAAAAGAAGCATAGATATATAACCATTGAAATATCAATTATATAGAAGTTGCTTAACAAGGTGGTTAAAATGGCTTTTGATGGGGAAAATAGTTATTACTTGTTTTTACATGTGGACATGGGACTTTGTGTTTCTGTGGTTTTTTTTTATTAGTAGACAAATATTTTGGCTTCATTTGGAGATCTAAGGGCAAAGTGCTCACTTTTTGCATTCACGAGAAGGATAACTGATGAGCAGATGGGTAGAATACTCCACTGGGTGGCCCATCAGCTGTTAGCAGTTCTTTCAGAGCTAATGCAAAAGAACATGAGTAATACAAATAAACATTTTATTATAAAATGTGAAATGTTGGCCTATTGTGTATTATTATTGGTAATGCCTCATTTGACTGCTTCAGGAGTTTGTTTGGGGAAGTCCTTTAGCAAGTTTCTGTGGTTTTCCTTATTAATAGACAGATTATCTGGTCTCTTCTACATATATCATCATGTACATGGAAAAGCAACTTGCAGTAACCCAGCTGTCACATGGATGCCAGCCAACCATCTATTTAAATACTTTAAGGTTTTTCTTTTCTTGCATAAAATGTTGACATTGAATGATTTAATTATCTTAATTATTGATATGAATCTTTAAAATACCACTGCAATCAGCAAGAAAAAAACAGCCTACTTATTCGCTCTTAATCTATTCATGTGCTGTTAAGATGTTGATTAAGCAGAGTGAATTGACATTAGTACTAAGTTTAACATCTATGTTCATTTGAATTTAAGGGTCTTGTTTTTGAGGTCTTTACTTGGGCATCTTTCACTGTGACAATAATAAATAAATTACTTAAAGTATTATTATTATTACTTTGTTATAAATAAAGTCACTTTAAATGTACACATCCATATCAAAATACCCACACACCCATATGCAGAAAATGACTTTACTTTGGGACATCTAATAATAAATCAATTTACCTACATTTCCTACAGTTCTAGAATATTATGAAGTCACTCCAAATAATTTTTATTTTAATTTAAATGTTTATAATTTATTTAAATCAGTTCTTAAACTGTATCATGAACTCTTTTGTCAGTCCTTTGAAACCAATGTAATTTTTTTTCAGAATAAAATTTTAAATGAATAAAATAATATAAATAGGATTATAAAAGAAACTGGTTATAACAAAATACAGTTAAATACTTAAAAAGTCAGAATATTAGAATAAGAACACCTAATTTAAATGAAGTTTCATTTTTAGTTATTCCATGTAACTTATTTATTACAAAGTTTTTTCTTCTTTAACTTTATTTATATCTCTTTTACTAGTACTTAGGAAAAATATCTTGTGTCCAGAATATTATATACAATTGACTGTGTTAGTTAGCAAGGATTTATTAAGTGTCTACTGTGTGTCAGGCACCGAGGATACAGATATAAAAGGGAGATAATTTTTGTCTTCAAGGAGCAAAATTCTATTAGGGATATACAACACATTCACAGCTAAGTGTATATAGAATATAAATAAAATAAATGTACTGTCATAGAGTGAGTGACCACATTTGGGAAAAAACAAGAAAGGTCTCATTAAGAACTGATATGAGGTAGCGGTTCAGAAAGTAGTTTAATTACATATTATAATAAAA
The DNA here is from genome assembly GCF_900497805.2 of Vombatus ursinus. NCBI lineage: Eukaryota > Metazoa > Chordata > Mammalia > Diprotodontia > Vombatidae > Vombatus > Vombatus ursinus. The sequence goes on from NW_020940360.1 coordinate 30,069,686, forward strand.
AATTCCTAAGCAAAAGAGATTAACATAAGTGACCAGATCTTTTCAGATATGAAACCATGTTCACTATATCTGGGATAAGAGACAGGAGCCCTGCTTAATCATCAACTTCCTACTGTCATGATAGGTCATTGCATTGATCACTGTTCAAATCTTTCATTGCATTGTTGTTTTATTTTACATTATTATGTAACATAAACAAAGAACATGCAAGTTTTTCTATTTAACTTGAAATATGACCTTATGAGTCTTCTTGAATTATTCTTAATTCTTCATATTCACCATTTATTATGGAACAATAATATTGTATAATGTTATATACTACATTTCAAATAGTCATTCTTCAATTATTGATCATATAATTTACTTCCAGTGCTTTGTTACTACAAAAAGTTCTGTTTTAATATTTGTGTTCTTAAAATCTTTTCCTCTGTCTTTGGCCTTGTAAGGGATATATTTTGAGTAGTGGTATCCAACTGTTTTCTATAATGTTTAGATCATTTTGAAGCACTATCAAAACCATTTTAAATACCACTAGTATTCTGTTAGTGATGTTGTCTGTCTGAGAATCATGGAAAATTACATCCTTCAAAAATGAAATTTATGATTACCTACAGGGCAACAAAGAGGGGATGGTGGACTTAAGTAAACTATAATATATTAAAAATGAGAAATCAAATAAAAGAATTGATGTAGATAATATTATCAAAGAATAGATGGCCAGTACAAAAGATCCATAGGTTACATAATGAGGACAAATAACAAATGTGATTCATGCATATTCCACTGTTTAGTCCTTAATGACATGAGCTCATAAGGAGGATGTGCTAGGATATTGGGTGAAACCCCTTCCTATAAACATATGCAAGGATATAGAAGAGACTTTCATAGGATGAGCAAACATGAATGGATTGTGATTAGCATTGTTAGAGGAATGCCTATACCAATTGGAACATAGATATACTTCAGTATTGATGTAATAGTACCAGGGTTTTTTTTATTTCATTTGGCTCTACATCATTGATTATATCATGACCATGAGTTCTGCATTATAAAATGTGAAATGGATAATTTTGATTACATTAAATTAAAAAGGTTTTGCATAAATAAAGCCAATGCAACCAAGATCAGAAGGGAAGCAGAAAGCTGGGAAATAATTTTTATAGCCAGTGTCTCTGATAAAGGCTTCATTTCTAAAATATATATAGAACTAGGTCAAATTTGTAAGAATACAGGTCATTTCCCAATTCATAAATGGTCAAAGGATATTAACAGGCAGTTCTGAGGTGAAGGAATTAAAGCCGCCTATAGGCATATAAAAATGCTCTAAATCACTATTGATTAGAGAAATGTAAATCAAAATGACTGACAAAATGACTGACAAAATGGCTAACATGACAAAACAGTAAAATGATGATTGTTGGAGAAGATGTGGGAAAATTGGAACACTAATGCATTGTTGATGTAGTTGTGAACTGATCCAGTCATTTTGGAGAGCAATTTGAAACAATGCCCAAAGGGCTATAAAAATGTGCATACCCGTTGACCCAGCAATACCACTTCTAGGGCTGTATCCCAAAGAGATCATACAAGTTGGAAAAGGACCCATATATACAAAAATATTTATAGCAGCTCTTTTTGTGGTGGCAAAGAACTGGAAATTGAGAGGATACCCATCAATTGGAGAATGGCTGAACAAGTTGTGGTATATGAATGTAATGGAACACTGTTGTGGTGTAAGAAATGATGAGTAAGCAGACTTCAGAAAAACTTGGAAAGACTTGTATGGACTGATGCTGAGTGAAGTGAACAGAACCAGAAGAATGTTGTACATAGTAACAGTCACATTCTGTGATAACTGACTTTGATAGACTTAGCTTTTCTGAGCAATGCCAGGATCTAAGACATCTCCAAAAGTCTCATGATGGGAAATGCTATCCACACCCAGAGAAAGAACTATGGAGTTTGAACGCAGATCACAGTATCCTATTTGCTCTTTTTTTTTCTTCTGTTTTGTTTTTTTTCTTCTTTCTTGTGGTTCCCGCTATTAGTTCTAATTCTTCTTTACAACAGGTCTAATGTGAAAATACATTTAATAGGAACATGTATGTAGAGCCTATATCAGAATTCATGTAGTCTTGGGGACAGAAGTGGGGAAGGAGAGAAGAAAATTCAAAACTCAAAAGCTTATGGAAGCGAATGCTGAAAACTAAAAATTAATTAATTAATTAAAAAAAGAAATTCATAATTAGTTGGGAGTGGAAAAACAAAACAATTTGAGAACTGCACAACATAACATGTAGTCATGCCTCAAATTGCAGGCCAATATCTCAAAGTGCTATGATAATATCAGATGAAAAAAATAATATTTTATATGCCATCACCACTATTAGACTACGAGATCCTTGAGAACAAGGTTAGTTTTTGAACATTTCTTTGTATCCCTAGTGCTTAGTACAATACTTAAAACTTAGCAGGCTTTTAATAAATATTTATTGTTCTACTAACTGACTACTTGAAGTAGGTTTCATGATTACTAAGCTTTCCTTTTTTTCTTTTTTTTTTTTACAAAAAGGACTTAATACTTAAGGAAAAAGAATGAGAAAACAACATGAATAAAAACATGGACATAATAATAAGAATGGCATATTTGAGTGTCAGAGTGGTCATTAGTTCAATGTGAGTCAATAATTTGGTATGGTAGATAAGAAATCAAATATAAGCTTAGTTTGTACCATCAATCTGGACAATTTACACAACTGTCAGGGTCAGATCAAACCTAGAGTATCATGTTGAATTCTGAACAGTACATTTTGGAAAGGATGTTGAAAAACTGAACAATGTGCAGTCAAGACATTGAGTTCATATCATATGATGTTCAGTTCAAGGAATAGGTGATGTTGTGCCTAGAGAGCAAAAGATTGGAGATGAGGGTAGTTAAAATTAAATATTTTGAAAATTATAACATAAAAGAAAGACTAAATTTGATCCTTTTGGCCCTAAAGAGGTGAAATAGGAGCAATGAAAACTGTAATAAATGTGTTCAATTTAAAGAAAAAGTTCCTAATTAATTAGAGCTATCCACAAGTGCAATGGACTGACTCAGGAACTGGTAGGCTCTACTTCACCTGAGGTCTTTCACCAAATGCAGATGAAAAATTTTTGGGAGGCATCTTGTAAATGGAGTTCTTTGTTCTCCTGTACTGCAAAGTATAATGGATTTAGAGTTAGAAAGTACAGATTACAGTTGATAGTTTTTCATGGAAAAGTAGCAAATAAGTTTGGATAGGTAAAAAATATAAAATCCAAGCACAAGATCTAAACTTATATTAAGCCACTTTAATTCATGGTTAGTTAAGAGATGAAAAAGTTATATAGTTATTTCAAAGAGGAATGACATGGTAGTAGCTTTTGATAAGAGTTAAAGTGCTGAACTTGTAGGCAGAAAGACCTGAAGTGAAATCCTGCTTCTTTCTTTTTTTTTAAGTCAGTTGGGGTTAAGTGACTTGACCAGGGTCACATATCTAATAAGTGTCAAGTGTTTGGTCTGAGGCTGGATATGAGCTCAGGTCCTCCTGACTTCAGGGCTGGTACTCTATTCACTGCACCACCCAGCTGCCCCCTTCTGACTTTTAACAGCCATGTGAACATGGGTGAACATGTGAACACTTCATATCTCTAAGCCTCAATTTCTTCACTTATAAAAATAAGGGAGTTGAGCCAGATGGCCTCTAAGATCCCTTAATGTAGGAAAGAAGGGAATGGACATAAAATTAGTAAATAATTTAAGGAGTCACGGGCTTAGCTGGGTTTGAAGTGAGCATGGTGGCATGGATATTTCCTCAATAAAGGATCAGCTAACAAATTCCCCAATCAGAGGATGAGAATGCAGAGGGAGAAGCACTGCCAAATGACAATATGAGTGCTAAGAAGTAGTCCCAGGAGTCATGGGCTATATTAAGTTTGGAGTTCAAAAAACAAACTAAAACCAAACAAAAAATTACAGAAATGCATTTGGTAGGTTTCTTATAATACAAAGTGAGATAATGTATTTTACTTATTCTGAGTTGTTTTATAATTAAAAAATAAAAGGCTTATATAATAGTATGTGAATTTGATATCAGAAGGTGTACTTACAACATACATCACATTACCTCCATAGCATGATACATTAAATGATAATTGAAATTTGTATAGCACTTTAAGGTTTTGAAAAACACTTCACATATTTGTGTCATATAACAACAACCCAATGAGCTAGGTAGTTTAGGTATTATTCTCTCTGTTTAACAGTAGAGCAAACTCTGAGTGTGAGAATTTAAGTTATTCACTCATGTTCATCCAGTTAATACATGTTAGAGTTTGATTTTAACATAGTTGTTTCTTATTCCAATGTCAAAATTGTCCACCCCACTATAATTGCCATCTACAACCATTTATTAAGTACTTTTTATGTTTAATACACTTTGTGGGAGAAGAAATGTAGAATAAATGTGAGTGATAAGGTAATATCTTAAAGAAGCTGTACATTTGTGTAAATTTTTTTTATTTCTTTGATGTTGAAGCAAACAGATCATAAATCTTTTATATTTTCTGATCAATCTTCCACAATGTGAGAAAATATGATGACAGATTATTTGTCATCACCAGAACTGACAATGTTTCAAGAGCATGCAACTTTTTTTTTCCTAAGCCATATAGACTCAGGCAGTATTAGTAGTGAAAAATGCAGTTTGAGCTGTCTATATGTTGTTCTTGGTTTCTTCTTCTAGTCCTGCTGACATGGAAGTAAAAGTGGAAAGGGAGGATTACTTAAAAATCTTCTATCTGGCTCCTTTTCCTGTGCCACTGAATAACTCCCTCTGCTTTGTAGACAGCCAAAAAGTTTTTACCACATACTCTATAAGCATAAAAGAGGTAGAGGAACATATTGGGAAATATGGAAATTGCTTAAAGAGTGACTCCATCAGTGAGTCAGTAGGTCAATAAACACTTATTAATCATTTACTTTCGATATGCCAAGGACTGTGCTAAATGCTTAGTTATATAAAGAAAAGTGGAAAATGACTTCTGCCCACAAAAGCTTAACTTTTAATGAGTAAACATATAAACTAAGTAAATGCATGGCATATACAAAGTACATAAACATAATCTCATAAGGGCAGTCAGTAAAAGCTGTAGTGACAGTGGAAATCATCCTGGAGAACAGGATACAAATTTTGATGATTTTTGAATGAAGTTAGAAAAGCTGAGACCAAAAGAGGAGGCACAGTATTTTAGGCATGGTCTTTCATTTGGAGTTTTGAGAGTTACTGTTAAAACAGAGTAGAAAAAGAGGCAGAATGTACATTCAGAACATTGAGTAAAGATGGAGATAAAGAATCCCTTAGGGGTTAGGCTGCTATCCAATTCCAGAAAAAATATCATAAGACAGAACCAGGTTATCAAGCCAAAATCAAACCAGTTTATGTATTGAAAATGAGGATAAGCACCAACTTGGAATCCATACAGACAAATAACCAAAAAGACACAATTCAGGGTTAGATAAATCAATATGAGATGCTTAAAGTATTAGCAAATGAATGCGAAAAGATTTTCAGGAGATTCAGTTCAATGTAATATTCACATGCATGTATGTCTCTTTATCTATCTACCTATCTATCTATCTATCTATCTATCTATCTATCTATCTATCTATCTA
>NW_020940360.1:30075393-30136017 GCF_900497805.2 Vombatus ursinus
CTATCTATCTATCTATCTATCTATCTATCTATCTATCTATCTATCTACCTGTCTGTCTGTCTGTCTATTTGTCTATCTAACTATCTATCTAAAGAGAAAGAATAAGGTAGGAAAGAACAAGGCAGCTGTTCCTAAACTCAGGAAGAACTGACAGGTATTATATTTACCTGAATGAAAATAAAAAGTAAAGCAAATGAGGAAAGAGATGAAAGGTATAAACAGTAAGAATGAACTAGAGACAAATAGCTGTCTCAAAGTCAGGGACTTACATCTGGTTCTCATTGCATCAAAAATAATTCTCAGCACAGGCAAACAGGCTAAGAAGGTATTTGAGAACACACAGTAGAGTATGGAGTGTGACTGAGAAGAGGAAAACAAAAATTTCAGACAGAGAGAACCTTACAATTCCATTTATTCTCATGCTCTTTGGTTGGTGGTGAAGTGAATAGAGCTCTGGTCCTGAGTTCAGGAAGACCTGACTTCAAATCCAAGTGACTAACCTGAGCAAGTCACTTAACCTCTGTTTGCTTCAGTTTTGTTATCTGTAACACGGTGATAATAAAAATAATAGTGCTTACCTCCCAGGGTTTTGGTGAGGTTCAAATGAGATTAATTAAAATGTTTTGCACAGTGACTGACACATCTTAAACACTGTGTAAATGTTAGATGATGATGGTGATGATTAGCTTAGGTTTCTCATATCTTTTGTTTTTCAGGAAATATTTTAAAATCCAAATCTGTGCTGTGTTGTACTCTGTGTGATCATGTGCTGTGTGTGCAGATAGTGTTTCCCTGACTCTATAGAGCTGAATTTGAGTTTTTTAATAAAATTTTTATTTTAATCTGAGGAGCTCATTAGTGTTTGTTTGTTTTTAAGAACAATCAGAATTGCAGAAATCAAGACATTCACACATACTGAGTAATCCAACTCTCACATTTGAAATTGAGTACCAGGACCTCAGGTATATCAGACCCATGGAACATCAACAGATGGTTTTCTGAAATTAATATAAATTTTCAAAACTGTAAACTGTGCATAATGACACTTGCTAAGCTAATTAGTAGTTACTGAATTTTGCTCATGCACTTTTAAAAAATAACCTAATATATTCCACAAAACCTTTAACTTTCTAGGATATTAGGAAATTAAGACGTTTCTTAATAAGGAGATCCAACAATTGCAATTATATAAAGCTCTTAATGCTGCATGCAATCGAATTTATCCACAAGCCAAAAATCAATGGAGTCATCCAGAAATATACCAAATGTGACATTTGACTTTTTTCTATTTTTATCATGACTATTGATATTGGAGGAACTCAATAAGAGAAATAATCAGCTTTATGGCGAGGTGTTCTGAAGTTATTTCAAATGGTTATTCATATTAGCTAAAAGTAAGGCTTTCAGGAGCCAAGATGGCAGGGTAAAAAAGATAGTTGCTCTCACCCAGTGCCTCAGCAAAAATATGGGAAGCAGCACTACAAAGGGCCCCAGAGAGATAAACACCCTGCAGCATTCATCTAAAAGAGGCAGAAGAAAGCCAAAGGAAAGGAAAAGCAGGCAACCTAGAATTGCCCAAAAGTCCCAGCCTTGCTGATTCCAGCCTAACACCAGGGAAGCTGCCAGAACCCTTCAGCCTCCAACTGCTAACCAGGAGGAGATCCTGAAGCCCAGGTGGTAGAGCAGGCAAACAACAACACCTGGACCTCTGAGTGACTTAGTGAGGGCAGGGGAACTGGTGGAAGTCAGCTCAGAAAACCACCAGGTGCCTTGACATTCTACTGCAAAGGAGTATCCCAGTGCCTCAGCAGAACTAAGAGAGGCAGCACTGCAAGGGAACCCAGGCAGATAAACACCTGGCAGCACCCATATAAAAGGAGCTGAAGAAAGCTAAAGGAAAGGAAAATGAGGCCACCTATAATTGCCTGAAAGTTCTAGCCTTGCTGATTCCAGCCCAACACCAGGGAAGATGCCAGAACCCTACAGCCTCTAATTGCCAACATAAGAGGCCCCAACACACGAAGCCAGTGACCAAGACCTAGGCTCCCAACACAAGAAGCTTGGGTCAGTGCCCTCTGCTCCCCAGCAGAAGAGCATAATCTCTTTAAAGGCCAGGGAATAAAGAAACACTATGAGTAAAAAGAAACATACCGTAGATTCATATTGTGAGAAGAGGGAAGATCAAGACAGAAATTCTGAAGAGGACAACATTGTCAACAAACCCACATCTGCAACGTCAAAAGGGAATATAAACTGGTATGAAGGCCAAAAAGACTTCTTAGAAGTGTTTAAGAAGGATTTTAAAAGTAAAATGAGAGAGGTAGAGGAGTCCTTAAAAAATACAATTGGCCAATTGGAGAAGAAAGTACAAAATCTAACAGAAGAAAACAATATGTTAAAAATTAGAGTTGAACAAATGGAAACTAATGACTCTATGAGAGAGCAAGAATCAGTCAAACAGAAACAACAAAAGATAAAAAAAAAAGATGAAAACGTAAAATAGGTCATGGGTAAAACAACTGACTTGGGAAATCGATCCAGGAGAGACAATTTAAAAATATTGGCCTACCTGAAAATTGTGATGAAAAAAAGAGCCTGGACAGTATCTTTCAGGAAATCATAAAGGAAAACTGCCTAGAATCAGAAGGTAAAATAAGCATAGAAAGAATCTACTGCTCCCTGCCTGAAAGATATCCCAAATTGAAAACTCCAAGGAATATAATAGCCAAATTCCAAAATTACCAAATTAAAGAGAAAATACTGCAAGCAGCCAGAAAGAAACAATTTAAATATCATGGAAGCACAGTCAGGATTACACAGGACCTTGCAACTTCTACATTAAAAGACTGAAGGACATGGAACATGATATTCTATAACACAAGGGAGCTTAGATTACAACCAAGGAGCAACTACCCAGCAAAAATGAGCATGATCTTTCAGGGGAGGAGATGGATATTCAACAAAATAGAGGACTTCCAAACCTTCCTGACAAAAAGACCAGAGCTCAACAAAAAATGTGATCTGCAACTACAAGACTCAAGAGAGACATAAAAAGGTAAATGGAACAAAAAGGTACAATATGTTGTTAATAAGAGCAAACTGTTTACATCCCTATAAGGGAAGATGACACTTGCAACTCCTGAGAACTGTAGGATTATTATACCATGTTAAAGGAGTATACATAAAGAGGGTGATATAAGTTGACTTTGATGTAATGATAAAAAAAAAAATCTAATCAAGTGGGTTACATGGATCCAAGTAAGTGGATTAGTCTGATCTAAGAAAATGTACTGAGAAATCAGGAGGCAGACAAGGGTAAATTACATTACAGGAAGTGACAGAAAAACCTATTATAGCAGAGGGAAAGAAAGGAGGGAGAAGAGCATTGTTTGAAACTTACTGTCATCAAATTTGGCTCAAGAAGGGAATAATATAATCTGTTAGGTATAGAAATCTAACTTGCCCCATAGGCAGTAAGGGAGAAGGGGAAAGAAAAAGGAACGGGGATAGAAGGGAGGGAGGAAGCAGTAAGGGTAAAGGGGAAGAAAAGGAAGGGGCTAATAGAAAGGAGGTGGGAGTGAAGGAGGCAGGGGTCAAAAGCAAAACATTAGTGGGGGAGAATGAGAAAGAAGAAAGAAAAGCATAAATGGGGAAAAAAGGATGGAGAAAAAGAAACAGATAGTAGTCATAACTGTGAATGTGAATGGGATGAACTGTCCCATAAAACGGAAGTGTATAGCAGAATGGACTAAAAACCATAATTCTACAATATGTTGTTTACAGGAAACACATTTGAAAAAGAGTGACACATAAAGGGTAAAGGTAAAAGGCTGGAGAAAAATATATTATGCTTCAGCTGAAGCAAAAAAAGCAGGGGTAGCAATACTGATCTCAGACAAAGCAAAAGCAAAAATAGATCTTATCAGAAGAGATAAGGAAGGAAACTCCATCCTGCTAAAAGGCACCATAGACAATGAAGTACTATCATTACTAAACATATATGCACCAAATGATATAGCATTCAAATTCTTAGAGGAGAAGTTCAGGGAGTTACAGGAAGAAATAGACAGCAAAACTATACTAGTGGGGGACCTCAACCTCCTCCTCTGTGAACTAGATAAATCTAACCACAAAACAAACAAGAAAGAAGTTAAGGAGGTGAATACAACAGTAGAAAAGTTAAGGAGGTGAATAGAACAGTAGAAAAGTTAGGTATGATAGACCTCTGGAGAAAACTGAATGGGGATAGAAAGGAATATACTTTTTTCTCAATGGTACATGGCACATACACAAAAATTGATCATGTACTAGGGCATAAAAACCTCACAATCCAATGCAGAAAGGCAGAAATATTAAATGCATCCTTTTCAGATCATGATGCAATAAAATTTTTATGTAATAAAGGGCCATGGAAAGATAGACTAAACAATAATAGAAACTAAATAATCTAATCTTAAAAAATGATTGGGTCAAAGAACAAATCATAGAAACAATCAATAATTTCATCCAAGACAATGACAATAATTAGACAACATACCAAAACTTATGGGATGCAGCAAAAGTAGTTCCTAGGGGAAGTTTTATATTTCTAAACTTTTACATGAATAAAATAGAAAAAGAGAAGGTCAATGAATTGGGCATACAACTAAAAAAAAAACTAGAAAAAGAACAAATTAAAAATCCTCAATTAAACACCAAATTAGAAATATTGAAAACCAAATGAAAAATTAATAAAATTGAAATTAAGAAAACTGTTGAACTCACAAATAAAACTAAGAGTTGGTTTTATGAAAAAAACAATAAAATAGATGAATCTTTGGTTAATTTAATTAAAAAAAGAAAGATAAAAACCAAATTACTAGTATCAAGAATGAAAAAAGTGAAGCTACCACCAAGGAAGAGGAAATTAAAACAATAATTAGAAATTATTTTGCCCAACTACATGCCAACAAATTTGACAATCTTAGTGAAATGGATACATATTTACAAAAATATAAATTGCCCAGATTAACAGAAAAGAAAGTAAAATACTTAAATAACCCCATATCAGAAAAAGAAATTAAACAAGCCATTGATGAACTCCCTAGGAAATAGTCTCCAGGGCCACAGGGATATTCAAGTGAATTCTATCAAACATTTAAAGAACAATTAATTCCAATACTATATAAACTATTTGGTAAATTAGGTGAAGAAGGAGTCTAACCAGATTCTTTTTAGAATAGAAATATGGTGCTGATACTTAAACCACAAAGAGTCAAAACAGAGAAAGAAAGTTATAGACCAATTTCTCCAATGAATATAGATGCAAAAATTTTAAACAAAATATTAGCAAATAGATAACAACAACTTATCACATGAATAATACACTATGAGCATGTAGGATTTATATGAGGAATGCAGGGCTGGTTCAATATAAGGAAATCTATCAGCATAATCCATCATATCAACACCAAAACTAACAGAAACCACATGACCATCTCAATAGATGCAGAAAAAGCTTTTGACAAAATACAACACCCATTCCTATTTAAAACACTAGAGAGCATAGGTATAAATGGAGTCTTCTTAAAATAATGAATAGTATCTATCTAAAACTTTCAGCAAGCATAATATGTAATGGGGACAAGCTAGAAGCATTTCCAATAAGATTGGGGTGGAACAAAGATGTCCATTACCACCACTGTTATTCAATATTGTACTGGAAATGTTAGCTTTAGAAATAAGAGAAGACAAAGACATTGAAGATATTAGAATAGGCAAAGAAGAAGCAAAGCTATCACTTTTTTGCAGATGACATGATGATATACTTAGAGAATCCTAGAGAATCAAGCAAAAAACTACTTGAAATAACAAACAACTTTAGCAAAGTTGCAGGCTATAAAATAAACCCACATAAATCATTGTCATTTCTATATATTACCATCAAAGCCCAACAACAAGAGATAGAAAGAGAAATTCCATTTAAACTTACTGTAGACATTACAAAATATTTAGGAGTCTACCTCCCAAAACAAACCCAGTAACTCTATGAACACAATTACAAAACACAAATAACATCAGATCTAAATAATTGGAAAAACATCAGTTGCTCATGGGTAGGCCGAGCTAACATAATAAAAATGACTATCATACTTAAGCTAATTTACTTATTCAGTGCCATGCAAATCAAACTACCAAAAATTATTTTATAGAAATTTTATAGAAAATTTTATAGAAAAAATAACAAGAAGATTCATTTGGAAGAACAAAACATCCAGAATGTCAAGAGAACTAATGAAAAGAAATGCAGGGGAAGGTGGCCTAGCAATTCCAGATATTAAATTGTATTATAATGCAACAATCATCAAAACTCCTTGGTACTGACTGAGAAATAAAGTGGTAGATCAGTAGAATAGGCTAACTATGCAAGACACGGTAGTCAATGACTATAGCAATCTATTATTTGATAGACCCAAAGACCCCAGCTTCTGGGATAAGAACCCACTCTTTGAAAAAAAAACTGCTGGGAAAAATGGTAAAAGAGTATGGCAGAAACTAGGCTATACTAGTGGCCAAAATCTCACACCATATACCAAAATAAAGTCAAAATGGGTTCATGATTTAGATATAAAGGCTGATAGTATAAACAAACTGGGAGAGCAAGGAATAGTTTACCTATCACATCTATGGAGAACAGAAGAATTCACAACCAAAGAGGAGATAGAGAACATTACAAAAAGCAAAATGGATAATTTTTATTACATTAAATTGAAAAGTTTTTGCACAAACAAAAGCAATGCAACTAAGATTAGAAGGAAGGTAGAAAATTGGGAAAGAATATTTACAACCAGTCTCTCTGATAAGGACCTTATTTCTAAAATATATAGAGAATTAAGTCAAATTTGTAAAAATACAATCCATTCCCTAATTGATAAATGGTCAAATGTTATGAACAGACAGTTTTCAGATGAAGAAATTGAAGAAATTAAAGAAAATTCCTATTGTCATAGGAAAAAATGTTCTAATTCACTATTGATTAGAGAAATGCAAATCAAAACAACATCACACCTATCAGATTGGCCAACATGATAAAACAGGAAAATGATAAAGTACCGTATTCAAAAGTAAAACAAAGATGATACAGTTCAAGTATCCTCAAAATATCATTATGTGATCACAGGATAAAGTAACAAAAGAGGAAGGAGGAAATGAAGAGAAGGAAGAAAGGAAAGAAGAGATGATAGGAAGAGGGGAAGTAAGAAAGAGTGAAAGAAGGTAGAAAGAAAGGAAGAAAAGAAGGAGGGAGGGAGAGAAAGATGAAAGGAAGCAAGATAGTAAGCAACCAAAGAGGAAAGGAAAGAAGAAAAGGGAGGAGTGAAGGAGAGGAAGGAAAAAAGAAAAGAGAGAAGAGCAAAGAAAGGGACAGAAGAGAAAAGTAGGGAAGCAGAATGAGGGAATGAAAGATTGAAAAAGAAAAGGGGGAGAAATCATTTGGATTTCACCTATGGAGGGATTTTTTTTTTACTATACTCTTAATTTTATCCTTTTTATAGTTTCTAACTGAATTATATTGCTTTCAGTTCTACATATATGTCATTAAAAGTTTCCCAATTATTTGCAACTATGCCCAAAGGGCTATGAAACCATGCATACCTTTTGCAAAAGCAATACCATTACTAGATCTTTATCCCAACCAGATGAAAAGGAAAAAGAAAAAGAACCTGTGCACACAAAAATATTTATAGCAGCTCTTGTAGTGGCAGCAAATAATTGGAAACTGATAGGATGTCCATCAATTGAGGAATGTCTGAACAAGTTGTTGTATGTTCTTGTGATGGAATAATATTGTGCTTTAAGAAATGACAGGCAAGATGCTCATAGATCTGACAAGTACATTTTCCCATGTCCCTCTATTTTACTTCTTATATCATCTTAGTGGCAAAATAATTGATCTGTTTTGACCTTACATGAGTACATGGTGTGTGATGATGGTCTATGCCTTGTTTCTCCCAAACTGCTTTCGAATTTTCCAACATTTTTTTTCAGGTGGTGAGATCTTACCCCAAAATTTTGCATCTCTGCTTTTATCAAATACATCTATTCCTCTGATCCACCACTACATTTCTTATCTAGTGACAAATTGTTTTCATGTTTACTGCTTTAGATATAGTTTAAAATCTGGTATTTCTGGGCTACTTTTCTTCACATTTTTAAATTTATTACTCTCATATTCTTGATCTTTTGTTATTTCATACCATTTTTAAATCATTTTTAGCTCTATAATTTATTGCTAGTTTGATTGGTATGGCACTGATTAAGTAAATTTAATTAGTAGAATTGTCATTCTTTTATTATATTGGCTCAGCCTACCCATGAGCAATTAACATTTCTCCAGTTATTTATTTATTTATATGAAAAGTGTTCTGCAATTATGTTCATAAAGTTTCTTGCTTTGTTTTAGGAAGAAAACTACCAAATATGTTATATTGTCTAAAGTTATTTTAAGTATTATTTATCTTTCTATCTCTTGTTGCTGGGTTTTTAGTAGCATATAGAAAATGTGAAAATATGTGTAGGTTTATTACATATTCTCCAACTTTGCAAAAGTTGTTTTGTAAAACTAGTTGTTTTTTCTTTTTTAGTTGATTCTCTAGGGTTCTCTAAGTATAACATATTTCATTTGCAAAATGATAGTTTTGTTTCCTCCTTACCTACTTTCATTCCTTGAATTGTTCTTTTTGCTAGTCCTATTGTTATAACTAGCATTTCTAGTACAATATTGAATTATAGTGCCAATAATGGACACTCTTGCTTCATCCCTGGTATTATTGGGAATTCTTCAAATGTATACCCACAGCAAATAATGCTTGCTCTTGCTTTTAGATAGATACTGTTTATTACATTAAAAAGGCTCCACTGATACAACCATTTTGGAGAGCAATTTGGAACTATGCCCAAAGGGCTACAAAAATATTTATATGCTTTGACCCAGCAGTACCACTTCTAGAGCTGTATCCCAAAGGGATCATAAAAATGGGGAAAGACCCAAATGTACAAAAATATCTATGGCAGCTCTTTCTGTGGAAGCAAAGAATTGGAAACTATCAATTAGGGAATGACTGAACAAGTTGTGGTATATGAATATAAAGGAATACTATTGTGCGAGAAGAAATGATTAGCAGGCAGACTTCAGAAAAACCTCAAAAGACTTGTTTGGACTGATGCTGAGTGAAGTGAGCAGAATCAGGAGAATGTTGTACATAGTAACAGCCACATTCTGTGATGACTAACTTTGATAGACTTAGTTCTTCTGAGCAATGCCAGGATCTAAGACATCTCCAAAAGTCTGATGATGGAAAATGCTATCCACACCCAGAGAAAGAACTATGGAGTCTGAATGCAGTTTGAGGCATACTTTTGCTCTTTTTTTCCTGTTTGTTTTGTTTCTTCCTTCTTGTGGATCCTTCTATAGGTTCTAATTCCTCTTTACGACAAGGTTAATATGAAAATATGTTTAATAGGAATGTATACATAGAACCTATATCAGATCACATGCCATCTTGGGAAAGATGGAGGGGAAGGAGGAGGAGAAATTTAAAACTCAACAGCTTATGGAAGTGAATATTGAAAAATAAAAATAAATTCCATGGATACTTTTGCTTTCTAATGTTTCTAAGAGGAATAAGTGTTCTTTTTTGACAAAGGCTTTCTCTGCATCAATTGATATTATAATATGATTTTTGTTGTTTTTATTATTTATATGCTCAATTATGCTATTATATATGCATGTATGTATGTATATGTTCATATATATGTATATGTATGTATGTATGTATATATATAATTTTATAATATAAGTTTTCCTAATATTGAACCAGCCCAGCAACCCCAATATAAATGCCACCTGGTCACAGTGTATGATCTTTGTTATATACTGCTGCATTATTTAAATCAAATTCATTGCATTGATATTCACTAAGGAAATTGGTCCACATTTTTCTTTCTATGTTTTGCTCTCCATGCTTTAGGCATAAAAAACATTTTTGCATAACAAAATTAATTTTGTAGGACTTTTTTTTACACATTTTTAAATTATATGATTTTGCAATTAATTTTCCTTAAATTTTGCTAAAATTCACTTGTAAATCCATTTGGTCTTGGGGATTTTTTCTTAGGGAACTCATTGATGGCTTGTTCAATTTCTTTTTTAAGATAGGAAATCGTAAAGGAAAACTGCCCTGAGGTCCTAGAACCAGAGGGTAAAATAGCCATAGAAAGAATCTACCGATCACCTCCTGAAAGAGAAACCAAATTGAAAACACCAAGGAATATAGTAGCCAAATTCCAAAATTACCAGGTCAAAGAGAAAATACTGCAAGCAGCCAGAAAGCAACAATTTAAATATCATGGAACCACAGTCAGGATTATACAGGGCCTTGCAGCTTCTACATTAAAAGAACATAGGGCGTGGAGCATGATATTCTGTAAATCAAAGGAGCTTGGATTACAACCAAGGATCAACTACCCAGCATTATCATTCAGGGGAGGAGATGGATATTCAGTGAAATAGGGGACTTCCATACCTTCATGATGAAAACACCAGAGCTCAACAGAAAATTTCATCTTCAAATACAAGACCCAAGAGAGACATAAAAAGATAAGTGGAACTGAAAGAAACAACATGTTATTAATAAGGGCAAACTGTTTACAATTACTACAAGGGAAGATGACACTTGTAACTTTTGAGACCTGTATCATTATTACACCATGTTAAAGAGATATACATAAAGGGAGTGGGTATAAATTGATTTTGATATAATGATGAAAAAAATCTAATCAAGTGGATTAAATGGATCAAGTAAGTGGATTAATCTGATCTAAGAAATTGTACTGAGAGAAAATGTAAGAAGGAGGCAGTCAAGGGTTAAATACATCACTGGAAAAAAGCACAAAAACCTATTACAGCAGAGGGAAAGAAGGGAGGGAGATGAGCATTGTGTGAACCTTACTCTCATCAGATTTGGCTGAAGAAGGGAATAACATAATCAGCTAGGTATAGAAATCTAACGTGCCCTATGGGCAGTAGGAGGGAAAAAGGAAAAGAAAAGGGAGGTGGGATACAAGGGAGGTAATAAGTAGTAAGGGTAAAGGGGAAAAAAGGGAGGGGGCTAATAGAAGGGAGGTGGGACTGAGGGAGGCAGTGGTCAAAAGCAAAACACTAGTGAGGAGGGAAAAGGAGAAAGGAGAAAGAAAAGCATAAACAGGGAAGAAAAAGAATGGAAAGAAAGACACAGATAGTAATCATAACTGTGAATGTGATATATTAATGTAATGGAATACTATTGTGCTATAAGAAATGATGAACAGGTAGACTTCAAAAAAACCTGGAAAGACTTGTATGGTTTGATGCTGAGTGAAGTGAGCAGAACCAGGAGAATGTTGTACATAGTAACAGCCACGTTGCGCAACTACTAATATTGATAGACTTAACCCTTCTCAGCAATACGAGGATCTAAGACATCTCCAAAGTCCTTATGGTGGAAAATGCTATCCACATCTGGAGAAAGAACTATGGAGTTTGAATACAGATTGAACTATATTATTTGCCATTTTTTTTTCTTCTGTTGTGTTTTGTTTCCTCTTTCTGGTGGTTCCTCCTATTAGTTCTACTTCTTCTTTACAACATCACTAATGTGAAAATATGTTTAATAGGAATGCATATGTGTAGCCTATATCAGATTGCATCCCATCTTGGGGAGTAAGGTAGGGAAGAATGGGGAGAAAAATTTTATACTCAAAAGCATATGGAAGTAATTACTGAAAAATTGAAATAAATTAATAAAAAATAAAACATGTTTTAAATCCAAATAACAATAAAAAATTCTCTTTGGAGAAAGATTCTATGAGATAAAGTTACAATTTAATATGCTAGTCAGTAGGGTCATAAACTTGATGCCATCAATGAAAGCTAGGCAACTAGGTCACTCAGTGGAAGAGCTCCAGGCCTAGAGTCAGAAAGACCTAAATTAAAATTCAGCCTTAGACACTTATCATCTATGTGACACTGAGCAAGTCACATAACTTATGTTTGACTTAATCCACTAGAGAAGGAAATGACAAACCACTCCAGTAACTTTGCCAAGAAAATCATATACACAGCATGGTCCATGGAGTCATGAAAAACTGGACATATTGAATGACTGAACCAAAACAATTAAACAAAATATATAACTAATTACTTATGTACTTTTTTAGTATAATTGCTTTCTTGACTTGAAAAATAAGATCAATTTCTTTTACAAGTGAGAAAAATTTCAGGCTAGACCAAGCCACAGCAAACTTAAACTGTTTTTGGAGGATGCCATGTTTTATGTCAATTGTATTTGGCATTGCAATGTTGGTGGAATGTAATAAATTGAAAAATATTTTCCAAAATGTAATAAATAAAATACTTCAATATCTTTTCCATGATTAGTTTTAGTTCATAGTTTTGCCACCTGAAATTAAGCCAAATTTGTTGAATTTTTGAACTTTTCTCTCAACTCACTTTTCTGGGCTTCTCTACCTCACACAAATCTCTGCCTTACCATGTTCCATGTGATTCTTCCCTGAAACATGCTCATAAATTTGTGAGTCTCTGGCCAGTAATAAGATGTGCAGTTGGGAAATGATGTGTTGTATTCAAGAACCATCAAGAAGGCCATTATCTATAAACCATATATATATTTATGTGGATGTGTGTATGTATGCATATGTATGTGTGTATTTATATGTGTATCTATGTATGCATGTGTGTATACATATGTATGTTTGTGTGTGTGTGTGTGTGTATGATATTGTTAGGAAGAGGAAGCCACTAAAGTTTATTGCATCAGGAGTTCTTGGGTTGTGGGGAAGGTGACATGATAGGAGCTGCACTTTGGCAGGATGTTAGAGAATAGACTAAAGTGGGGAAAGGCCTGATGTAGGGTGATCAAATGGAAAGCTATTATAATAGTCCAGGAATGAGATGATGAGCCCCTAAGAACGTACTGGCTTGGAAAGAAGGGGAAATACCCAAAAGATTTATAGAAAAGATGAGATTAAAGAAAGAATTCAATATATGTGGTGAATATGAGTGAGGAGTCAAGAATAAAGCCAAGGTTGAAGTTGCAAGGTTGGGAATCTGGGAACAAAATTTTTCCTTTTAATAGTAATAGGGGAAATTGAGAGGAAGAGAGGGTTTGGTAGGAAAGATAATGAATTCAGTTTAAAACAGTTTAAGTTGTTCAAATGGCAGTTGGTAATGTAAAACATCAGGTTAGGAGAGAGATTAGCGTAGAATAAATAGTCTGTGAATCATCTGCTTTGAGGACATTGAACCTGAAAGTTGATAAGATCACTAAATGACATCAGGTAACTTTGTTGTAGTGCCATACACACAAACATATTTACATAAATATATATATATACACACATATGTACATACATGCACATTTATGTATATGTATATGTTTATATGTATATATGCATATATGTATGCATGTGTGTGTGTGTGTGTGTATAATCTATATCTGTAGTCTCCCCCAATGAAAACAAAAGCTTCAGTTATATGAACACAATTGCAAAAGTCTTTTCACACAAACAGTCAGATCTAAATACCTGGAAATACATTAGTTGTTCATGGGTAGGCTGAACTAATAATAAAAATGACAATTCTGCCTAAATTAATTTGCTTAGTGCCATACCAATCAAACTACCAAAAATATATTATAGAATTAGAAAAAAAATAACAAAATTCATCTAGAAGAACAAAAGGTCCAAAATATCAAGAAAATCAATGAAAAGAAATTCAAGAGAAAGTGGCTTAACCACACCAGATCTTAAGTTGTACTATAAAGGAATAATCATCAAAAATTCTTGGGACTGGATAAGAAATAGAGTGGCAGATCAGTGGCATAGTTTACATAAGCAAGACAATATTCAATGACTATAATAGTCTACTGTTTGATAAACCCAAAGACACCAGCTTCTGTGATAAGGAGTCACTATTTGACAAAAACTGCTTGGAAAACTAGAAAAGAGTATAGCAGAAACTAGACATAAACTAACATCTTACACTGTATGGCAAAATAAAGTCAAAATGGGTACACAATATAGACATGAAGGATGATACTATAAACAAAGTATGAGAGCAGAGAATAGTTTACCCATCAATCTATAAAGAAAGGAACAATTGATGACCAAAGAAGATATGGAGAACATCATGAAATGTGAAATGGATAATTTTGATTACATTAAATA
Source organism: Vombatus ursinus (assembly GCF_900497805.2). Lineage (NCBI taxonomy): Eukaryota > Metazoa > Chordata > Mammalia > Diprotodontia > Vombatidae > Vombatus > Vombatus ursinus. The sequence goes on from NW_020940360.1 coordinate 30,089,656, forward strand.
AAAAAAAAAAACCTTTTTCACAAACAAAATCAATGCTACCAAGATTAGAAGGGAAACATAAAGCTGGGAAACAATTTTATAGTCAGTTTCTCTGAACAATGTTTCATTTCCAAAATAGGTAGAGAATTGAGTCAAATTTATAAGAATACAAGTCATACCCCAAATGATAAATTGTTAAAGGGTATGAATAGGCAGTTTTCATATGAAGAGATTAAAGTTATCTCTAGTCATGTAAAAATGTTCTAAACAACTATTGATTAGAGAAATCCAAATTGGAACAACTTTGAGACACCATATTACATCCATTAGATTGGCAAACATGACAAAACAGGAGAATTCTAAGTGTTGGAGAAGATGTGGGCAAATTGGAACATTAATGCATTGTTGGTGGAGCTGTGAATTGATCCAAACATTCTGTAAAGCAATTTGGAACTATCCTCAAAGGGCTATAAAACTATGCATACCCTTTGACTCAGCAATAGCACTTCTAGGGCTGTATTCCAAAGAGATCATAAAAACAGGAAAAGGACCCACATGTATAAAAGCATAGCAGTTCTTTTTGTGGTGGCCAAGAATTGGAAATTGAGAGAATACCCACTATTTGGAGAATGGCCAAACAAGCTGTGGTATATGAATGTAACAGAATGCTATTTTTCCACAAGAAATGATGAGCAGGTCAATTTCAGAAAAACCTGAAAAGATTTGCATGAACTGATGCTGAGTGAAATGAGCAGAAACAGGAGAACATTGTACACAGTAATAGCAACATTGTGTGATGGCCAACTTTGATAGATTTAGCTCTTCTCTACAATGCCAAGATATAAGACAATTCCAAAAGACTCATAGTGGAAAATGCTGTCCACATCCAGAAAAACAACTCTGGAGTCTGATTGCAGATAAAAGCATACTATTGTCTCTCTCTCTCTCTCTCTCTCTCTCTCTCTCTCTCTCTCTCTCTCTCTCTCTCTCTCTTTTTCTTTTTCTTGGTTTTTCTTTTTGGTTCTAATTCTTCTTTACAATATGACAAATGTGGAAATATGTTTAATATAATTGTACATATATAGCCCATATCAGAATGCATGCTGTTTTGGGGAGGGGGAAGGGGAAGAAGGAGGAGAAAATTTAAAACTCAAAATCTTATAAAAGTGAATGTTGAAAACTAAACAAAGTTTTTTTAAAAAAAGAAAATAACAGTTTCATGTGAGCATGTTTTTTAAATTCTTATATGTATATATGTGTGTATACATATATACATACAAATATACATATACATGTATACATACATGTGTATGAGTATATCTATCTATCTATCTATCTATCTATCTATCTATCTATCTATCTATTTCTACTTTAGCCTAGTGGAATTTTCCAGGATTACTTTCAAATATATGAGCACATGATATCTATATCTATATATACATATATGTATATTTGTATGTATGTATGCATACACACATATCTATATGTGTACACACAAAGATAACACACTTATTAAGCACAGTTAAAATAATAATTTGTCTGAAGGTTTGTATCAGGTCTCAGCCAAGCTGGTGCTTTAGCATGATAATTTTAGCTAAAATTCTGAAAGGTATGCCAGTCTCTTAGTGAGAACTAAGTGAGTACTTGAATCATAAGAAAGATCCCCAACACTTTCAAAAGTTGGACCACAGCTTACCATCTGTATTTCTTTCCTGCTTTTAAATAGCATATTTGCCCAACCTGAAGAGGGACAATTATTTCTAATTCTTCTCACAATTCCATGGAATCTTCTTCTTTTAGTTTCTTCATGAATCCTTGGTAATTCTTTCTTAAACTCAGAGATACCTATGCAAGTATTCAAAACTGAATTCTCTTTTAAACTCTTATCTCATCTTTCAATTTTAGCATGACACTGAATTTATAATGTCTTCTATAACTTATTGACATATGAGCTAATAACCTTGCTTGCTGATATCCTCTTGAAATTATTTACAATCTTACAAATGCAAGATCACTGCTCACAATGAATTAACCCATCTTCTCCTGCTCTCTTATAGGAACTCTAACAGGAATCCATACCCTTTCTATTTGAGTTTCTTCCTACAGATGCAGATTTTCATGGTCCATTACCTACAATTTTTCAATCAATATAGAATGGCATTCTCCCCAACTTCAAATTCATTCTCTAAAAAAACTCAATCTTTATAAGTAAGTCTAAATGAAAATACTTACTAAAGGTTTCCATTTTTAAAAGTCTAGTTTGATATTTTATTAATACTCTTAATACTCCAGGCACATACAGAAAGAAAACTTCTGACACTTACACAATTTTTATTTTAACTTGCTTTGTATCGAGGCACTCAAATATGCAAGATAGCATGGACACTTAATGATTTAAAAATATTTATTTGCCATTCTGCCTTCTACTTTCTGAGGAACTGAATAAGACATGCTTCAAACTCAATTCAAATCTATTTTTGCAAAAGTCATATGAATTGTATACAGCTTCCAAATCCATCTCAGGGACTTTTCTAACCTTTAATTGTCCCTATCCTCTTTGACTCTGTTGGTCTCCGACAAGATTCAAATCACTTCACAAAAATATTCTGGTCAAAGTTTCTTGCAAAGGGGCAGTTTCAAATGAAACAATTCTTATTAATTATCAACATTATATTCTTAACATATTTGGTGGGATAGTCTGTTGAGATGTGATTACCAGGAACTAGTGGGTTTTTTTAATCAATTTATTTTTAGTTTTCAACATTCACTTCTACAAGATTTTGAGTTCCAAATTTTCTCCCCATCTTGTCTCTCTCCCCACCCCAAGATGGCATGCATTCTGAATACCCCTTCCCCTAATCTGCCCTCCCTTCTATCTATCCCCCTTTCTCTTATACCCTTCCCCTTCTATTTTCCTGTAGGGCAGGATAAGTTTCTATACCCCATAGCCTGTATATCTTATTTCCCAGTTGCATGTGAAAACAATTTTTAACATTTGTTTTTAAAACTTTGGGTTTCAAATTTTCTCCCTTCCTCCCTCCCCACCCATCCTCATTGAGAAGACAAGTAGGTAGATTCAGGTTATACATGTGTAGTCATGCAAACCACTTCCATAATAGCCATGTAGTGAAAAACTAACTATATTTCCCTTCATCCTATTCCACCCCCCATTTATTCCATTCTATCTTTTGACTATGTACCTCCTTACAAGTATTTGCTTCTGATTACCTCCTTCCCCTATCTGGCCTCCCCTCTATTAACCCTCTGCTCTCTTATCCCCTTCCCCCCTATTTTCCTATAGGGTAAAGTAGATTTCCATACCCAAATGAATATATATATTATTCCCTCCTTAAGCTAAATGTGATGAGAATAAGATTCACTCATTCCCTCTCACCTTCCCCCATTTTCCCTCCACTGCAAAAGGCTTTTTTTGTCTGTTTTATGTGAGATAATTTACCACATTCTACATCTCCCTTTTTCCTTCTCCCAGTATAATCCTCTCTCGCTACTTAATTTTATTCTCCATATATCACTCCTTCATCTTTAACTCACCCTGTGCCCTCTATCCATCTTTCTATCTGTACACATATAATTTTTCCCTCCAACTACCCTAATACTGACAAAGTTCTCATGAGTTACAAATACCATCTTTCCATGCAGGAATGTAAACAGTTTAGCCTTAATAAGTCCCTTATGATTTCTCTTCCCTGTTTACCTCTTCATACTTCTCTTGAGTTTTATGTTTGAAAGTCAAATTTTCTATTCAGCTCTGGTTTTTTCATCAAGAATTCTTGAAAGTCCTCTAATTCACTGAATGTCCATTTTCCCCCCTGAAGGATTATAGTCAGTTTTGCTGGGCTGGTGATTCTTGGTTGTAATCCTACTCAAGGATACTCCAAACTCAAAGGTGTTTGACCTCCATAATATTACATTCCAATCTCTCCAGTTCCTTAATGTAGAAACTGCTAAATCTTATGTCATCCTGATTGTGTTTCCACAATACTTTATTTATTTTTCTTTCTGGCTGCTTGCAATATTTTCTCCTTGACCTGTGAGCTCTGGAATTTAGTTACAATATTCCTAGAAGTGGATTCTTTCAGTTTCTTTTTTGACCTCTGGTTCTGGAATATCAGGGCAGTTTAACTTGATAATTTCTTAAAAGATGATATCTAGGCTCTTTTTTTTTTTGATCCTGTCTTTCATGTAGTCTACTAATTTTAATTTAAATTATCTCTCCTGGATCTATTTTGCACCCAGAACTATGACCCAGATCCAAGCAAGGTCAAAGCAAGAGATTCTTGCCTTAGTAACAGCAAATAGATCTCTGCAATACCCCTTTGAACCTCTTGATTACTCCTCTGACTGTGGGCTGAGCTCAGGAAGCAGCCTCCAAATCCAGTTGAGCTGGGACTGTGGCTGGGACTGAGCTTATCTCTCACCATTGTCACAGACCTTTCCTAATGACCTTCTAAGTCCTCTTTGGCCTTTGTGGGTTGAGAGGTCTGGAAACCACCATAGCTGCCCGTGATTCAGTTCTCTGAGGCCTGCTCCAGTTTTGCTGGACCTGCTGATAAGGTTTATTAATAAACTTTAAATAAATGTCTAATTAAGGTGTACTACAACATTCCAATCAACTGTTCAGGTTGTCTTGCGCTGGAAATTTATTTCACTCTGTCTTTTTGTGGGTTCTGCTGCTCTAGAATTTGTTGAGTGCCATTTTTACATGTATTTGGAGGGCTTTGGGGGAGAGCTCATGCAAGTCACTGCTTTCACTCCACCATCTTGGCTCTGCCCCCCAAAATGAGCTTTCTAATCAGCATTAACATAAACTTTTACAAGAAAACCTGAAATCTATTTCTGTTGAGAAACCCAAATGTAAATTTTTTAAAAAATCATTTAATATATATCCAGAGCATGGGGATTAATAATTAGTTTCTCTTTTTTGGATTTTGGTAATAGTTATACAAATCCATTTTTCTTTTTCTTTTTTTTCTGATTACCCCTCCCCATTTTCTGCAGGGTGAGATAGATTTCCATACCCAATTTAGTGTGTATGTTATTTTCTCCTTAAACCAAATCCAAAGAGAATGATGCACTCATTCCCTCTCACCTTTCCCTTCTTCCCCTCTACTGTAAAAGCCTTTTCTTGTCTGTTTTATGTGAGATAATTTACCCCATTCTACCTCTCCCTTTCTCCTTCTCCTAGTATAATCCTCTCTCATCCTTCAATTTTATTCTCCAGATATCACCCCTTCATCTTCAACTCACACTGTGCCCTCTATTTATCTGTCCATCTATCTTTCTTTCTTTCTTTCTTTCTTTCTTTCTTTCTTTCTTTCTTTCTTTCTATCTATCTATCTATATGCATACATACATATTTTTCCCTCCAACTACTCTAATACTTACAAAGGACTCATGAATTACAAATATCAGTTTTCTGTGCAGAATATAAACAGTTCAATCTTAATAAGTCTCCTATGATTTATCTTTCCTGTTTACTTCTTCATGTTTCTCTTGAGTCTTGTGTCTGAAAGTCAAATTTTCTTTTCAGCTCTGGTCTTTTCATCAAGAATGCTTGAAAGTTCTCTATTTCACTGAATGTCTATTTTTTCCCCTGAAGGATTAGGCTCAGTTTTGCTGGGTAGGTGATTCTTGGTTGTAATCCTATCTCCTTTGCCCTTCAGAATATTATATTCCAAGCCCTGGGGTCCCTCAAGGTAGAAGCTGCTAAATCTTGTGTTATCCTGATTGTGTTTCCACAGTACTTCAATTGTTTCTTTCTGTCAGCTAGCAATATTTTCTCTTTGACCTGGGAACTCTGAAATTTGGCTACAATATTCCTAACAGTTTTCCTTTGGGGATATCTTTGAGGAGGTGATTGGTGGATTTTTTCAATTTCTATTTTGCCCTCTGGCTCTAAAACATCAGGGAGGTTTTCCTTGATAATTTCTTGAAAGATGATGTCTAGCCTCTTTTTTTGATCATGGCTTTCAGATAGTCCACTAATTTTAAAATTCTCTCTCCTGGATCTATTTTCCAGGTCAGTTGTTTTTCCAATGAGATATTTCACATTGTTTTCTATTTTTTCATTCTTTTAAATTTGTTTTACAGTGTCTTGATTTCTCAAAAAGTCACTAGCTTCCAATTGCTCCATTCTAATTATATTTATTTATTCATTTATTTGTTTTGATTTAGCAATAATCACTTCCATATGCTTTTGAGTTTAAAATTTTTCTCCCCCTTCCTCCCCACCACCCTCCCCAAGATGATGCACAATCTGATATAGGCTATACATTTACATTTGTATGAAACATAGTTTCACATTAGTGATGTTGTAAGTAAAAATTAAAACCAATAGGAGGAACCATCAGAAAGAGGAAACAAAACTCAACAGAAGAGAAAAAAATAACAATTCTGCTTCCATAATTCTTTCTTTAGGTGTGGATAGCATTTTCCATCACAAGGCCTCTGGAGATGTCTTAGATCCTTATATTGCAAGGAAGGGTTAGGTTTATAAATATTTGTCATCACACAACATGGCTGTTATTGTGTACAATGTTCTCTTGGTTCTGCTCACTTCACTCAGCACCAGACCATACAAGTCTTTCCAGGTTTTTCTGAAGTCAGCCTGTTCATCATTTCTTATAGCACAATAGTATTCCATCACATTCATATACCACAACTTGCTCAGCCATTACCCAATTGATGGGCATCCTCTCAATTCTCAATTCTTTGCCACCACAAAAAGAGCTGCTATGAATATTTTTGTACATGCAGGTCCTTTTCACATTTGTGTGATCTCTTTCAGATATAGCCCTGGAAGTGCTATTGCTGAGTCAAAGGGTATGCATATTTTTATAGCCCTTTGGGCATAGTTCCAAATTGCTCTCCAAAACGGTTGGATAATTTCGCAACTCCACCAACAATGCATTAGTGTTAAAATTTTCCCACATCTTCTCCAACATTTATCATTTTCCTGTTTTGTCATGGTGGCATGACAACTTTAGTAAAGTTGCAGGCTATAAAATAAACCCACATTTGCATTTCTCTAATCAATAGTGATTTAGAGCATTTTTTCATATAACTATAGATGGCTTTAATTTCTTCATCTGAGAACTGTCTATTCATAACCTTTGACCAATTATCAATTAAGGAATGGCTTGTATTCTTATAAATTTGACTTAATTCTCTATATATTTTAGAAATGAGGCCCTTATCAGAGAGACTGGTTGTAAAAATTCTTTCCCAGTTTTCTACCTTCCTTCTAATCTTAGTTGCATTGCCTTTGTTTGTGCAAAAACTTTTCAATTTAATGTAATCAAAATTATCTATTTTGTTTTTCATAATGTTCTCTATCTCCTGTTTGGTCATGAATTCTTCTCTTCTCCATAGATCTGACAGGTAAACTATTCCTTGCTCTTTAAGTTTGCTTATAGTATCAGCCTTTATATCTAAATCATGAACCCATTTTGACTTTATTTTGGTATATGGTGTGAGATTTTGGTCTATGCCTAGTTTCTGCCATACTCTTTTCCAGTTTTCCCAGCAGTTTTTTTTTCAAAGAATGGGTTCTTATCCCAGAAGCTGGGGTCTTTGGGTTTATCAAATAATAGATTACTATAGCCATTGACTACTGTGTCTGGCATACTTAACCTATTCCACTGATCCACCATTCTATTTTTTAACCAGTACCAAGCAGTATTGATGATAGCTGCTTTATAATACAATTTAAGATCTGGAATGGCTAGGCCACCTTCACCTGCATTTCTTTTCATTAGTTCTCTTGATATTCTGGAACTTTTGGCCTTCCAAATGAGTCTTGTTATTATTTTTTCTAACTCCATAAAATAATTTTTTGGTAGTTTGATTGGTATGGCACTGAATAAGTAAATTAGCTTAGGTAGAATTGCAATTTTTATTATATTAGTTTGGCCTACCCATGAGCAACTGATGTTTTTCCAATTATTTAGATCTGATTTTATTTGTGTAAAAAGTGTTTTGTAATTTTGTTCATAGAGTTCCTGGGATTGTTTCAGGAGGTAGACTGCTAACTATTTTTTAATGTCTGCAGTAACTTTAAATGGAATTTCTCTTTCTATCTCTTGCTGTTGGTCTTTGTTGGTAATATATAGAAATGCCAATGATTTATGTGGGTTTATTTTATAGCCTGCAACTTTACTAAAGTTGTTTATTATTTCAAGTGATTTTTTTTTTACTTGATTCTCTGGGATTCTCTAAGTATAACATCATGTCATCTGCAAAGAGTGATAGCTTTGTTTCTTCTTTGCCTATTCTAATGCCTTCAATGTCTTTTTCTTCTCTTATTGCTAAAGCTAATGTTTCCAGTATGATGTTGAATAACAGTGGTTATAATAGACATCCTTGTTTCACCCCTAATCTTATTGGAAATGTTTCTAGCTTGTCCCCATTACACATTATGCTTGCTGAAGGTTTTAGATGGATGCTATTTATTATTTTAAGGAAGACTCCATTTATACCTAAGCTCTCTAGTGTTTTTAATAGGAATAGGTATTGTATTTTGTCAAAAGCTTTTTCTGCATCTATTGAGATGATCATGTGGTTTCTGTTAGTTTTGGTGTTGATATGATGGATTATGCTGATAGATTTCCTTATATTGAACCAGCCCTACATTTCTGGTATAAATCCTACCTGGTCACAGTGTATTATTCATGTGATAACTTGCTGTGATCTATTTGCTAATATTTTGTTTAAAATTTTTGCATCTATATTCATTAGAGAAATTGGTCTATAATTTTCTTTCTCTGTTTTGACTCTTCCTGGTTTAGGTATGAGCACCATATTTGTATCATGAAAAGAATCTGGTGAGATTCCTTCTTTACCTGTTTTACCAAATAGTTTATATAGTATTGGAATTAATTGTTCTTTAAATGTTTGATAGAATTCACATATAAATCCAACTTGCCCTGGAGATTTTTTCCTAGGGAGTTCATCAATGACTTGTTCAATTTCTTTTTCTGAGAGGGGGTTATTTAAATATTTTCCTTTCTCTTCTGTTAATCTGGGCAATTTATGTTTTTGTAAATATATAACCATTTCACTAAGATTGTCAAATTTGTTGGCATATAGTTGGGCAAAATAATTCCTAATTGTTGTTTTAATTTCCTCTTCCTTGGTGATAGTTTCACCATTTTCATTCTTGATACTAGTAATTTGGTTTTGTTCTTTCTTTTTTTTTAATTAGATTAACCAAAGGTTTATCTATTTTATTGGTTTTTTCAAAGAACAGCTCTTAGTTTTATTTATTAGTTCAATGGTTTTCTTAATTTCAATTTTATTAATTTTTCCTTTGGTTTTCAATATTTCTAATTTGGTGTTTAATTGAGGATTTTTGATTTGTTTTTTTTCTAGTTTTTTTAGTTGTATGCCCAATTCATTGATCTCCTCTTTTTCTATTTTGTTTATGTAAGCATTTAGAGATATAAAACTTCCCCTAAGAACTGCTTTTGCTGCATCCCATAAGTTTTGGTATGTTGTCTCATTATTGTCATTCTCATGAATGAAATTATTGATTGTTTTTATGATTTGTTCCTTGACTCAATCATTTTTTAGGATTAGATTATTTAGTTTCCAATTATTTTTTAGTCTATCTTTCCATGGACGTTTATTACATATAATTTTTATTGCATCATGATCTGAAAAGGATGCATTTAATATTTCTGCCTTTCTGCATTGGATTGTGAGGTTTTTATGTCCTAGTACAAGGTCAATTTTTGTGTATGTGCCATGTACCACTGAGAAAAAAGTATATTCATTTCTATCCCCATTCAGTTTTCTCCAGAGTTCTATCATACCTAACTTTTCTACTGTTCTATTCACCTCCTTAACTTCTTTCTTGTTTATATTGTGGTTAGATTTATCTAGTTCACAGAAGAGGAGGTTGAGGTCCCCCACTAGTATAGTTTTGCTGTCTATTTCTTCCTGTAACTCCCTGAACTTCTCCTCTAAGAATTTGGATGCTATACCATTTGGTGCATATATGTTTAGTAATGATATTACTTCATTGTTTATGGTGCCTTTTAGCAGGATGGAGTTTCTTTCCTTATCTCTTTTGATAAGATCTATTTTTGCTTTTGCTTTGTCTGAGATCAGTATTGCTACCCCTGCTTTTTTTACTTCAGCTGAAGTATAATATATTTTGCTCCAGACTTTAACTTTTACCCTGTATGTGTCACTCTTTTTCAAATGTGTTTCCTGTAAACAACATATTGTAAGATTATGGTTTTTAATCCACTGTGCTATACACTTCTGTTTTATGGCACAGTTCATCCCATTCACATTTACAGTTATGATTACTATCTGTGTCTTTTTCTCCATTGTTTTTTCCCCTTGTTTATGCTTTTCATTCTCCTTTCTCCTTTTCCCTCCTCACTAGTATTTTGCTTTTGACCACCTCCTCCTTCACTCCCACCTCCCTTCTATTATCCCTTTCCATTTTCTTCACCCTTACCCTTACTGCCTCTTCCATCCCTTCTATCCCCCCTCCCTTTTCTTTCCCTATACCTACTACCTATAGTAGATATACTACTTTCACTACCTATAGTGCAAGTTAGATTTCTATACCTAACTGATTATGTTATTCCCTTCTTACGCCAAATCTGATGATAGTAAGGTTCAAACAATGCTCACCCCCCTCTCTTCTTTACCTCTGCTCTAATAGATTTTTGTCTTTTCCTGTAATGGAATTTACCCTTGTCTGCCTCCTTTCTCAGTATATTTTCTTAGATCAGACTAACCCACTTACTTGGATCCATGTAACCCACTTGATTAGATTTTTTTTTATCATTACATCAAAGTCAACTTATATCCACCCCCTTTATGTATACTCCTTTATCATGGTATGATAACAATACAGTTCTCAAGAGTTGCAAGTGTCATCTTCCCTTGTAGGGAAGTAAACATTTTGCCCTTATTAACAACATATTGTACCTTTCTGTCTCATTTACCTTTTTATGTCTCTTTTGAATCCTGTACTTGAAGATCAAATTTTTTGTTGAGCTCTGGTCTTTTTATCAGGAATGTTTGGAAGTCCCTTATTTTGTTGAATCTCCATCTCCTTCCTTGAAAAATCACACTCATTTTCTCTGGGTAGTTAATCCTTGGCTGCATTCCAAGCTCCTTTGCCTTACAGAATATCATGTTCCATGCCTTACGGCCTTTTAATGTAGAGGCTGCAAGGTCCTGTGTAATCCTGACTGTGCTTCCATGATATTTAAATTGTTTCTTTCTAGCTGCTTGCAGTAATTTCTCTTTAATCTGGTAATTTTGGAATTTGGCTATTATATTCCTTGGAGTTTTCAATTTGGGATATCTTTCAGGCAGGGAGCAGTGGATTCTTTCTATGGTTATTTTACCTTCTGATTCTAGGCAGTTTTTCTTTATAATTTCCTGAAAGACACTGTCCAGGCTCTTTTTTTCATCACAATTTTCAGGTAGGCCAATATTTTAAAATTGTCTCTCCTGCATCGATTTTCCAGGTCAGTTATTTTACCCATGAGGTATTTTATGTTTTCATCTGTTTTTTCGTTTTTTTTTTTTTTTTTGGTTTCTGTTTGACTGATTCTTGCTCTCTCATAGAGTCATTAGTTTCCATTTGTTCAATTCTAATTTTTAACACATTGTTTTTTTTTCTGTTAGATTTTGTAATTTCTTCTCCAATTGGTCAATTGTATTTTTAAGGGATTTATTTTCTGCACTGTACTTTTTTTCCAATTGGCTAATTGTGTGTTTTAGAGACTTGTTTTCTTCAGTGTACTTTTTTTTTCCAATTGGCCAATTGTACTTTTAAAGGACTCCTATACCTCTCTCACTTGACTTTTAAAATACTTCTTGAGCTCTTCCAAGAAGGCTTTTTGGGTTTCAGACCAGTTCATATTCCCTTTTGATGTTGCAGATGTGTGTTTGATGATGGTGTTGTCCTCTTCAGAATTTCTGTCTTGGTCTTCACTCTTCTCATAATATGAATCTATCATATGTTTCTTTTTACTCATAGTGTTTCTTTATTCCCTGGCCTTTAAAGAGATTATGCTCTCCTGCTGGGGAGCAGAGGGCACTGACCCAAGCTTCTTGTGTTGGGAGCCTAGGTCTTGGTCACTGGCTTTGTGTGCTGGGGCTTCTTATGTTGGCAATTGGAGGCAGTAGGGTTCTGGCAGCTTATCTGGTGTTGGGCTGGAATCAGCAAGGCTGGGACTTTCAGGTAAATCTAGGTTGCCTGCTTTTCCTTTCCTTTAGCTTTGTTTAGCTCCTTTTAGATAAGTACTGCCAGGTGTTTATCTGCCTGGGGCCATGTGCAGTGCTGCCACCCTTAGTTCTGCTGAGGCACTGGGATACTCCTTTGCAGTAGAATGCCGAGGCACCTGGTGGTTTTCTGAGCTGGTTTCCACCAGTTACCCCACACTCACTGAGGCACTCAGAGGTACAGCTGTTGGTGTTTGCTTGCTTGAACACCTGGGCTTCAGGATCTCCTCCTGGTTGGCAGTTGGAGTCTGTAATGTCCTGACAGCTTACTTGGTGTTGGGCTGGAATCAACATGACTGGAACTTTTTGGCACCTCTAGGTTGCTTTCTTCAACTCCTTTCAGACTAATGCTGCCAGGTACTTATCTGCCTGGGGCCCTTTGTAGTGTTGCTTCTCTTATTTTTGCTGAGGTACTGGGAGACCCATTTTCTGTAGAATGCTGAGGCACCAGAATCTCCTCCTGGTGTGCTAATGTGGTTCTTTCCACTAGCTGGCTGGGTGACTCCTGTTTTGTACTGTTCCCCTTACCCCAGGGTAAGAGGGGCCTTTCCCATTAATCCCTCTAGTTACCTGGGCTACTGCACTGCTGCACCCCATCTTTCTTCTGGTTCCGCTGTTCCAGGGTTTTTTATGGGGTGATATTTTCTCGGTTTTCAGAGGTTGATAGGGGAGGGTGAGAGCGATTACCTTTTTACTCCAATATCTTGGCTCCCAGAAGCGGACCATTCTAATTTTTAAGGAAATATTTTCTTCAGTAAGTTTTTGGACTTCTTTTTCCATTTGGCCAATTTTGCTTTTTAAGGCATTCTTCTCCTCATTGACTTTTTGGAACTCTTTTGCCATTTGGGTTAGGCTGTTTTTAAGGTGTTATTTTCTTCATTATTTTGGGGGTCTTCTTTGGCAAGCTGTTGACTTATTTTTCATGATTTTCTTGCATCACTCTCAGTTTTCCTCTACTTCTCTTACTTGCTTCTCAAATTCCTTTTTTGAGCTCTTCCATGGCATGGGCCCAATTCATATTTTTTCTTGGAGGCTTTGGATGTAGAAGCTTTGGCAGTGCTGTCTTCTTCGGGTTGTATGTTTTGATCTTCTTTGTCAGATTCTATGGTCTGACTTTTTTTGCATAGTTTGCTCATGATCCTAACCAATTACTTGAGTTATAAACTATTAAGTTAAGGGTCTGCTTCCAGTATGGAGAATGTACTGGGTTTTGTGCAGCTATTTTCAGAGATATGTCTAGCAACCTGACAATTTTCAGTTCTTCCAAAATGTTATGATCAAGGGCGAGGTGTTTACTCCTTTCCTGGCCTGTGCTCTGGTCTACGAGTGATTACAAGCACTCTTTTTTTGTCTTGGAACTGTGAGGAGGATTTCCTCTCCACAGCCACTACAAGCTCCACCATGCCAGCACTCCTTCTAGCCCCAGGACTACCACCCAGAATTGTGACCTAGATCCAAGCACGGGCAAAGCAAGAGAATCCTGTACCAGTAAAGTGATCCCTGCCATCACCCTTTGATCAGTCACTTGATTCCCCCTCAATCTGTGGGCTGGAAGCTCAGGAGGCAGCCGCTGCCCCAGGGCCACACTCAGGGACTGGGGCTGGAACCCCACCAGCTTCTCTCTCTCCACCAAAGAAATAGACTTTTCCCACTGACCTTTCACTCCACCATCTTGACTCAGCCCCCCAAAATGAGCTTTCTAATCAGAATTAATGCAAACTTTTACAAAAAAACCTGAAATCTATTTCTGTGGCGAAACCTAAATGTAAATTAAAAAAAAACATTTAATATATATCCAGAGTATGGGAATTAACAATTAGTTTCTCTTTTTTGGATTTTGGTAACAGTTACACAAATCCATTTTTCTTAAATAAAAAACAATAAATACATTTCTCTCACATTCTTTGAAACCTACCTTATGGGCATGTTTAAAAAAATGTCCTCCAAATTGCTTAAGTTTAAAAATTATTTTTGCCTGCAAAAATGAATTCATTAATATTCACTGATAGAAAAATGAATCCATATACATTGAAATAAAATTTATTTTTCATCTCTTTTTATCTTTTCATACATTAAAAATACTTCTACTATGTTCTCCAAATTGATTTCTACCACTTCTTTTGAATCATTCTTATTAACAGATTCAATTTAAAGTAATCAGCTATTATTTTCTCTAAATTGCAGAAGGAAGCATATATTTTCAAACATGTCCAATATTGGAACTTGATTTACATGACTAATCATGTTTTTCTGTTTGTTGTTTCACAGATTTTCATTTTTCTTTTTTTTCCAGTGTGTGCGTGTGTATGTGTTTGTGTGGTGTTGGCGGGAGGGAGTGGTGAGTGAAAAATAGAGAAAAATAAATTGTTAATAGTTGAAAAAGTATTTTTTTAAATGATCTTACTAGTGAAGACCTTTAAACTTCTGTTCATAGAAGGAGGAATAAATGAAACATCAGAGATGTTCCTGTAGGGCTCCCTCCTAAGATATGGCATAATCACATTCTAAAAAACTCTCATAACTCTTAGTAAATGTAGGACAGCAGTTCTTAATGTGTCATGAGTCATGAACCTTGTTTCTGGTCTAGTCAAGCTATATATACCTTCCAAGAATAATGTTTTTAAATGCATACAATGTAAGACATGTCAATCCCAAAGGAAGGAAAATATATTAAAATTCACTTATCAATTTTTTTAAGTTACAAGCATGTTAGTAGAGAACCCAGAGTAGGAGAAGCCTGGGGCCCTAATTACCTTCATTGTAGAGAAGCTTGTGATGATAATAGATATGAGTAGATGCATAGTCTCTTATTGATGCCAGAAAGCTTCTCTGAGGCAGGGATAGAAAGAACTAAAAAACAAGCTACTGAATGTTAAGGGCCAAAGGTGGAGAAGATGTAGATCCAGCAATGGCAGCATGGCTATCAATATCCTTCCTAGAAGTGTATTCCTGCTTCACAAAGGGTGGGATTGTTAATACTACTTTTTTTCCTCTACCAAAAGGGATTCATCTGTTACCTTTTGGGGTCTGAGAAAGTCAGAGCTTCTAATTTCCTCTTTCCTCTTCAATTCTTACTCAAAGGGGATGGAGATCACAAGGACCCATTTACTATGCTATCTTTTCTGTCATACCTCATCAATCCTTTAAACTCCTTTCAAACATAAACAGTGAAAATAAGACCACTTGGATATGACTACTTGAATGTACACACACACACACACACACACACACAGATGTATATAGATAGATACATACACAGATGTGTGTATGTATATATGTGTGTGTGTGCATATGCATATATACACTTCTGTGGCCTTTTACCATAACATATTTAAACACCATGCTCATCTACCATAGCATATGCCTAGAGTCCTGACTTCTAGCAAATACATATGATAGTGATACTGGGCTTGGTGGTGGAGACTGGTGTTGGAATAATCATTTTTCAACAATCTAAGGCACAGTTAAAACTAATTTGTTAAAATAAGAAGCTATGTTCAATCAATCCATTTACCAGTGAATACATATTAAGCATGCACAATTCTACTACCCCTCTCTTCTCTTTCATGAATAATGAAAAAAGCCCTTTTTATAATTTTCTACCTCAGCTGCTGCTGCTTCTTCTTCTTCTTCTTCCTCTTCTTCTTCTTCTTCTTCTTCTTCTTCTTCTTCTTCACTTATCAACTTCTTACATTTTTACTTTCCAGTTTACCACTCAATGGTAACTCTCCAAGGTCAACAATTCCCTCTTAATTGCTAACCAGATAGTTTTTTACTCATTCTTGTCTCTTTTAATATTTGGACACTGGCAATCTCTTCTTCCTCCTGGACATATTTTCTTATGTTATCTTTCAAAATATTTCTGCCTTCTATTGTTTTACTTTCTTGCTTGCTAACTGATCTTTTTCAATATCCTTTTTAATACCACTATTTATGACCTTCCCGCTAAGTGCAAGAGTAGCCTACAGATATATCCTGTTTCCTCTTTTTTCTGTACTTCTACTTTTTATAAACTTGTGAGCTCTCATTGTTCCAATTTTCATCTCTTTGAAGATGATTATCAGATCTATATATTTATCACTTGTCTTTTCTCAAAAATTGTAGCCCTATATAAAATTGATGATAATGAGATATATATATATATATATTATATAGCACCTACTATCTATCCTCTAAATTTCTCTATCTTTGTTGAAGTTTCCACCATCTTTTCACCTATCAAGATTCTCAACCTGTGTGCTATTCCTGATTCTTTTTCTCACTTAATTCTTTTATCCAATCTGATGCCAAATTTTATCCATTTAACTTTTATGTTATGTCTCACATCTGTCCCTTCACCCTACTTATAAAACCACCATGCTAATTCAGGTCCTCAACATCTGTTTCCTGGACCATTGTAAGAGCTTTATGAATGTAGTGCTGGTTTCTGGTTTCTCCTCTCCAGTATATCATTCATGGAGATGAAAAAAAAAACATCATTCTAAAGCAGAAACTTAGCTATTATATCTCTTTTCTTAAAGATATTCAGGTCCTCCTACTTGTTTCTAGAATAAAACGTAAGCTTCTCAGCTTGACATTTAAAATTCTTCACAGTCTGGTTCTGTACTAACTTTTTGGACTTATTTGCACTGGAAAAACATCTCTGCTTTGTCTGAACAGATCTAGTTGTTTTACCCTGAACTTGACATACATCTACTTTTTTGTGTTTCAATAGGTTGTCTATGCCTAGAATATATATTCCCCCCATATCTTATCCTCTTAAAAATCATCTTTTCATATTCTTATATCTAGATTCATTCAAGTACATATAGAATCATCTAAAGAAAATCTTTCTGAATCAACCTAGTTATTAGTTCTCTCTCCTTTCCCAGTAAGATTAAGAGCACCAAAGATAAGAATGGTATATTTGTTTTGTTTTGTTTTTCCCTAGTGCCTTTAACAAATAGGCATTGAATAGGTGCTTGTGGGGTTGGAAACTACAATTAAATATTGAGATGTCCCACAGACCTCTAAAAGTCAACATGTCCAAAACAGAACTCATTATATTTTCCCTAAAATAATTTCTTCTTCCAAATATTCCTATTTCTTTTGAGGACTCTACCATCTCTCAGTTATTTTTGTGTAATTTTCAATCCCTTGCTCTCATTCAACCTAAATAACCAATATGATGAAATATCTTGTTAATTCTACATTCACGTCTTTCTTATATTTTCCTTTCTGTCATCTCATGCAGTCACAAACATAGTTGAAGCCCTCATCAACTCTTACCTGGAAATAACCTTCAAAATGATCTTCCTGCATCATCACTCACCATCCTCCACCAATTTACCATGATGATTCACTCTAAAGTGCAGGGCTGTCCTTGTCATCCCTCTACTCAATCATCTCCTGTAGCTACATATCATCTTTTAGATCAAATATATGTTTTTTAAAAATTTAAAAAGCTTTATATTGTATCCCTTACTAGTTACATAGCTTGCTTACACTTTATTCCACTCTATGTGTTTATAGAGTGGAATAATCCACCCTTTATGATGAATATAAACTGGCCTAATCACAACAACTTGAATATAGCACTCCATATCTTGTTTCAGTGATTTTGTATTGGTTGTCTCCCATGGCTGGAAAGTTCTGCTCCTTCAACTCCACCTTTTTGGTTTTCTTCTAGATTAAACTCAAATCCATCCTCTGCATTTTTAAAAATTTACTTTTAAAAATAACATTTAAAAATGTTATTTTTTTTAAATTGGCACTTTTCTCATTTCTAAAATGGGGGTAACATAAACTAACTCCTAGTATTATAGGTAAAATAGAATGAGATAATATGTATAAAGTGTTTTATAAACATTATAGAGTTATAGAAATATCTATCATCTATTATTATTATTTTTATTATTGTTTAAATGTTTTCTCCTTTTTCCACTTTCTTCCCACACATTGAACAATTTAAAAAAGAAAGAGAAAACAATCCTTAAAATAAATATATATTGTCCAGCCAAATGCATTCTCATATTTACCATATCTCAAAAAACTCATATCTCATTCAATGTTTTAAGTTCATCACCTTGATGAAATGAGTATCATAATTTATCATTGTATTGTTCCAATTTCTAAAGTCATTCAAAGTTGTTCATATTTATAACGTTAATGTTATTGTATGAATTATTCCCAAAAAATTTACTTACTTTATTCTGCATCACTTCATAGAGGGTTGTCTCAGATTTCCTGGAAATTGTCCATTTCATTATTTGTTATAGCACAATAATAACCCATTGCATTTTTATACATCATTTTGTTTAGTCATTTCCAAATAAAAGGACACTCCAGAATTTTCTAGGGTTTTTTTTTAGTTTTTTTGTTTGTTTTTCACCACTATGAAAAGAGATGCTATAAATATTATATACATACTTGCAGCCATTTCCCTCTTTCTTTGATCTCCTTCATATTTGGAATTAATACTGGGCATACTTTCCCAGTCTTTGAGGGCATATTTCTAAATTATTTTCAAATTGCCAACCTCAATTCATAGCTCCACCAATAGTGGATTAGTGTACCTGTTTTGACCAAGATTGTTAGTCTTTCATTGCAATAAGAGCATTTTGCAGTGTCTTACACAGGGAAAACACTAGATAAAGGCTTGTTACTATATTTTTGGGTTCCAGAATAGATACAAATCTAACATGTCAAAATGGTTTCCCAACTAATCTACTTATTCCTAATATATATATATATATATATACATACATACATACAAAATACATATATATATATGTTTGTATATGTACATGTGCCTGTGTGTATATGTGTATATATATGTGCATGTGTGTATAGATGTATGTATATTTATATATAAGTGTGTATATCTATATATTTGTGTATGTGTACACACACACACATATATATACACATACACATGCACACACATTCATATTTTTGCCTTAAGGTAATGATTATTTATTGGTGGCATTGGCCTCACTTAGCACAGAGACAGTACATTTTTACCACCAAAGTGGTAGAATATGAAAGAACTTTCTGAGCCTTAAAACTGAAATTTATATGTAATATGCCTCCCTTAATAGATTAGTTTTTAAATATATGGTCATGAACATATTCCTTGAATTAGCACAAGTGCATGATTCTACTGACTTTTTCTCACTAATCATGTGATGTGCATATTTTGACTTCTGGCTTTTGGTCTTGCTTGAAGTTATAACCAACCTTTCAGAACTTATTGAGCCCACATGTCAGGAGGGAAACATACAGCAGAAGGAAGAGGGGGAGGTTTACCAGAGTGATCCAAGGAATACTTTGTTCTTCTTAACCAGCTCTTTCATACCTAAGTGTAATCCTTGACCTAAGCCAGAATCCACCCACAGGTCAGAAATACTCTTACAAATAAATGAATAGTGAGACCCCTCCACCCAAACATTGTAAAGTGAAAACCACATGCTCTATCTACCTATAATATCTATGACTTTGGGCTGCCATAACTGTTATGTAGTGTTGGTTTGTGCTATATCAAGTAATGAGACTTGTTTGCACCATAATAAAACAATATTAAGTATTCATTTCTAAGTTTAAAATTATGACAATAATTCAATTATATTCCTCACATAAAATTATAATTAAAAACAAAAACAAAACAAGGCGAACAAAAAACAACTTTAGTGCAATCCTCACATTTTACAGTGGAGGAAACTGGGTCCCAAAAAAGAGAAGCACCTTGACTAGTACATAAGAATAAGTATCCAAAATGGGATTTAAACCCAACTCTTTAAATTATAAAAGAAGTGTTATTTCCACTGGAATGAGGCATGATCACTTAAATGACTTTCATTTAATCTAAGTTCAACAGAATGTCTTTTGTTTATTTACTGGAGTATGCTTGTCAGTCAAGTAACAGAAGCTAATGAAGGGCTAAAACACACTACATTATAGAATTAAAATGTCAACATTTATCCATTTGGGTGATATATTAGAGAGTCTATACATTATTCCTTTCCTAGGCACTGTCTGCTAATGTTTCAATTACATTCCATCTTCTAAATGACTGCAGAAATTTAAGTAAAGGCACTAAATAGTCTTTTATAAATATCATATGCAAGTTCAAATGCAGAATTTATTTCCCCCTAATTATTTCTTTTACTCTTCCCTGTAATTAGCATCTAATCTTATCCTTATAGCTACAGGCACAAAAACAGTAAATGCTTGATAGTAAGAACTATTTGGGAACTTTTGATACTCATAATTACAAGATATAATTTCTTAAGAGATTTCAAAGGCCATCTCTGATTATGGAAGCTTTTCTAATTGTCATAATATTTGTATTACTAATAAACCAAGAAGTCCAATAGTCTTATAGTTTTTCTCTTTCTTTCCTATTTTTAAAGGCAACTTCAAAACTGATATTTCATTTTTCTCATTGAAAAGTTTGGAAAAATCACAGATTGTTATGTGTATTTTGAAAATCTTGATTATATCAAGTGACATTTATCATATATCTATGTATACCAAAATTTTACCTTTATTGCAATTTAATTGATAGTGGAGAATCCTGTAAAACAGAAAAAAAGTAGAAGTCTGTCTACATAATGTATTGGTCAGAAATAAAAACTCCCACACAAGAAAAAATAAAAAGAAGCAATGGATAATTAATTATCATGTTGATGCCAAAAAAAGGCCTTCTCCCTATGGATGTGAATTCCTTACAAAACTAGGAGCATCTTATGTGCATGTAAGAGGAAGCTGATGTTAAGCCTTAAGCTGAATGTAGGACAAGGACGTGATGAGGCCAAGCCGTTGTGTTTGAAATGTGGGTACATATGCTGTAAGCAACTAATTAATGTTCTGCTTCTGTTTGACCTGCTCTTTTTTATGCTGAAAGCACACTTTTTAAAGATACTCACAAAATAACACTATAGCTGCTACTAAAGTCCAGGAGAAAGGAATCACTATTATAATGATGGATTTGAACAGGAAGACACATTACTTATACAGGAAAGTATATATAATAGTGTGCTACCTTTCAGAGGTTTGGTTCTAAAACTTTTTTTGACTGTTTTGTAATCATTATTACTAAAATTAATCTAGAGTATGAATATACACATGACACTCCAACTCTAATTCTCATTGAATGTTACCTCTCTTCATCAGTTATTGAAACATTTGAGAAAAACCAAAAATATTAAGAATAAAAATAAATATTATATCATTTAGTGGAAAGAGTGCTCAATTTGGCATGTGAATGTAAGTTGGAAACTTGGACAAAGCCATGTAATATCTCCAGGTCTGTTTCCACATGTCTAATGTGATTGTGTTGGAAAACATCAGATCTTAAGTCCCTCTAAGTTCAAAACTCTGGTCACCAGATAAGCTCAGTTCTTAGTGAAAATTAAGATAAAATATTTCTTTGATATGGATTCCTCAGTATCATCTTTGTTTGCTTTCATGAGCTGTATTGCCTTATGAATTTTCTTCATGTGAGCCTTGCTTTACCAGTCAAAAGTAAAGAGAGTGCCTGTGATAAAAGAACTTGTAAAGGCTAGTAATCTACTTTCCATTATTAAACATTGGTAACTTTAAGTAGAAATAATATTTGAGTTCTTAAATATTAGTTAGGAGAGATCCTATTCATAACAGAATTACCCACTTTCATAGATTTAGATAGGAGCTGAACTGGAAGGATGTCATATTTGATTTTGGTTTCCAAGGAAAACATTATACATTGCCTCAAAAATCAATTTACTAAAAAAAAAAGATGAATTAAAAGCTTAAGCTGATATGTTTTCCAACCTTTCTAGGACAGTCTCTTAATAGGCAACCATAAATAAGACAGTGATAGCCTTAATGAACACTTATTGCTATCAGTTCATTATATACAATCAGGTTATTTAAGCACTACTATGATATGACTTTCTCCAATATAAATATAATCCTGACAGATTTTATTAAAATAAATTAATTCAAGGAAAGGCTCTCTTTTTTTTTTTTTTGACAAGGAAATTGGAGTTAAGTCACTTGTCCAGGATCACCCAGCTAGTAAGGGTCAAGTGTCTGGTCTGAGACAGGATTTGTACTCAGGGTCTCCCAACTCCAGGGCTGGTGCCCTATCCACTGCACCACCCATCTGCCCCCATGGAAAGGCTTTCTTAAAAGAATATTTAGATACAATGGGTTAGAGGAAAGTATCATTGTTTTATAAAATTCTCTAACAGCAGACTGGTTCTTTGCCATCAGTCCCAGAAAATTCAGCAATAACCTAAAAGAGCATCTCTTAGACTTTACAATCTGTCAATACAGAAGCATCAAGTACCTTCTATGTGCCAGGCATTGGACTAAGTCCTGGAAATACAAAGAAGGGCAAAAAGGTAATGGGCATCTCAAAAAATTTAGGGCAATTTTAAGCTACTAATTCATTATTATTATTAGAGCTTACAAGTACACTAAGACTTTTAGGACTCCCAGTATATGAAAGTAATTTATGTTTGTTTATATGGCTTATCACTTTTAACTAGAATATTTATGTATTATTAAAATTTTCTAATATGAAATGCCCTTGTAGATAGAACATAAAGGAATCATATTCTACAGTTGCTGATATTAAATTTATCATTTTAACAAAAAAAACAAATCAGGATGTGTTTTCATAGTATAATAACCCTTTCCACCAGAGATTCACTTTCAAACTCTAAAAAGGAGCAGTATTATATCATTTCTAATTTTAAGAAGGTACTGGAACCTAAAACAATAGAACAGTGCTCAGCAGAAGAGTGCTCAGATGAATCTTTTATGTCACCTTATACTATATGACCTGTCAGGTATAAAGTAGTTCATGATTTACTCCATTGAAATTCAGGTCAAATCATACAGAGAATATTCTGAATAAAATGGTAGCAGTACATTCAGGAGGAAGAAGAGTAAACATAAGTAGATGAGGTTATGGGCCTTGTACCTCAGTTGCATTCACTTCCAGCACATCTCTGAGTGACAACCTGACCTATACTAGCTAGATTTCAAGAGAATGTTCAATCATACAACAGAGCAATGTCAGATGGAAAATAATAAGTATCTAGCCTTGATGGCAATCCTGTATTTCACAGTGTTATGAAAGAGAGACAAGCATCTCACTGACAGATTGTTTCTCAACCATTTTCTAGAATAGGTTTTCTAAATGATCTAAAGACCTGGATGCCTTATATAGAGGGAGGAGAGATAAACATTTCCTTGTCATATGAAGGCATTGAAGATGTCAACTGTTTCCTTCATCCCTACTCCACTGGTCCATCATAATAACCGAAATTCTCACCGTTAGTGTTAGTCTTTTTGGATACACTATTACTACAGACTTTATCAAAACGTAATTAAGCTCTGAACATATTGGGAGCATAAATTGATTTATTTTTTACTTCATTGTTTTTTTTAAATTTTATTGCATTTTTATTTATTTTGTTAAACATTTCCCAATTATATTTTAATCTGGTTCTGGCTGCTCTAAGTTTTGTAGGCCTCACATGGCAGGGTTTCCTGCCTGAGTTTGACACATCTGGGCTAAAATGTACTTTTCTTTGCATAACTTCTTTAAGAATCTATTCTATCTTAAAAGAGACCATCCAAAACTCCTTGTCTTAGGCCTCATTGGGTTTTTTTTTTTACATTCTTTTTTTAATTAATAAATTTATTTTTTTTTAGTTTTCAACATTTATTTCCACAAGACTCTGAATTCCAAATTTTCACCCCATCTCACCCTCCCCCCACCCCAAGATGGCATGCATTCTGAATACCCCTTCCCCTAGTCTGCTCTCCCTTCTATCTCTCCCCCCCCTTCTCTTATCCCCTTCCCCTTCTATTTTCCTGTAGGGCAGGATACATTTCTGTACCCCATTTCCTGTATTTATTATTTCCCAGTTTCATGTGAAAACTTTTTTTTAAACATCTGTTTTTAAACCTTTGGGTTCCAAATTTTCTCCCATCCTCCTTCCCCATCCACCCTTATTGAAAAGACAAGCAACTCAATATATGTTATACATGCGCAGTTCTGCAAAACACTTCCATAGTAGACATGCTCTGAGAAATTAACTCTATTTCCCTTAATCCTATCCTGCTCCCCATTTATTCTGTTCTTCTTTTGACCCTGTCCCTCCTCAGAAGTATTTGCTTCTGATTACCCCCTTTCCCATTCTGCCCTCCTCTCTATCATCTCCCTACTCTTTTGTCACCTCCCCCCCATTTTCCTGTAGAGTAAGACAGATTTCCATACCCAATTGAGTGTGTATATTATTCCCTCCTTAAGTAAAATCCTGTGAGAATAAGATTCACTCATTCCCTCTCCCCTTCCCCCATTTCCCCTCCACTGTAAGAGCCTTTTCTGTTTTTTTGTGAGATAATTTACCCTGTTCTACCTATCCCTTTTTCCTTCTCCTAGTATAATCCTCTCTCACCCCTTAACTTTATTCTCCAGATATGACCCCTTCATCTTCAACTCACTCTGTGCCTTTTATCTATCTACATACATACAAAGATACAATTTTTCCCTCCAACTACCCTAATACTTACAAAGGTCTCATGATTTACAAATACCATCTTTCCATGTAGGAATGTAAACAGTTCAACCTTAATAAGTCTCTTATGATTTTTCTTTCCCGTTTACCTCTTCATGTTCCACTTGAGTCTTCTATTTGAAAGTCAAATTTTCTATTCAGCTCTGGTCTTTTCATCAAGAATGCTTGAAAGTCCTCTATCTCACTGAATGACCATTTTTTCCCCTGAAGGATTATACTCAGTTTTGCTTGGGAGGTAATTCTTGGTTGTAATCCTATCTCCTTTGCCCTTCAGAATATTATATTCCATGCCCTGTGGTCCCTTAATGTAGAAGCTGCTGAATCTTGTGTTATCCTGATTGGGTTTCCACAATACTTGAATTGTTTCTTTCTGGCTGCTTGTAATATTTTCTCCTTGTCCTGGGAACTCTGGAATTTGGCTACAATATTCCTAAGAGTTTTCCTTTGGGGATCTCTTCCAGAAGGAGATCGATGGATTCTTTCAATTTCTATTTTGCCCTCTGGTTCTAAAATATCAGGGCAGTTTTCTTTGATAATTTCTTGAAAGATGATGTCTAGGCTTTTTTTTTATCATGGCTTTCAGATAGTCCAGTATTTTTAAAATTATCTCTCCTGGATCTATTTTCCAGGTCAGTTGTTTTTTCCAATGAGATATTTCACATTGTTTTCTAATTTTTCATTTTTTTATTTGTTTTACAGTGTCTTGATTTCTCATAAAGTCACTAGCTTCCAAATGTTCTATTCTAATTTTTAAGGAAATATTTTCTTCAGTAATCTTTTGGACTTCCTTTTCCATTTGTCCAATTTTGCTTTTTAGGGTATTCTTCTCCTCATTGGCTTTTTGGACCTCTTTTGCCATTTGGGTTAGGTTATTTTTTAAAGTGTTATTTACTCCAGTATTTTTTTTGGGTCTCCTTTAGCAAGCTGTTGACTTGTTTTTCATGATTTTCTTGCATCACTCTCATTTCTCTTCCCAGTTTTTCCTCTACTTCTCTTACTTGCTGCTCAAAATCCTTTTTGAACTCTTCCAAGGTCTGGGACTGATTCATATTTTTCTTGGAGGCTTTGGAGTCAGAGCTTTGACTTTGTTGTCTTCTTCTGGTTGTATGCTTTGATCTTTTTTGTCACCAAAGTAAGATAATATAGTCTGACTCTTTTTGAGCTGCTTACTCATGATCCTGGTCAGTTACTTGAGTTTTAAACTCTTTGTTAAGGTAAGAGTCTGCTTCCAATGTGAAGAATGTACTGTCCCAAGCTTTAGGGCTTTGTACAGCTGTTTCCAGAGATATTTCTATGGACTTGTAAATTTTCAGTTCTTCCAGGATGCTGTGATAAGGGGCAAGGTATTTCCCCTTCACTTCCACAACAAGCTCCACCACATCAGCACTCCTCTTCACCCTATGTCTGCCCCTCAGAACTGTGACCCAGATCCAAGCTTGGGCAAAGCAAGAGATTCCTGCCTCAGCACTGGAAAAGAGACTCCTGCAATCCCCCTCTGGTTAGCCACTTGATTCCCCCTCAGTCTGTGGGCCCAAAGCTCAGGAGGCAGCCGTGCTGGGAACTTGGGACTGAGACCTAGCTTCTCTTTCACCACAGACACAGACTTTTCCCACTGACCTTCTAAGTTGTCTTTGGCATTTGTGGGTTGAGAAGGCTGGAAACTGCCACAGCTGCCCGCGATTCAGTCCTCTGAGGCCTGCTCCAGGGTCACTGCAGCCTGCATACCCATGCTGACCTGCAGTCCTCTCCCTTCCCAGCACAATTTATCTTTCTGATCAACCATCCAGGTTGTCTTGGGCTGGAAATTTGTTTCACTCTGTCTTTTTGTGGGTTCTGCTTCTTTAGAATCTGTTTTGAGCCATTTTTTTACAGGTATTTGGAGGGGTTTGGGGAAGCACTCAAGCAAGTCACTGTTTTCACTTGGCCATCTTGATTCCACCCCTACTTCATTGGTTTTTTTGTTTGATTTTGTGATTTTTGTTTTCCTTTCTTTGTTTTCCCAGGGTTAAGAACAGTGACTCATACATGCCAGGTGGTTAATAACTGCTTATTGGCTGACTGATAATATCTAACCTTTAGAAGAGTGAAAACACTGCTGAACTTTTGTTTTTTCAAAATCAAAGAATTATGTGAAAGAATAAGAGGATTGTAAGATTATGTATAAAAGCCCATCATCACAACTACCTCCATATCTGCTCATTTAATTAATGAGGAAACTAATGCCCAAAAAGTTTGAATGGTTCATTGAAGATCACAGAATCAGTGTGGGAACCAGAACTAAAACCAAGTCAAAAAGCATGTCAGCCTCTAACCTTTTCTTCTTCTAGTATCTCAGAGCAGAGTTTGTAGTTGCATGTTCCCATAAGAATAACCCTTGTATTTTTTCATTAATCTCTCCATTCACTCTCTATCAGACTTCTTTCAGGTTCTATTATTTCCATTACAAGTGAATAAATTGTTGACATACAGTATTGTAACCTCAGTATAGAAAGGAAGCCTAGTCTTCCCTAAATACTTTCTGGGTTACCCTGTACTAGTTACACTATCTCAACATCTCAAACAATTACCTAAGTTCATACTTCACACATCAGTTGTTGCTGATCTGCACTAATATATTTCTCATTTGTCGAGTTTGGGTTTTTTAATAGTATAATTCATTTATACAGACACTCTATTTGGTTTCATGTATTTACAAACTTTTCAAATTCTCCTTCCACTGCAAAATATGTAAGTTGTCATTAAAATTTTAGACCCTGTAGGGATGCACTGGACTTGTGTGTGTATGTATGTGCATGCATGTGTGGGTGTGGGGGTGTGTGGGTGTGTGGGTCTGTGTTTAACAGATAGAAAACAAAACTCTAATTACTTTGCTTTAATACATTACCTTGGAAACATTTTGGAAAGACCTCCCAAGCCTTTACTCCTTCTTGTGAAATTAAACTACTAAAATAATACCACTAGCCATTTTGTCAAGATTTCATTTTCTCCACATCATTTCTTTTCCCAAAATCATTTCTTATTCACTGTTCTTAACACCTTGCAAATAAAGTACAATTCCCTCCAGCCCTCTTCAACTTGCTTTATACCCCTTTGATTTGTCCTCAATGCTTTATTCTTTCACAACGTTCTTGCAGAGACCAGCTATTTTACTTTAAGACAAAACCACTCCCTTCTTCCTTCTCTCCTTCCTTTTTTTTTTGCTGTAAGACTTTCACTATGCATCACAGCAGCCCTCTTTCAGTACTGTAGAGCATAATCAAGACATTTAATGTGAGTTTACTGCCTCCCCAAATGTTAGATTTAAAAGATGCCATCTTTTTTTTACTGGTTCAAGAAATAGTATTGGTAAAATTATTTTTAATAATGTATGTATTTATATGTCTAAATAATATATATTTTATTATACACACACACACACAAACACTCACATATTTTAAGACAGGAAAGGCCAAACTTTAAAGAAATGTTAACTTGAACAATCTTCTTTTTCTTTTTCTTTTTCTTTTTTTTTTTTTTTTAGAAAACCCTTATCACTACTTTACAATGAAAAAAAGAGTAAATAATTGGCAGGTTATGTGAATGAAAAATGAAGAATGTGCAGTTAAAAAAAAAAGGCAAAGAGTTCCAGTTGTTAAAATAGAAACTATTGAATTCCATGATCTGTTTTCCAAAGAATTTCTATTTCAATTCAGATTTTAAACTAATGAAAATGTATACTATGCCGATTATAAGTGCCAGCATAAAAATTTAATTTTAAAAAAAGTTCAGTTGCAAGGTTTGTGTAAGTAAAGAATTAGCATTTGCAAAGTTTTAAGTTTTTCTGGCATTTCAAATATCAAGAAGCCATAGTAGTTTTTTTTTACTTTATTTTACTTGTTTTTTTTTCTCTTGGTCTATGTTTGTTTGTTTTTTTTCACAACATGACTGATATGAAAATGTTCTGCATGACTGCACATGTAAAACTTGCATCAAATTGCTTACTTTCTCACTGAAGGGTGAGAAGAAAAAAATTTAAAAAATGGCAAAAATTGTTGTTACATGTAATTGGGGGAAAATTGAAGAAAAAAAGGCACAAGAGATCAGAACTTACAATCTATCTTTTAAATTTCCAATCTAATTGTGCTAAGCCCTAAAAATGTTTGACAAATTAAAAAATATCTAAATTCCATATTCTTGAAAAACAGATCTTAGTTTTAAAAAGTTATTAGTGCACCAGTAGCTGACATTAAAAACAACAGCAACAACAAAGGATAAAGTAACCCTAGCATGTTCACATTACATGAAAAAATGTACATATTCATAGTCTTTTCTTCAGTTAGTACATACTCCCTTTTATACCAAAGTTTCATTCCTTTCATCATTCAGTTGAGCCTTCTCTTGTCCTTTTTGGGACCCAAATTGTATTCTGTATGTTTTTATACCTGTGGAGTCTTCATTTACAGCTACACTGGAAGTGTATTCTGGGGAATTTTCCTCCACTTCTAGAGGAATGAGACCAGAAAGTGCTGATGACTTCCTTTGGGGTTTATGTGATGTCAGAAGAGTTGTTTTTTTCACATCACTTATTAAGCTCCACCAAATATTTAAATTCTATTGGACTTATGATCTGATCAAAGGGGGCAATAGCAGTTCAGACAAAATTAAACCACTGTTCCTTATGAAACACATCATTAACTTGTAAAGTGTGGGACTGCCCTTGCAAAGGCTCTCAGAAATGAACTCTGAAAATATTTTTAGCTTCATCTGAGTTGCTAAAAGCACCTCTAAATGAACCTTCCATTCTCACATCACCATCCTGCAGATCCTCTAAAACCAACACCTGGACATGTATAGGCTGATGGTAGACTTGATAAGAGTGGCAATTCATTGAACATAACAGGATGAGTCAAGAAAAGGATGTCTTGAATATATTTTATGTCCTTTTTGATTCTTCTGTTCTCCATGGCAAAGCAACACCTTTCTAGCATCAATGCTAGGATCCTTATGCTTATTAGCCAAATACTCCAGTTTGTCAATATAATATTGGCATTCTGATTCTCCTTTCTTCAAGTTAATATCACAGAGTATGCCTTGTATTACTAACAGAGCTTCTTCCAGAGGTTTTATATCAGTATGGTCTTTGGGTGTATGTCTTAGAATTTTTTTTGACAACAAAGGTTATTTGACTAGGTGACTTTGAAGAATATCCAGAAAGCTCCAGAGGTCTAATCTATTGAAGGAGACTCAATACATTGCTAAAGGAAATCTTGAACTCTTGAATCTTGTTTTGTTTTGTTTTGTT
Source organism: Vombatus ursinus (assembly GCF_900497805.2). NCBI lineage: Eukaryota > Metazoa > Chordata > Mammalia > Diprotodontia > Vombatidae > Vombatus > Vombatus ursinus. The sequence continues at coordinate 30,119,749 of NW_020940360.1, forward strand.
TTGTTTTCTGACAAGAACTTTAGCTGCAAGCTGGTTATTGTAGTATCCTCTATGAGCTTTTAAAATTGGTATCCAGGTCACAAGAATATGACCAATTTGCTCTACTGTCCCATCCAACTCTGTTGCTTCTCCTGATCCTTGTCAACAGATCTTCATGCAGAGATATGTAGGTATCTAAATCTCCAAATAAGTGTGTGAACTCTTCCTCTGACATAATAGATAACTTCCAATTCCATGAGCCACCATCATTTACCAAGTTTCAAATATGATATATTGAAATAATCCACAACAGATTTGGGTTTACAAAGAATTATGATGGAATTATATGAGGTTTTTCAGTCTAAGCATTCAATCACCCTTATCTGCCATTCTCCCAGGCTTCTTACTGTGGTAGAGCTCATGGCTTCACTAACTTCAGGCAGTTCACAATACAGGAATCTGAGGAGGAGGGGCTAGATATTTCTTTATAGAGCTTTTATATCAATAAAATAACAGATCCATTCTGAACAAAATAAAACAAAACAAAACAATTCAAACACAAAACTACTTTCAATTGTGTATCTTTTTAATTAATAATTTCTTGTCAAAACTCAGTGTTAAATGTGAAGCTAAGTGTGCCATCTTGTATTAAAATTTCATGTTGCCTCCACTCTTGTGGAGACAACATAATGAAACAGTAGATTTTAGAATCATAAGAAATGACTCCAATTCCTGACTCTTAGATATGTACTTCTTGTGTGATGATGGACAGGTCACCTAACCTCCCTGGCTCTCAGTTTCCACATCTTCAAAGTAAGGGGCTGGATGAGATCATTTCTAACATCCTTTCTTTATATAAATACATCATCCTATTGATGTCTGGAGTGATACACACATACAAACACATGCACACACATGCACATCCACATGTATCCATCCATCCATCTATCTCCTAAAACCTCTTCCTTTCAGTTTTTTTATTTAAAAAAAGTTTTGTACAATTTAATAAATTATCTCTAGGGCAAAATGATGTCTTCAATAGTATCAGGGCATTTTTCCCCTCATAAAACATTTCAGTTTGAAGTCATCAACTTCTTACAAAGCATATTACTTTTCTTGAGATGTGATTCTTCCTTTGCTTGGTGCCAATGCTTTAAGGGCTAAGAGTTTAAGTAGGCAGCAAGTTTACAACTAGCTATAGAGCAATGATCTGCCAACAAATCATAAAAAAGCACTTTATTACCTCTTCTCCACTTCCCAAAATTCATCAGGAGCATTGGTGTTAATTATAGGAGTGTGAACTCCAATGAGTAGTACCTTATTCAGTGTCTCATAAGGTTAGATTTAATAAACTGCCATCTCCCTAACAAGTCCTACTTTTGGCATCCTGGTCTTGTACAAACTCTTTTGGCTCTGAATCTCTGCCTGGCTCTTTTTTGAACTTTTCTTGTGCTCTTAAATATTGGCTATATAAAATATAAAATACATAATATAATATATATACATATATACATGTATGTATATATGTATATATATACGTATACACATACATTATGGTAAGAAGTAAGCTGTGTTTTATATCTTAGTCTTGCTTTTCTTTCTTCCTGCTTGCTCATTACCAGTCATGGATTGACTTTTGTCCCCTTTCCCCAGGAAAACTCCATGATCACTATACCTTATCGACATCCTCAATCAAGACAAAAATTTCCTTTGGCTTATAGTTACAATGGCAGAGCACTATGCAACATTCTATCAATCAGCAAGCCTTTTCTGTTTTTTGTTTTTTTTTTTGTTATACAATGGGGTTAAGTGACTTGCCCAGGATCACACAGCTAGTAAGTATCAAGTGTCTGAGGCCAGATTTGAACTTAGGTCCTCCTGACTCTGGGCCTAGTGCTCTATCCACAGCACCACATACCTGCCCCAAGACTTTCTTAAGTGATTATAATATACCAGGAACTGGAGATTTGAACGCATGAGCAGGATAATCCTTGCCGTGAAAAAGCTTATATTTTATAAAGGAAAACAACAAACAAATTTGAGTAGACTATAGATATAGAGATATATAAAGAGTAAACGGAAGATGATTTCTAGAGTTGGAGGCGGGCTGGGGTGCTTGAGCAGCTTTTTGACCACATAGAAAGTAGCACTTGGGCTAAATTGTGGCAGCTAGCTCTCAGGCAGGTACTGAAATTTTGAAGCTGTAAATGCATGATTTCTGAGACTTTGGTAATACTGAAAAGCTTATTTGAGACCCTGAAGATCCAAGATTCCCAGAAAGATATTCTTGAAATCAGAGGCTCTGACCACATCTAGATAAGATATCAAAATTTTTTGGGTAGACCACCTGTGTTCCATCAATGATTGAAAGTTATTTATTATGCTCTACCCCTATGAATTTTTACAAATTTTAGGCCAAGGTAACTTTCCAAGTGACAGACCTAGCGGGATATGCTGCCTGAAGAATAACTCCATACTTTACTGATAACAGTCCTTAAAGGAAAACATGGAGGGAGTTGGGGATATCTATAGAAGCTAAAGCTGACTTTTGACACCTCCCACCCTGCAGGGTTAATATTATTACCAACAGATTATTTGGCTAAAGCTGAGACAATTGACAATGACCATGGGATCATAATTTGAAAGACAGACTAGGTTTTTAACAGTCATCTAATGCAAACCTACTACTCTCATTTTTCAGATGAGGAAATATAAGAGATGTTAAATGTTATTCCCAAGTTCACATGAGTAGAAAGTGGCAAAGCTGAGATTCAACATTGGTTTTCTGATTCCAAATACGTCACTTTTTTCAGTGAAATACACTTCCTTACATAATATACCATTTCTGTCTAGACTTGGCTGAGAATATTTCTGGGACAGATCAATTTTGGATAGCTTGGTCTCATCTATACAGAAGAAACAGCCCAGGTGTGTGGAGCTATTAATATGCCTGCAATTCAGAATGCTGTGTGCATCATGTCCTGTCTCTAGTTGAAAACTAGCAGATGCTATAATACTACCTAAAACCAAAAAGTTGGAAAAAATGGAAGGAAAAGAAGACAGCTCAGTGACTTTTGTGCCTATCCCACAGTATTGATTGAGTGTGAGGTTCCAACTAGGTAAAGGACAACTCACATATCAGCTAAACTTTCTTTACAAATAATAATATAATAAATCTCCTCCCAGTTTCTCCTCTACTTTGGTTCCTATTGTATCACCCATCATTTTCTGATGCTCAAGAACAAGAAAGCCAGGCAACTATATATTAAGGCTTCAAATGATTTTAGAAATTAGGACTTTTGCAAGTTTTAGGCATTCTGTAGTTATTCAGAGAAGAAAAAATGTAGCAGAGATCTCCTGTTGCCTCCATGCTAGCCAAAATTAGCATATATATCCCCTTTGTCCTAGATATGTGATTCAGGAGACCAAGTCCTTGCAGATCCAAATAGGGAAGCATTGTACAATGCTTAGCACAAATATAATTTACTTCATCTTCATCCAGGAATTCTAGGAATCTGTTCACCAACGGAGAATCAAACCACTGTTGGGAGTTGGAGGACAATCACCTTTTACTCGCTTCAATATTTCAGAAACAAAATTATGTATTTAATGTGGCTGAAATACAGGCATTGCTTCAACAAGAGTCATTCAATTAGATAATCAACCTGGTTCAAGAAGAAAATGTTCAAACTGACCAGATTTATGACTTGACTAGATTGGACTTGAGATAGCAGAGCAGTTAGTTCTCAGGAAAGAACTAAAAGAAGAGGATCATCTCCTTCCTCCTCCTCCATCAAAGTCCTGGGGCTAATCATTTGATCAAATGTGGGGAGCTGAGGCTGTAATGACATAGCACTCCAAATGCCATGACCATCTAAAACTGGTATCTGCAATCACTTAATAGCCAACCTAAAGGACAAGTATGGTGATAATCACCAAATCTTGCTCATGAAACATAACCCTGGTCAAGATAAAAAAGGACAAAAAGTGAAAAACCATCTTCCAAACCTTTTCTGGCCTTCATGAATACCAGATCATGCCACTTAGACTGGGCAAAATTCTGAGATTTTTGCTATTTCACAAATGCAGCATCTCCAGACTTGTTGGATCAGAGAATCATGATTTATTTTTATGAAACACTCATTTAATCCTTAGAGTCATATAAGTCAAATTGATCCACTCTCTCTTATGGCACCTATACTATTTGCCAAATTAGTGAAGGGGATTCATAAAAGCATAAGTGTTTCCTTGCAAAGGAAACAAAAAAAAATATAAACTTTGTAATAGAACTCAGGGTTGGAAGTAGGATTGAAGAAGAATCATAGTTATGTAAATCCTTGAGACTATTGGTTAAGGATATCATTTATGCTTAGTTGGAACTACCACCTTCTTGTAATTTTCTTAATAATGGCTTTGATATGAAAGTGGTGATATTGAAAATCATATTTGAAGATGAGAGTTTCTATTTGACAACCTAGTATCTTCTAGTTTTGTTTGTAGAAAATTCATCTTGAAACTGATGAATCCATATCCAGACATGTTTTGATTATGTAAATTTTAATTTCTGTTTATTATAATAATTAAAAACAATTTGATCATATTCCTTAGAGTCAGATGACCTAGGTTGGAATCATGTGTCTAATTATTCCAACCTTGAGCAAGTAAATATCCTTGGATTTCAGTTTCTTTACATTTAAAAGGTAGGCTAAACTATATCTCCTCCAATGCCCTTTTCATTCTTCTTTTTTTAATATTTTATTTTTTCCCAATTACATGTGAGAACACTTTTGAACATTTTTAATGTTTTCAGTTCAAAATTCTATTCCCCCTTCCTTCCCTCCCCTTCCCTAGTCTCTGAGATGGTAAGCAATCGGATATCGGTTATACATGTGCAATCATGTAAAACATTTCCATATTAGTAATTTTATACCAGAAGATTTGAATAAATGGAATTTAAAGAAAGTGAAAGTAAAAAAAAAGCAAAAACAACTATCAATTCTTTCTCTGCAGGAGAATAAGATGCTTCATCATTAGTTCTTTGAGACTGTCTTAGATCATTCTATTGCTGAGAATAGCTAAGTCATTCACAATCCTTCATCATATAATATTAATGTTACTGTGTACAATATTCTCCTGGTTCTGCTCACTTCACTTTGCATCAGTTCCTGTAAGTATTTCCAGGTTTTTCTAAAATCATCCTGCTTGTCATTTCTTATACTGCAGTAATATTCCATTACAATCATATACCACAACTTAAGTCATTCCCCAATTGAGGGACATCCTTTCAATTTTCAATTCTTAGCCACCATAAAAAGAGCTGCCATAAATATTTTTGTACAAATATGTCCTTCTCCCTTTTTTCTAATGTCTTTAGGGTTTTGACTTAGCAGTGGTATTGTTGGATCAAAGGTTATGCACAGTTTTATAGTCCTCTGGGCAAAATTACAAATTGCTCTCCAGAATTGCTCCATGACTCCACCAATAGGGCATTGGCTTTCCAATTTTTCCACATTCCCTCCAACATCTAACATTTTCCTTTTTTGACATCTTAGTCAATTTGGTAGGTGTGAGGTGGTACCTCAGAGTTGATTTAACTTGCATTTCCCTAATCAATAGGGATTTTGAGCATTTTTTTTATATGACTATAGATATATATTAACTAAAACTTCATGGACTTCTGCTGGGCAGTTTTTGGAGTGATGGACCACAATCTTCTAAGCCTTACCATGAGGAAAACATATGTATTTGAGGAGATATATAAATTCATTAAAATGGGATCTTATGTACAACTATGACCCCTACTTGGAGAACACACAATGAGATCCATATGTAAATACCTGAAATTTCTTGCTGGAAAATTAACTCTGACAGTTGAAATTCCTGTATAGTAAACTGATTAATCTGTTTTTCTGATAAAGTTAATATCTTATATACTGTCTCCCATGACTTCTTGTGCTTGTAATAGTGGCACAGTATTAGTAAATATACCATCACATGTGAATGATATAGGGAACAATGTGCTATCCAATATACTTGTTCCTACCACCAAAATTCCTCTCTAACCCTAACTATTGGAAAATTAGATTTTATGATATATATATGTATATACATATATATATATATATACATACACACATACACACACACATATATATATATATGTATGTATGTATATATTCTTCTCCTGGGGTACAATGTCATTTTAGTAGTTAGAGATGGACTCACTAATTTGACTCATTTTATCCTGCAGGATCTTTCATCATAATGAAGGTGAAATTTTGAAAGCTCTCTGTCTCACATCATCTATAAGCAACACTACCAATTTATCTCCAGTTTCTGTATGAATTTATTGATGGTCCTTCCAGAAAAAAAATTACCTTTATGATCCTATGGACAGATAGATTCTATGAAACAGAGAGTGTAACAGTAGCATTAGTACTTTAGCTCTATAATCAACGTGATTGGATAATTGCATTAGACACTACCAAATCATTTTGTAGCACCATGATCCACTCATTGACTTAGAATTTACTTCTATATAGACTATGATTTTCAACTGCATTTTATTATTTTAAAACTTATTCAATACATTCTATGTTTCCTTTTAAAACTGGGAAAGTTGGAGATCAAGCATATGACTTGAAATTAACCCTAAAAGTAAACAAACTGGATCACTGCTGAATCCCCAAAGATCCCTCGAGTCAACAATGATGTATCACCTACTAAGTTTCAAACTCAAGGCCATTTAACACCATAACTCTACTTAAGTGATTTAGCTCTGTGTGTATTTATATGTATATGTATGTGTGTGTGTATACATACACACATATATGTATATATGTGTATGTATAATCACATCATACATATGATTTGGTTTTTAAGCTGCAATGCTATTTGTGTAATTATGAGTTTTCTGCAAAATGTTTTATATTTCACTAGACTACAACAAATGAAGGACAAGTGTTTATTCATGACATAAATATTAACTGAACAGAGAAGAGGTTACTGAGGATATAAATAGAAAAAAAAAAGACATGGTTTTATTCTAGAAGTAAAAGACCTATGACATCAGTCTAACATAGATTTCAAAGGATATTTAACATTATACTATTACATAAAACAAATTACCTAAGCTTAGTTTGTAGAGGACTAGATGTGGTTCCTTTTCTACAATCTCCATCAGGACATCTTGGAAACAGATAAAAGGTGATCTAGGTCCTTTCCCCTTCTCCCATGTAGTAAGTATAGTGGCATAACCACCTGAGAATTCTCTCTTCAGTGAAGATTTAGCCGATGTTCTGTTCCACTAGTATTTGCTATGATGGGCACATTTCAAATCTAAATCACATTCCCTGATTGCTTTCCTGAAAGATTAGTTATGGGGACATTAAAAAAAGAGTAGCAGAGTGTAATGGAAAGCATAATGAATTAAAGAAATGTAATTGATTTTTGGCTCTGAAACTTATTGCTCATTTGAGTTAAGCAAATCATCAGAAATTTTAGGGCTTTCATTTTCTCATCTGTGAATGAAAGGTTTGGGCTAAATATTCTTTAGAATATTTTCTATGAGAATATTATGATCCTATTACCACACAAAAACCAAGTCATTCAGGATAATCTACATTTGAGTAATAAGACCACTACCTCTACCTGATGGACTGATGGGTAGGCAAAAACACTGTGAGTCAGCATAAAATTTGTATGCTCTAGAATTAATAAGAACCCCACAAAATAGTGACTTTGAAAGCTGGGGAGGCGCTTTGCAATAAATAGACATAGTTCATGCCCATGAACTTACAAGAACAGCTGAATAAGATAGATTGAAGGCCAATTAGCTTGTGAGTACTGGATGGCATCTGGGAATACAAGCAATCAGAATGAAAAAAACTTTGGAAAATTAGTCTGAGTTCTTCAAATGATCAACAGCTCATTACTCTCTGTTTTTTGACTTTCAAATCTGATAGACATTCCTAAGACTTTGAAGAGGGTTATTAAACAGTTTTTTATGTGCATCCTAGCCATTGCATTTTAGCATTGTAATATATACATTTTTATTTCAACTGGGAATAGAGACATATTTATTTATTTGGATAGATGAACAAATAGAGGCAGAGGTACAGAGATCGAGTAACAAGTCATGAATTTCAGTTTTTCTTACTTTCATCCTTAATTATGATTTCTTTTTAAAAATCACTAGTCATGATATATTGCTAAGTAGGTAGCTCAAGTAAAGAGTAACATTTCCTATTAAGCTATTATCTTATACTAGTTTAAAGTTAAAATTTCTAAATCTATTAATTTTGATACCTTGATTAATGTAGGAACTAGGCCATATCTTTTTTTCTTTATGTCTGTCATTGTCAATGACAATCCCATGAAGTGGATGTTACCTTATACCTCACCTCACCTCCTAGCCTCAGTCAAGATGTGACATGGGACAGATTTTGAACCCAAATAAACTAGTCTCAGGGATCTGCTAACTCACAGAACCAAGTAGCACTGGCAGTAGTCAGTAACAAAATTCACTCACAGAATCTCTGAGTCAGAGATTATCTGAAAAGGAAAACAAATAGTGATCATTTACAGTCCTTTCTACAAAGTAAATCCAAAATATAGAATACAACATAAATATAAGAAAAACATTGTTAAATATCATAAGCTAGAAAAAATCAGGCTGGAATGCATTTAATTCTCTGATGAATATGTATTTTCACATACAGACTCAAATTTACTTGTTGGCTGTGTTACAATCCAAATAAATTCTGCTTGAGTCATTAAAAACAAAGTAAGTGCTTCATATAACATTCAAATTTAATTTAACTTGGCAAGTTACCAACCTAATATGCCCGCTTTTCTTCTTCATTGTAAATGCAACTCTCAGGATATGTGTGGGTATTTTTTTTCTCAAAGAAGTTCTGAAATTTAACTGTTTTAAGAAAAGTAAACTCTAAAAGAAGTAGATAAGATTAAAAAAAAGAAATTAGTGATAGGCTGATTATATTGTCATATAGCAGGTAGAAGGAAGGATTCTTAAAGTCTCCAGCCAACTTCATTGAGGGTCATGACTGGGGAACTTCAATGATATGATTCAAGGTCATTTTTAATTAAAATAAATTAGATGAAGATATTTAGATACCACCCTCTAGGGAGAATAAGAACTGAGCCAAAGCACATGCTTAAGTTATCATGGAACATTTCCTCAATATGGTGGCATTAGGCTTCATTACAATTGAGCCTTATAACCTAGAAATTCCAAGAGTAGTGAATAGTATGTTACTGCTTAATTCCTTAATCTTAATGTCATAATTGGGACTGCTACAAAATCACAGAGGGTCTGGATAACTCCAAGGCACATTTTAGAGAAGCTTCTTTCAGTTCTCTACTCAGTTTCTTAGGTTTTGGTTGATTATCTGAAATATTTTTGCCACCCTATGTGATGCACCTGAAGATTGCACTCAGAAGAATCAATTTATTCATGAAAATATGAGCATCTCAGTCACTCTAATTTACTGTAAACTGAATTGATCCTTTTCCCTTTTATTACACTGAGCTGATAAGGAAGAAGGGAGGATTAAAAGCAGAATGGACTTAGCAAAAAGAAATAAGAACAGTAGAGTTGATTGGAGGACCTAGATCCATGTAATTTCAGTTTTGGACTAACTACAGTCATAATAAATGTAGTACTTGTTGACAATCTTATTAGTAGGGTGAAGGCAATTACTCTAGAGAAAGGAGGCCATATTTGTTAACACAAAGAACAACAAAATTGACCAAATCTACAGTTATGAAGATGTAAAATGGCAATAATCTTGTCTTTATCCTTTAGGGAAGAAGAAATATAGTGATTACATATTTTATTATTTCTTATTCTCTTTCTTTTTCATGTAGATATATTTCATGCTTCTAAATTATTTTTTGAGGAGAAAAGTGATCTAATTGAAGTACTAGGAGAGTTAGTCTTGTAGTCAAGAAAGCTGCAATACTACAAGTGATACTTCCTGCAATCAGGGGTTACATTTTCAGCCTTCACTTCCCAGGGCCAATCACTTCCTATAGACAGCTTTGCTATCTTTCAGGGGGAAAAACAGCTTGATTCTTATTTGAGGAAGACAGAGAAACTGATAAGTAGAGATCTTATCACTCCATGGTGGCAAGATTCTAAGTTATCTTCCAAAGCACCTTTCAATATTTAAATATTCTAAGTCTTTTATTAACTCCTTACTCTCTTTCCCCACTACCTTATCTTTTGACAAGTCTTGTTGATTGTACTTTCATAAAATCTCTCATCTGTGTTTTCATTCTCCTTTCTAAAAACATAATACCCCTGGTGCAGTCCTTTACCCCCTCACACACAAACTAGTTAAGTAAGCTTCTGGTTGGTCTCCAGGGTTGTAAGTCCCTGTCCATTCAATTCATTCCTCTACTTAGCTGTCTAATTGATCTTGCTAATGTGTACATTAGGCTGTCACCTCTCTTCCTCCATTCAATAAACTTCAGTGGCTTCCTATCAGCTGCAGGACCAACTATGATACCCTCTCTTTGGTATTTATAACCTCTGTCCATAACTTGGACCTTTCCTATGCTATGATACTTCCCCTTCCCTTATACTCTGCAATTCAGTGACAATGGCCTCCTTATCCTCCTTCTCAAAAGATACTCTATCTCCCAAGTCTCTGCCTCTTACATAAATGTCCCCCACTCCTATAATTCTTTCCCCTATCCTCTTCATCACATGGCTTCCTTGTCCTGGCTTCCTTCAAGGCTTAGATAAAATTTTATCCAATACAGAAACATTTCTGCCACTACCCCTCCTCAATCCTAGAACATTCCTCTATGTGTGTGTGTTTGTGTGTGTGTGTATGAGAAAGACAGAGACAGAGACTCAGAGAGAGAGAGACAGCGACAGAGACAGAGAAAGAAAGAGAGGTTGTATATAGTGTTTTATATTTATCACCCCCATTAGACTGTGGGTTCCTTGAGATCTGGGACTTTGTTTTTCTTTTTCAACTTCAGTTTATGTACACCTATATCTATATCTGAATATCTCTGTGTGCATAAATATGTACAGTCAATTCTCAGCTTTCACAAAGGTATTGTTCCTAGAAAATGTCACGGAAGTTAAAAACACAGATGCTGATACATTGAGCCACTGGGAAATAAGGGGTTAGGTTCCTGTGACCATTAAAAACTGTCATCTTTCATTAGAGATTGCTGAAAACACATTTTTGCTGAATATAATTCTTTACAATGAAACATTAATTCTATTAATATATACTTTTCATAACATAGTAACCATGAAATAACCTATAAAATGCAGTACACAAAATAAAATTGGTTACATGCAAAACATTTTTTCTTGCTAGTAATTCCCTAGAATTCTTTGACCTTTTGTGCTAACATCTTAATTTTAAAAAATTATCTTAGACAATATTCACTTTTCATAACACATGAAATCTACAGTACCATAAATGCTGTACAATAAATAAATTTCTTAAAACTAAAGCATATTTTAACCTGAATCTTACCTTCCACAGTGTCAGATAGTTTTTGTGTGAGGATGTTGTATAGTATACCACACTGTAAACCTCTCTACCTTGATGGCCTTCTGAAAACCCAATGAAAGGTTGCTGGGACTTTCATCTCTGCAGTCAGAAGATGCCAATACTAGTGAGGTCTTGATATCATCTATAACGCTCCATCCTTCATAGCTGGTGTATGAGTTTGAAATTGTGAAAGACTCACAAACTTGAAATAATCTGTCAGTGATGTCTACTTCCTGATCTGTTTGAGATCCATAAAGGTTTCAGAGTATGGGAATATAGCAGAGGTGAGTTGACATTTAACCTTGACTCTGTGACTGATGGTGGGATTGGCAGTTGGAATGTGTCTAGCCAGTTGGTCAGTTAGGTCGAGCATGGCTGTAAACATCCCAGCATGTTTATACACTTTTATTTTCTCACTAAGTCACATTGTTAACTTTGCACACTTGGTTGCAGATTCCAAAGGGCTTGCATTATGCTTTGGGGCCATGATCACAACACAAAATGAGTTTTAAAAGCAAATAATGAAAAAAATGTAATAAATGCATGGGGAGCTCTTTGCAATCATAGCGTGAACAAGACGGGTGAAGTACATAGTGGGATACCAGCCACACCATAAACTTTCACATATCATGCCTCTCATTTTTCCTCTCTACTATACCTAGCTGTGAATATGCAAGGTTGTCAACTTGAGAGTGAAAATAAAGTTACTAATAAAATCATATGAGTTCTTGAAATTGTGAAAATTAGATACAAGTGTTCAGGATTGATGGTACATACATATATACACACACATACATGTACATAGGTAATTTTCTTCCCCCCTCATCCATTTTTTTTGTTTGTTTTCAAATCTTTTGGAATAGTTTTCCAAGCACCTAGCAAATGCAATCTTACTATCATTTGATAGATTCAACCCATCTCTAACTAAGATTCTGTCATTCCGATATTTCAAGCCAAAATTTAAGCAAGAACTCAAAACCCACTTTCAGACGTCAAATTCTTTGCCAACTTTTCATTTCCATAATCACTTTTTTTCTTCTTTAACCCTCACCTTCAGTAATCATCAGTGATGTAAATGTATCCTGTGCTATTATGGTTTATAGTTTCTTGCTCATAACATAACATTCTTTGGTAAGGCCTCTCAGATTCCTTCTATACTATCATCAGAGCCCATGTGAATCACAAAAAAAGTATAGTAACAATTGACATGTATGCTTTTTTACATTTACATGTCATTCTTTTTTACTAAAAATTTATTATAACCTAGAAAGAGTAATTCTGAAATAGCCAAAAGACACATCTTGCTTTTGTAGAATGTGATGCAAATTCATATTTTGTGACAAGAAAAATAATAACGTAAACCATTAATCTAGGCATCCTACACACACACACACACACACACACACACTAGAATTCCAGCTGAAATATTGATTAACTTAGACTTATAGGAGACAAGTTTGAATCCTCTTTTTGCCACTTATGACTTAAGTGATCTTGGACAATCCATTTAATGACTAAGGGACTTAATTTCCACCTTTGCAAAAGAAACTGGACTAAATTGTCCTTATGATCCATTATGGCTTTTTATTTATAATCAATATTTTATTTTTACAATCAATAAATAAGAACAGAACATTGTAGGCTTAAAGCTTCTAGAAACTTCAGTGGTTTTCTAGCACAATCCCTTTATTATATATATATATATATGTATGTATATATATGTATAGATGATGAGGCACAGAAAAGATAAATGACTATCAAAGGTCACAGTTTAAGTAAGTGACAGAATTGAGGTAAACTTGTAATGAATTTAATACAAGGATAAATTCTTATCTTCAAGTATAATTATCAAGACATTTGCAAAAAAAAAAATCATGTAAACCTACTATCCTGTATTTTATGAGTTTGACTGTGTGATTTCACATATAAATGATTCTTTACTTAATAGAGTAGATATATCCATTTACAAAGCAAAGGATAAAAGAGAACTGCAAGATAGAAAAAAAAAAGTATCATGTGCACTTACACAATTCACCAAATGAAAAAAGACTATCCTATAGAAGGAAGAAAATTTTCTACAGTTACTCAAAAGTTTAGGAAATGAAGGAAAGAGACTGGAAATATGAAAATATATGAACCACTGAATCTAAGAAGATGATGTTAATGGTGTTCATTTGCATAAGGCATTGCTTTAAAAATAAATGCAAATGAGGAAAACAAGGATTTATTACCTCGTCTTTCATTCTTTGCTCCATCTAAGCTCTACAGGGAACTGATCAGTTCTAATATTCTTTAACTATTTTACCTCCTACTTAAGATAACTGTTCTTGGCAAACATAACTGTAAGATTTTATGCATGAGGAAACTGAGTGTATTTGAAATTGATAAAGGTTGGACAGAGCTATATTTTAGAGAAACAGAATTTTGGTAAATATATTTTAATGCAAATCTTATCAAGCAAATGTCAGAATCACTCTGGTGATATTTCATACAGTTGAAATACACTCACTGTTGACGTGTGACAAGCTGTAAAGTAAAGATTTAAACTCTAAGCAGAAATGTTTTTTTTAAATCTGTGTATTTCCTGATAAACAAAACTGCTTCCTTGGGCATTTTGGGTTTCAATGAAAGGTGAAGGAACACATTTTATACCAGTGTTGTCAGAGTAAGAAAAAGTAAAACCTACTTACTATGTGGTTTACTTACATAGGAAAACATGAAAACAAGTAGTTTCTAAAGTAAATTTACACATAAATTTCCTTCTTGACTGGTATATTTTGAAATACAAACACATGCACACATATACACATACATGTGTAATATATGTAGCAAAGATATATCTTTATAGCATTGTATTTCACCACATAATTGTCACAGATTATACCAATTTTTTTTTTTGCAAAAAAGTGAGTTGCAACCATTATGTGAAACTTTTTTAAAAATTGTTCTGGGGGGCAGCTAGGTGGCACAGTGGATAGAGCACTGTCCCTGAAGTCAGGAGGACCTGAATTCAAATCCAGCCTCAGACCAAACACTTGACGCTTACTAGCTGTGTGATGCTGGGCAAGTCACTTAACCACAATTGCCTAAAAATTTTTTGAAAAAATTTTTAAAAAGGTCAAAAAATTGTGCTGGTATTACTTAAAAATCATTTATTACTAAACTGTATTGTTGACAGACAAATTGTAGAATTTAGCTAGGGTTAGAAGATACAAATCTTACCATATCATGTGACTTACTCATTGAAGTTTTGCCTGCCTTCCCACTCCCCTTGCTCTTACAGCTCTTCATTGGGTTAAATGACAACACCATTAGTACTGCAGCACTCTTAATAAAACATACCAAGTTGGCTTTTTGAAATTCACTGACAATGTGCATGAACTGAGAATTCTAGGCTCACAGTGTGTAACCATATGCCACTGATGAATACATTGCTGCTATGTTTACCTTTTAAGTGGCATGATGAACAGAATTGTACCATGTGATAATTATACAATGAAAGCTTATAAATCAATTTTTAGACCAAAAAAAGGGTGTACAGAGTGTAATGATTATGTGGTGGTGATGATTATGCGGTAAAATACACACACACATACACACATGCACACACACACACACACACACACACACACACATATATATATACATATATATACAAATATATATCTAAAGCAAAAAGAAGAGAGGACAGGTACAAAATGTTCCAAAACCAATCAGTGCCAATAAAACAGTGACCTGAAATACAGAGAATGAAAGTGAAAAGGTTATCTTGTTACTGCTTTGTGGATACATGAGTACACTTTAAAGGAATGTAGCCAACTAAGTCTGTCTTCAATAGGGAATTTTCTTTTTTTTTTTTTTAAATTAATTTATTTATTTTTACTTTTCAACATTCACTTCCACAAGATTTTGTGTTCCAAATTTTCTCTCCATCTCATCCCTTCCTCTACCCCAAGACAGCATGCGTTTGGAATATCCCTTACCTTAATCTGCCCTCCTTTCTATCCCTCCACCCCTTATTCCCTTCCCCTTCTATTTTCCTTTAGGGCAGGATAGATTTGTATACCCAATTGACTGCATATCTTATTTTCTAGTAGCATGTGAAAACAATTTTTAACATTTGTTTTTAAAACTTTAGGTTCCAAATTTTCTCCTTTACTCCCTCCCCACCCACCCTCATTGAGAAGCAACTAGATCCAGGTTATACATGTGTAGTTATGCAAAACACTTCCATAGTAGTCATGTTGTGAAAAACTAACTATATTTTCTTTCATCCTATCTCATCTCCCAATTATTCTATTCTCTCTTTTGACTCTGTCCCTCCCCTGGAGTGTTTCCTTCTGATTACCCCCTCCCCCAGCCTGCCCTACAGTCTATCATTACTCTGCTCTCTTATCGCCTTCCCCCATATTTTCCGGTAGAGTAAGATAGATTTCATACCCAATTGAGTGTGTATGTTATTCCCTCCTTAATCCAAATCCAATAACAATAGGATTCACTCATTCCCTCTCACCTTCCCCTGCTTCCCTTTCACTGTAAAAGCCTTTTCTTGTCATTTTATGTGAGATATTTTGCCCCATTCTACCCCTTCCTTTCTCCATCTCCCAGTATAATACTCTCTCACTCCTTAATTGTATCATCCAGATATCACCCCTTCATCTTCAACTCACCCTGTGCCTTCTATCTATCTATCTATCTATCTATCTATCTATCTATCTATCTATCTATCTATCTATCTATCTATCTA